>NC_142440.1:46472272-46775303 GCF_059453495.1 Arachis ipaensis | reverse complement strand
GCAGGGCAAAACGCCGAATGACGCGGCCGCATGAATGACGCGATCGCTTGACGTGCGCGATCTGCATAATCTGTAGAATTCGCTGGGGGCGATTTTGGGCCCTGTTTTGACCCAGTTCTCGGCCCAGAAAAGCAGACTAGAGCCAGAGAACATGCAGAGACCGAGAACAACATTCATTCTACACAATTTTTAGTTTTTAGATCTAGTTTTACTCCTCCTCTAGGTTTTCTCTACACACATTCATAGTTCTTAGGATTTTATTTCTATTGCTTTTTGCATTGGGATATTGAGAAGAGTTATTACCTCATCAAGACTTTGTCATTCTAGTTCGTTTTCTTTACTTGGCTTTTACTCTTCCATGTCCTTTAATTTACTCAATTTTACTATTGAATTATTTTTAGAATTTATTAATACAAGAATTACTTTTATTTTTAATTGATTTCTTTGATTTTTATTTATCATGTCTTTCTTTAATTCCCTTTCCCATGTTATGAATTCTACATTCACAATGAGCGAGTAGTTCCCTAACTTGATGGGAAGTTGATTGAAAGGAACCCTTGAGTCAGAATGCTCAAAAAGAAAAATTGTAATTGGGTTTATTGTTGGATTGCCCTCTAGTCATTGACACCAATCCCTTTTAATTGAGTGGGTTGGAACTTGTGAATAGAAGTAGCATTCTAACTTGTTTGACTTTCCCTTACCTAGTAAGGGATAACTAAATAGGACAACCTTCAATTGTCAATTAATCTTGAGAATACTCCAACAAGAATAGGGCTTCCAGCTAATCTACCCCCAGTCAAGGCTTTTATTTAAATTACATAAATTCTCTAATTTAATTTCCTGTTATTCAATTCAAACCATTTTGAAAACATCTGATTAATAAAATAGCACACCTTTCTGCAACTCGTTGGGAGACGACCTGGGATTCATACTCCCAGTATTTTAATTTTAATTTTAATTTTTGTGATACCCTTCTAAATTGATAAGCGGATTTCTGGTTGGTTAAGAACTATACTTGCAACGCATATCTTATAACAATTCTTGACTCGCCAATTTCCGCTACGTCAATTTTTGGCGCCGTTGTCGGGGAGTTGCAATAGAGTGCTAAAGTTATTAATTGGAATTTATTTATTTGCACTTTATTTTATCCTGCTACTATGAGCTGCTTGTTTCTTTCGTTAGATGACGCGTTCACTTCCTGATCCAAGCTTGCCAGTATTCGATCCTGAGATTGAAAGAACTATTTCACGTATAAGGCAAGCTCAGCATCGGTTAGTCCTCTCTGAGGGCGGATCCGAAATGTCACTTGAGAAAGAAACTAGCCCCCGTTCTACTGATTCGGTTGATTTACGTGCAGGTGACATGGCAGCAGCTAGAAGAGTTACTATCCAGGAGGCTGGAGCCCCTGATTTTTCAATGCAACCATTTCAAGTGCATCACCCAGCGGTGGCTATAGACTTTGAAATAAAGACTGTACTGCTCAATTTGATGCCCAAGTTTCATAGCTTACCTGCTCAAGAGCCTATCAAGCACCTGAGAGATTTTCAAGCAGCCTGTTCTACTGTCAGGCGTGATGGTGCAAATGAAACTTCAATTTTGTTGAAAGCCTTCCCGTTTTCTCTTGAGGGAAAGGCAAGAGAGTGGTACTACACTCAACCCGCAGCAACTGTATCTGACTGGGATACACTTAGAAGAGAATTTTTGAAAAAGTTCTTTCCAGCTGAAGTTACTGATAAACTGAGGAAAGACATTTCCATGATTGTTCAGGACGAATCCGAGACTCTCTATGAATACTGGGAGCGCTTCAATAATCTTCTGGAAGCATGCCCCCACCATATGATTGACAAGATAGTATTACTCGGTTACGTCACACAGGGCATGAGGCCCCAAGATAAGACCACATTGGAAAGTGCTAGCAATGGGTCTATGAAAAAGTACAAGACTACTGATGAGGCATGGCAATTGATCAGCGACTTAGCTGAATCTACTCAGAATCACAGGCAGAAACAAGGCCGTTCAAAAGCCGTTGCAGAAGTATCCTCTAGCAGAGAGACTGCTGCTCTAACTCAGAGTATCTGTGAAATGACCAACTTGCTGAAGCAGATGCAATTGAATCAACAACAAGTTCAGTAAGCTCAACCTTCTCCACCACAGCAAAGCCAACAGTTAGTCCCACAAAGAGTTTGCGGAGTCTGTGCTGATTATAGCCATTATACTGATGAATGTCCGTAGCTCCAACAGGAAGACAAACACCGTGGCAGCCACTCATAACTTTTATGACCGCCCCAACCAAGGGTACAATCAAGGTGGCAATTACAGCCATGGATGGCAGGATAATTCTAACCAGAATTGGAGGGACAACAACAATAGAGGAGGCTGAGACAATTAGGAAAATCAGAGGTGGAATAATAACAACAACAGGCAGCAGAACCAGAACCAGCCTTACAGAGCACCTCACCTGAGGCAATCCCAAGGACCACAGAATACCCAACAGCAGACCTCTCAAATTACTTATCCTTCTTCATCTTCTAATGACGACTTACTACCATCTATTGATCGGAGACAACAGACCATGGAAAATAACCTTTATGCTACACTAAATGGTCTGAACTCTACTTTGCAAGCTCTTGTCTCACAGATTGGATCAATGAATAACTCCAATAACCAGTCTTTGAGCTCCAGTGGAATCCTCTCTCAACCATTACCCAATCCAAAGGGTGGCATTAATGCCATCACCCTAAGGTCCGGAACCACACTGTAGGAGAGGAATCAGGAGGAGCCAAGCCCACTAGAACACGCCTCAGCTGAAGAGGTAGTGGAAATAGAAGATGTTGAAGAGGAAGAGGACGTACAGGACATGGCTGAAAGAGAAGAAGTTCAACCACAGGAGAAAGCACCAAAGGGCGCAGACACTGCAGAAGACACCACTCCCATTCCATTTTCACAACTTGCAAGGAAGCCTAGGAAGTAGCTGGAACCTAATCCCAAAATGGTAGAGATATTCAAAAAGGTTGAGGTAACTATTCCTCTTTTTGATGTTATTCAACAGGTACCTAAATATGCAAAGTTTCTAAAAGATTTATGTATACATAAAGACAAAATTAATGAATTAGAAACTATTCCTTTAGGTAGTTCCATATCTGCTTTAATGGGAGGTTTACCTGAAAAGTGTAGTGACCCAGGTCCATGTATGGTTAATTGTACTATTGGTGGTGTAGTATTTTCTGATTGCATGTGTGATTTAGGAGCATGTGTGAGTATAATGCCTTTGTCTATATATGATATTTCGAGGCTCCCTCCCTTAAAAAAGTTGGCAGCTCATTTTGTGTTAGCAGATAAAAGCATTATTACAGTGGCTGGAGTTGCTGAAGATGTATTAGTGGGCATTAAGGGGCTCACATTTCCCATTGATTTTTATATCCTGGAGATGCCCCAAAATGACTCAGAGAAGCCATCATCAATCCTACTCGGAAGACCATTCCTGAAGACCTCGAAGTTCAAATTAGATGCTTTTTCAGGAACATACTCTTTTGAAATAGATGGCCGAGTAGTAATCTTCAATCTGAATGGAGTTATGAAGCATCTGCCGGAGGATCATTCTATC
The DNA here is from genome assembly GCF_059453495.1 of Arachis ipaensis. Classification (NCBI taxonomy): domain Eukaryota; kingdom Viridiplantae; phylum Streptophyta; class Magnoliopsida; order Fabales; family Fabaceae; genus Arachis; species Arachis ipaensis. The sequence continues at coordinate 46,771,699 of NC_142440.1, read as the reverse complement.
CTCCAGTGTGACATCATAGATGAAACCGTGGCTGAAGTTCACCAGGAGGAATTTAAAGAGAAGTACATAGGACAAGGTCCAAGTGTGGGGACATTCTCAGAGGACAATGACAGTGCTTTACCATTGTTACCAGCTCCAGACAACCCAGAGCCTGACCATGATCAGAAGTTAGAATTAAAACCCCTTCCTCCACACCTCAAATATGCTTACCTTGAAGACGAGTAGAAGTTTCCAGTTATCATTGCAAGGGAACTCACTTCTCAACAGGAAGAGCAGTTACTTAGTGTGCTGAGGAGGCACAAGAAGGTAATTAGTTGGAGTTTGGCAGACATAGTAGGCATCAACCCTCAAGTTTGTGAGCATAGGATATTTTTAGAAGAAGGAGCAAGACCTGTTCGTCAACCCCAGAGAAGACTGAACCCCACTATCTTAGAAGTTGTCAAGAAGGAAGTGACCAGACTACTGGAGGCAGATATCATCTACCCCATTTCAGACAGTGAATGGGTAAGCCCAGTACAAGTGGTGCCCAAGAAGTTTGGAGTCACTACAGTGAAGAATGAGCATGGAGATCTTATGGCAACCAGAGTTCAGAATGCCTGGAGGGTCTGCATTGACTACAGACACCTCAACCAGGCCACTCGTAAGGATCACTATCCTCTTCCATTCATTGATCAAATGCTGAATCGCCTGTCAGGTAAATCACATTATTGTTTTTTAGATGGTTACAAAGATTATTTCCAGATTCATATAGCTCCTGAGGATCAGGAAAAGACCACTTTTACATGTCCTTTTGGGACTTATGCTTACAAGAGAATGCCCTTTGGCTTGTGCAATGCACCAGCTACCTTCCAAAGGTGCATGATGAGTCTTTTCTCTGATCTTATTGAGGACTGTATGGAAGTTTTTATGGATGATTTTAGTGTATATGGCGATTCCTTTAACCTTTGCTTAGATGGATTATCTAGAGTATTAGATAGATGTGTTAGTACAAACCTTGTATTAAATTTTGAAAAATGTCACTTTATGGTAAAATAAGGTATTGTACTAGGACATGTTGTGTCTATTACTGGCATTTCTGTAGATCCAGCAAAGGTGGATGTTATTTCTAGTTTACCTTACCCCTCCTCTGTGAGGGAAGTCCGTTCGTTCCTTGGCCATGCAGGTTTTTACAGGAGATTCATTAAGGACTTCAGTAAGGTAGCACTTCCCTTATCCAGACTATTGCAGAAGGATATTGAGTTCGAGTTCAGTGAGGATTGCAAACAAGCGTTTGATAAGCTGAAGACCGCCCTGACTCAAGCTCCAATTGTGAGAGGACCATACTGGAGCTAGCCGTTTGAAATAATGTGCGACGCCTCCAACCATGCAGTAGGAGCAGCACTGGCTCAGCGTGAAGGTAAGGACCCCTTTGTTATTGCTTATACGTCTAAAACTTTAGATGCCGCTCAGTCCAATTACACTACTACTGAGAAAGAGCTTCTTGCTATTGTTTTTGCTCTGGATAAATTCGAGCCTATTTACTTGGTACGAAGGTAGTAGTGTACTCAGACCACGCAGCTCTAAAGTATCTATTAGCTAAAAAGGAGTCCAAACCAAGGCTTATATGTTGGATACTGCTATTACAAGAATTTGATTTGGAAATTAAGGATAGGAGTGGTAACCAAAATTTAGTGGCAGACCACTTGAGTCGCCTTGAGCACATTACAGATGACCCCACTCCTATAGCTGATAATTTCCCATTTGATAAACTGCAAGCAGTATCTGAGGTAGTCCCTTGGTGTGCACTTGTAGCTAATTATCTAGTTAGCCGCACCTTTCCTCCAAACTTTTCTAAGCATCAAAGAGACAAGCTGAAAAGCGAGTCTAAATGTTATATATGGGATGACCCATATTTATGGAGATGTGGCGCTATCCAGGTAATTAGACGGTGTATGCCTCAATCAGAATTCCAGTCCATCTTAGAGGCCTGTCACTCATCTGAGAGTGGAGGACATTTTGGCCCTCAAAGAACAGCTAGAAAAATCTTAGACTGTGGATTCTGGTGGCCTACTCTTTTTAGAGACGCTGCTGAATTTTGTAGATCTTGTTTCCCATGCCAAAAATTTGGTAATATATCCAAGAGGGATGAGATGCCTCAACAAATTATGCTTTTCTGTGAAATTTTTGATGTTTGGGGCATTGACTTCATGGGTCCATTTCCAAATTCTAATGGTTATTTTTATATATTGTTAGCTGTGGATTACGTTTCCAATGGGGTGGAAGCAATTCCTACCCGCACTGATGATGCTAACACTGTTGTTTCCTTTGTGAAAAACCACATTATTTGTCGCTTTGGATCACCACGAGCAATCGTGAGCGATCAAGGCACCCATTTTTGTAACAGGAGACTAACAGGATTAATGAAGAAGCATGGGATAATTTATAAGGTTGCAACAGCCTACCATCCTCAGACTAATGGGCAAGCCGAGGTGTTAAACAGAGAGATAAAGCGTATCTTGCAGATGATAGTCAAACCTCATAGAAGAGACTGGAGCACCAGGCTATAAGATGCACTCTGGACATACAGAACAGCATACAAAACACCCATTGGGATGAGTCCTTTTCGCTTAGTTTATGGAAAAGCTTGTCATCTCCCTGTTGAAGTAGAGCATAAAGCCTTTTGGGCAGTAAACGAGTGCAACATGGGAATTGAGAAAGCCAGAGCTGAAAGGAAGTTGCAACTGCAAGAACTGGAAAGCCTTCGCCTAGAAGCTTATGAGAACTCAAGACTATACAAGGAGAAGATGAAGGCTGTACATGATCAGCACATCAAGAGAAAAGAGTTCCAACCTGGGGATTTAGTCCTCCTTTACAAATCTCGACTGAGGCTCATGCCAGGCAAGTTGAGATCAAGATGGGAAGGTCCATACAGAGTCGAGAAGGCCGAACCGTACGGAGTTTTTCACCTAAGCCACCCTTCAAGCTCTGAACTTATCAAAGTTAATGGACAACGTTTAAAGCTGTACCCTGGAGAGAGGATGAAGAAAAATAAGGAGCTCGAGATCTTCCTCTTGGAAGATCCCCACATAGCCGAAGACTGAGCTAGTGGAGCGTCCAACTTACGGACGTTAAAGCAAAGTGCTAGGTGGGAGACAACCTACCATGGTATGATCGTTCTTTTCTTTATTCTTAGTTTTCCTATTCAATAACTGTTCTCTTTATTAGTACATTTTGTGCATCTGCATTTATATACTTTTATTTAAAAAAAAAAATTTCACGCGACGCGACTGCATCATTGACGCGTCCGCGTCGCAGAATTGGAGAAAATAATAAAACGAATAGAGAGTCACGCGAGAGCGTGGCTGGAGGCGTGCTGGTGCACGAAATTGTGATCCCTGGTAATGGCTCCCAAAAACTTGGTGCTCTAATCTTAATTCATAATTTGTCACAACTTCGATACAACTAAACCAGCAAGTGCACTGGGTCGTCCAAGTAATAAAACCTTACGTGAGTAAGGGTCGATCCCACGGAGATTGTTGGTATGAAGCAAGCTATGGTCATCTTGTAAATCTCAGTCAGGCGGATATCAAATGGTTATGGAGTTTTCGAATAATAATAATAAATAAACAGAAAATAAAGATAGAAATACTTATGTAAATTATTGGTGAGAATTTCAGATAAGCGTATAGAGATGCTTTCGTTCCTCTGATCTCTGCTTTCCTGTTGTCTTCATCCAATCCATCCTACTCCTTTCCATGGTAAGCTTTATATAGGGCATCACCATTGTCAATGGCTACATCCCATCCTCTCTGTGAAAAAGGTCCAAATGCTCTGTCACGGCACGGCTAATCATCTGGAGGTTCTCGATCATACTGGAATAGGATTCACCCTCCTTTTGCGTCTGTCACTACGCCCAGCACTCGCGAGTTTGAAGTTCGTCACAGCTATCCCTTTCCGGATCCTACTCGGAATACCACAGACAAGGTTTAGACTTTCCGGATCTCAGGAATGGCCATCCATAGGTTCTAACTTATACCACGAGACACTAATAACTCGGACTCGGTCCCCTGTATTAGATATCCAAGAGATATCCATTCAATCTAAGGTAGAACGGAAGTGGTTGTCAGGCACGCGTTCATGGGGGAATGATGATGACTGTCATGATCATCACATTCACAGTGAAGTGCGAATGAATATCTTAGAAGCGGAATAAGTTGAATTGAATAGAAAAACAGTAGTACTTTGCATTAATCTTTGAGGGACAGCAGAGCTCCACACCTTAATCTATGGAGTGCAGAAACTCTACCATTGAAAAATACATAAGTGATAATGGAGTTCATTGGTCTCGGTCCCAGAGGGGAACCGGAGTAACCAAGACTCTGAATACAATGATAAAAAGTTCTATTTATACTAAACTAGTTACTAGGGTTTACAGAAGTAAGTAATTGATGCATAAATCCACTTCCAGGGCCCATTTGGTGTGTGCTTGGGTTGAGCTTGAAGTTCACACGTGGAGAGACTTCTTTTGGAGTTGAACGCCGAGTTGTAACGTGTTTTTGGCGTTCAACTCTGGTTCGTGACGTGTTTCTGGCGTTTAACTCCAGACTGCAGCGTAGAACTGGCGTTCAACGCCCTTTTGCATCGTCTAAACTCAGGCAACGTATGAACTGTTATATATTTCTGGAAAGCCCTGGATGTCTACTTTCCAACGCCATTGAGAGCGAGCCATTTGGAGTTCTGTAGCTCCAGAAAATCCACTTTGAGTGCAGGGAGGTCAGAATCCAATAGCATCAGCAGTCCTTCTTATATAAAAAGAAGAGAATATACTATAAATTCCAAACTATCAATGAAACATAGCTCCAATCAGATGAGCGGGACTTGTAGCTTTTTGCCTCTTGAATAGTTTTGGCATCTCACTTTATCCATTGAGGTTCAGAATGATTGACATCTATAGGAACTCAGAGTTCAGATAGTGTTATTGACTCTCCTAGTTCAGTATGTTGATTCTTGAACACAGCTACTTTATGAGTCTTGGCCGTGGACCTAAGCACTTTGTTTTCCAGTATTACCACCGGATACATAAATGCCACAGACACATAACTGGGTGAACCTTTTCAGATTGTGACTCAGCTTTGCTAAAGTCCCCAATTAGAGGTGTCCAGGGTTCTTAAGCACACTCTTTTTTTTGCTTTGGACCTTGACTTTAACCGCTCAGTCTCAAGTTTTCACTTGACACCTTCACGCCACAAGCACATGGTTAGGGACAACTTGGTTTAGCCGCTTAGGCCAGGATTTTATTCCTTTAGGCCCTCCTATCCACTGATGCTCAAAGCCTTGGGATCCTTTTTATTTACCCTTGCCTTTTGGTTTTAAGGGTTATTGGCTTTTTGCTCTTGCCTTTTGGTTTTAAGAGCTTTTGGCTTTTTCTGCTTGCTTTTTCTTTTTCTATTTTTTTCTTTTTTTTCTGCAAGCTTTGTATTCACTGCTTTTTCTTGCTTCAAGAATCATTTTTATGATTTTCAGATTATCAAATAACATTTCTCCTGTTCATCATTCTTTCAAGAGCCAACATATTTAACATTCTTAAACAACAACTTCAAAAGACATATGCACTGTTCAAGCATACATTCAGAAAACAAAAAAGTGTTGCCACCACATCAAAATAATTAAACTAGTTTCAAAGATGAATTCAAAACCATGTACTTCTTGTTCTTTTGTTTTTAAAACATTTTTCATTTAAGAGAGGTGATGGATTCATATTCACTACTTTAAGGCATAGACACTTGAATACTAATGATCATGTAATAAGACACAAATATAGATAAACATTTAACATAAAAATGAAAAATAGAAAATTTAAGAACAAGGAATGAGTCCACCTTAGTGATGGTGGCGTTTTCTTCTTGAGAAACCAATGATGTCCTTGAGCTCTTCTATGTCTCTTCGTTGTCTTTGTTGCTCCTCCCTCATTGCTCTTTGATCTTCTCTAATTTCATGAAGGATGATGGAGTGCTCTTGATGTTCCACCCTTAGTTGCTCCCAATAATTGTGTGGAGGAAAATGTATCCCCTGAGGTATCTCAGGGATCTCTTGATTTGCAGTCAAATGTTCTACCACTGAGCTATAGACCCTTGAGATGAATCTTTCCATCTCCTATGACTTGGAGGTGGAAGCTTTTGTCTTCCATTTCCTCTTTTTAGAGGTTTCTCTGGCCTTAGGTGCCATCAATGGTTATAGAAAAACAAAAAAGTAATGCTTTTTCCACACCAAACTTAGAATGTTGCTCGCCCTCGAGCAAAAGAAGAAAGAATAGTAGAAGAAGAAGATGATATGGAGGAGATGGAGGAATGTGTGTGGTAAATAGGATGACTGTGAATGGAGAGAGAGAGGGTGATATAGGATTATGAGGAGGGAAGGTGAGTAGAGGTATGTAGGGATCCTGTGGGGTCCACAGATCCTGAGGTGTCAAGAAATTGCATCCCTGCACCAATTAGGCATGTAAAATGCCTTTGCATGCAATTCTGGCGTTTAAACGCCGAATTGATGCTTGTTCTGGGCGTTCAACGCCCAGATGTAGCATGTTTTTGGCATTGAACGCCAGTTCTATGCTTGTTTCTGGCGTTCAGTGCCAGCTTTCCTCAGTGTGCATTTCTGGCGTCTGAACGCCAGGATGCTGCTTGTTTTGGGCGTTCAACGCCAGATCCATGCTCTGTTCTGGCGTTGAACGCCAGCCAGATGCTTCTTACTGACATTTAAACGCCAGTAAGTCCTTCCTCCAGGGTGTGATTTTTCTTCTGCTGTTTTTTATTCTGATTTTAATTTTTTGATTTATTTTGTGACTCCACATGATCATGAACCTAATAAAACATGAAAGAATAATAAAAATAAAAAATAAAATTAGATAAATAAAAATTGGGTTGCCTCCCAACAAGCGCTTCTTTAATGTCAATAGCTTGACAGTGGGCTCTCATGGAGCCCCACAGATGTTCAGAGCATTGTTGAAACTTCCCAACACCAAACTTAGAGTTTGATTGTGGGGGCTCTATATGACTCTGTTTTGAGAGAAGCTTACTGTGCCTCTTTTCCATGTTTACAGAAGGATGACCTTGAGTTTTAAACACAAGGGAGTCCTCATTCAATTGAAGGACTAGTTCACCTCTGTCAACATCAATCACAGCTCTTGCTGTGGCTAGGAAGGGTTTTCCAAGGATGATGGATTCATCCTCATCCTTCCCAGTATCTAGGATTATGAAATCAGCAGGGATGTAAAGGTCTTCAACCTTTACTAACACGTCCTCTACCTGACCATAAGCCTCTTTTCTTGAATTGTCTGCCATCTCTAATGAGATTCTAGCAGCTTGTACCTCAAAGATTCCCAATTTCTCCATTACAGAAAGTGGCATGAGGTTTATCCCTGACCCAAGGTCACATAGAGTCTTCTCAAAGGTCATAGTGCCTATGGTGCAAGGTATTAGGAACTTTTCAGGATCCTGTTTCTTCTGAGGCAATCTCAGTTGATCCAATGCATTTAGTTCATTGGTGAACAGGGGAGGTTCATCTCCCCAAGTCTCATTACCAAATAACTTGGCCTTCAGCTTCATGATTGCACCAAGGAACTTGGCAACTTGCTCTTCAGTAACATCCTCATTCTCTTCTGAAGAGGAATACTCATCAGAGCTCATGAAGGGCGTAAGGAGGTTTAATGGAATCTCTATGGTCTCTAGATGAGCCTCAGAGTCCTTTGGTTCCTCAAAGGGAAACTCCTTGTTGATCACTGGACGCCCCAGGAGGTATTCCTCCTTAGGATTCACGTCCTCCTCCTCTTTTGTGGGTTCGGCCATGATGGTCAATTCAATGGCATTGCACTCTCTTTTTGGATTTTCTTCTGTATTGCTTGGGAGAGTACTAGGAGGGGTTTCAGTGATTCTTTTACTCAGCTGGCCCACTTGTGCTTCCAAATTTCTAATGGAGGATCTTGTTTCATTCATGAAACTCACAGTGGCCTTATATAGACCAGAGACTAAATTTGCTAAGCTAGATGGATTCTGCTCAGAATTCTCTGTCTGTTGCTGAGTGGATGATGGAAAAGGCTTGCTATTGTTGAACCTATTTCTTCCACCATTATTAAAGCCTTGTTGAGGCTTTTTTTGATCCTTCCATGAGAGATTTGGGTGATTTATAAGTGTTTCCATAGGGTTCACCCATGTAATTCACCTCTGCTATTGCAGGGTTCTCAGGATTATAAGCTTCTTCCTCAGAAGATGCCTCTTGAGTACTGTTGGATGCAGCTTACATTCCATTCAGACTCTGAGAAATCATATTGACTTGCTGAGTCAATATTTTATTCTGAGCCAATATAGCATTCAGAGTATCAATTTCAAGAACTCCCTTCTTCTGAGGCATCCCATTACTCACAGGATTCCTCTCAGAAGTGTACATGAACTGGTTATTAGCAACCATGTTAATGAGTTCTTGAGCTTCTGCAGGTGTTTTCTTTAGGTGAATGGATCCACCTGCAGAAGTATCCAATGACATCTTAGCTAATTCAGACAGACCATCATAGAATATATCCAGGATGGTCCATTCTGAAAGCATGTCAGAAGGACACTTTTTGGTCAGTTGCTTGTATCTCTCCCAAGCTTCATAGAGGGATTCACTTTCTTTTTGTTGGAAGGTTTGAACATCCACTCTAAGCTTACTAAGCTTTTGAGGAGGAAAGAACTTGGCTAAGAAAGCCGTGACCAGCTTATCCCAAGAGTTCAGGCTATCTTTAGGTTGAGAATCCAACCATATTCTAGCTCTGTCTCTCACAACAAACGGGAAAAGCATGAGCTTGTAGACTTCAGGATCTACTCCATTAGTTTTAACAGTATCACATATCTGCAAAAATTTAGTTAAGAACTGAAAAGGATCTTCAGATGAAAGTCCATGAAACTTGCAGTTTTGTTGCATTAGAGAAACTAGTTGAGGCTTAAGCTCAAAATTGTTTGCTCCAATGGTAGGGATAGAGATGCTTCTTCCATGTAAATTGGAATTTGGTGCAGTAAAGTCACCAAGCATCCTCCTTGCATTATTATTATTTTCGGCTGCCATCTCCTCTTCCTGTTCGAAAATATCTGTAAGGTTATCTCTGGATTGTTGTAATTTAGCTTCTCTTAGTTTCCTCTTCAGAGTCCTATCAGGTTCAGGGTCTGCTTCAACAAGAATGTTCTTGTCCTTGCTCCTGCTCATATGAAAAAGAAGGGAACAGAAAATAATAATAGGGATCCTTTTTACCACAGTATAGAGGTTCCCTTGTTGTTAGTAGAAGAAGAAAGGGAATAAGAGTGAAGAAGAATGGATAATCCAAACACAAGGGTAAGGATAGGAGCAGTGATTTGAGATGAAGAGAAGTGTTAGTAAATGAATAAATAAATAGAAGGAGATGGGGGAGAGAGAATTTCGAAAATTAAATTTTGAAAAAGAGTTAATGATTTTCGAAAATTAAGATAAAATTAAAATTAAATTTAAAAATTGAAACAATTAATCAATTAAAAAGAATTTTTGAAAAAGAGGGAGGTATTTTCGAAAATTAGAGGGGGATAGTTAGTTAGGTAGTTTTGAAAGAGATAAGAAACAAACAAAAAGTTAATTAGTTAGTTGAAACAAATTTTGAAAATCAATTTTTAAAAGATAAGAAGATAAGAAGTTAGAAAAGATATTTGAAAAAGATATGATATGAAAAGGTATGATTAAAAAGATATGATTTTGAAAAAGATAAGATAAAAAGATATTTTTGAAAAGATATGATTGAAATTAGTTTTGAAAAAGATTTGATTTTTAAAATCACAATTAATGACTTGATTCACAAGAAATCACAAGATATAATTCTAGAACTTAAAGTTTGAATCAAAACATTAATTGTTGATGATATTTTTGAAAATATGATATAAAATTAAGAAAAAGATTTTTGAAAAATATTTTTAAAATTTTCGAAAAATAAGAAAAATGAAAAAGATTTGATTTTTGAAAATGATTTTGAAAAAGATAAGATTTTTAAATTGAAAATTTGATTTGACTCATAAGAAACAACTAAATTTAAAAAAAGTTTTGAAAAAGTCAACTCAAATTTTCGAATTTATGAGAAGAAAAAGGGGAAGATAATTTTTTGATTTTTGACTTTTTAATGATGAAAGAGAAAAACACAAAATTGACTCAATGCATGAAAATTTTGGATTAAAACATGTGATGCATGCAAGAACACTTTGAATGTCAAGATGAATATCAAGAACATTTTGAAGATTAAGATGAACATCAAGACTTATTTTTGAAAATTTTTAATGAAAGAAAAACATGCAAGACACCAAACTTAGAAATTTTTCATGTATAGACACTATGAATGCAAGAATGCATATGAAAAACAAGAAAAGACACAAAATAAGAAAATATGAAGATCAAACAAGAAGACTAGCCAAGAACAACTTGAAGATCATGAAGAACACTATGAATGCATGAATTTTCGAAAAATGCATAAAATATTTTTAGAAAAAAATGCAATTGACACCAAACTTAAAAATTGACTCAAGACTCAAACAAGAAACACAAAATATTTTTGATTTTATGATTTTATTAATTTTTTTGTATTTTTCGAAAATTATTTGAAAAAGAAAATAAGGATTTCAAAAATTTTAATATGAATTCCAGGAGTCTTGCACTTCTTAGTCTAAAGCTTCTGTCCAGGAATTAAACATGACTCACTAGCTAGCCAAGCTTTCAGTGAAAGCTCCGGTCTAAAACACTAGACATGGCCAATAGCCAGCTAAGCTTCATAATACAAATCAATCATACAACAACAAATTTTATTAGCAACAACTAGCTTGCTCTTGTGATGATGGTTTGGAAGCCTTAGTCCAAATGAATTTAGACATGGCTTTACAGCCAGCCAGGCTTCAACATGCTTCATGAAACACTAGAATTCATTCTTAAAAATTCTGAAGAAAAATATATTTTATTTTATATTATATATATTTTTTTCGAATATTAATTGGGAAAAACGAAAAAGAAGAAAATATTTTTGAAAAATTTTTGAAAACTTTTTGAAAATAAAATAAGAAGAAAATTACCCAATATGAGCAACACGATGAACCGTCAGTTGTCCAAACTCGAACAATCCCCGGCAACGGCACCAAAAACTTGGTGCATGAAATTATGATCCCTGGTAATGGCTTCCAAAAACTTGGTGCTCTAATCTTAATTCATAATTTGTCACAACTTCGATACAACTAACCAGCAAGTGCACTGGGTCGTCCAAGTAATAAAACCTTACGTGAGTAAGGGTCGATCCCACGGAGATTGTTGGTATGAAGCAAGCTATGGTCATCTTGTAAATCTCAGTCAGGCGGATATCAAATGGTTATGGAGTTTTCGAATAATAATAATAAATAAACAGAAAATAAAGATAGAAATACTTATGTAAATTATTAGTGAAAATTTCAGATAAGCGTATAGAGATGCTTTCGTTCCTCTGATCTCTGCTTTCCTGCTGTCTTCATCCAATCCATCCTACTCCTTTCCATGGCAAGCTTTATATAGGGCATCACCGTTGTCAATGGCTACATCCCATCCTCTCTGTGAAAAAGGTCCAAATGCTCTGTCAAGGCACGGCTAATCATCTGGAGGTTCTCGATCATACTGGAATAGGATTCACCCTCCTTTTGCGTCTGTCACTACGCCCAGCACTCACGAGTTTGAAGTTCATCACAGCCATCCCTTCCCGGATTCTACTCAGAATACCACAGACAAGGTTTAGACTTTTTGGATCTCAGGAATGGCCATCCATCGGTTCTAACTTATACCACGAAGACACTAATAACTCGGACTCGGTCCCCTGTATTAGATATCCAAGAGATATCCATTCAATCTAAGGTAGAACGGAAGTGGTTGTCAGGCACGCTGATGACAAGTCATCCTAGCCTATTTTAGCTAGCCTTTTTCTTTTGTTTTCATTAGAATTATGCACTTTCTTGAGCTACAAGCAAGCTAATTGAGTAGATTTTCATGTTTCCCTTGATTGAACCAACCATATATGAATTCATGCCATTTCATGAGGTTTTATGCTATATTTGTTGCATATTATGAAAGAATGAATATCTCATGATTTTGAGCATAGCTTTGATGAGTTTGGTTGATTAATGATAGGTGAAGAAAGCTTGGAGAAAGGTTGAAGCAAAGAGGAATGGCTAGGAGTGAAGAGAGGATAATGGGAGAAGTGAAATTGAACCAGGAAGCAAGAAGTTAGCCCCAACGTTAGCCCCCTAACTTGGAGGCTAACGTTGGAACTTGAAATTCCTTCCCTGGCCATCCCACGTTTACGCCAACGTTAGCCCCCTAACTTGGAGGCTAACGTTGCCACATGAACATTCAAGGAAGAGGAAAAAGTTAGCCCCAACGTTAGCCCCCTAACTTGGAGGCTAACGTTGGAACTTGAGAGTTTCTCCCCTGGGCACCAACGTTTGCGCCAACGTTAGCCCCCTAACTTGGAGGCTAACGTTGGCACATGAATTACAAAGGGGAAGGGCCAACGTTTGCGCCAACGTTAGCCCCCTAACTTGGAGGCTAACGTTGGCACCGCTAGCATATAAGCAAGGCCAACGTTAGGGTCAAAGTTAGACCCCTAACGTTGGCACCAACGTGCATACCAGTAAATTTTGCTTGCTGCTATGAAAAGTTGGAGCCAAAGTTAGACCCCTAACTTTGGCTCAAACTTTTGGTCCAACTTTGGCTAACCTCAAACCCGGTTCAATTGGTTCACTTTGGTTCTTCTCCAAACTTCAAGAGCAATCAACCAAGGCCTCTTTCAACCCAATTCCACCAAGAGCAAAGGCCCAAGTCAAGGCTTGAAGATCATTTGAAGAAAGTGTATAAATAGGATAGAATTTAAGTTCTTGGGAGAGCTTTCCTTTTAGAATTTTCATAATAGTTTTGGGGAGAGCTTTTGAACTTGAGTGAACTTTAATTTCTTGTTTACATTGCTTTCAATTTCATTTTACATTTGTCTTGGATCTTGGATTGGAGAATTGAAGAAATTCTGTTTCAATCTCAATCTTGGATCTCTCTGTTTCTTTACTGTTAATTGAATTTAATTTCCGGTTCATTGCTCTTCATCTATTCTCTTTGCAATTTACAATTCTCTTGTAATTGTTCTTGTTGGATCTAGGAAGGCATTGAGATCTAGACTTGGCTTTCTAGTCTCTGGGTCCTGAGATCTAAATTTCCCATTTCAATTCCCTGTTTACTACTTTCTATGTTCATTTACTTTTCTGCTTCATATCCGGTTCAATCCCAATTCCCTTTCCCTCTTCTGTTTGATGCAATTTAATTTTTCCTTGTTTAATTTCTGTAAATCCACATCCCAATCCCCTTTACATTTCAAGCAATTTACATTCCTTGCACTTTAAGATTCCGCAATTTACATTTCTTACACTTTAAGTTTCTGCCATTTAATTTCTTGTTCTTTAAGTTTCAGCAATTTATTTCTTGTTCTCTTTACTTCAATGCAATTTAATTCTGCAAGTCACAAAACCATCAACCAAATCTTGATTCGCTTGACTAAATCAACCACTAAACTAAAATTGCTCAATCCTTCAATCCCTGTGGGATCGACCTCACTCCCGTGAGTTTTTATTACTTGATACGACCCGGTACACTTGCCGGTTAGTTTTGGGTGTTTTGGGAGAGATTTATATTTCCTCCAAAATATCTCATCAAGTTTTTGGCGCCGTTGCCGGGGATTGATTAGATTGACAATGATTAAGTGAGGTGGTAATCTAGATCAAGCACTTTTTCTTTAATTTTGATTAACCCACTAACTGTTTGATTTTTTGCTTAAACTAACTAACACTTCAATCTGGCAGTAAATTGAAGTGTCACTGGTTTTGTGTATTCCTCATGCTCTGCTTGTATGTCAGGTACAAGAAGAACCATACTCAATTTTCATGAACAAGACGAAAGAACTCTCAGGAGGTTAAGAAGAGCTGAAAGAGGGAAAAATATTGTTGGAGAAGAGGAATCAGACGAAGAATTCCAAGAGATGGAGGAATATTTAACCAATCCACCAGGTGGAGAAGACAACAACAATGGCAACCCACCCCAGAGGAGAGTTTTGGCTTCCTACACCTTTGCAAATCCTAGACATTGTGGGAGCAGCATCTTGGCTCCAAATGTCAATGCTAACAACTTTGAACTCAAGCCACAACTCATCACTTTGGTTCAGAATAATTGCTCTTTTGGTGGAGGACCACTTGAGGACCCACACCAACATTTATCCACTTTCTTGAGGATATGCAACACTGTCAAAACTAATAGAGTGCCCCCTGACAGCTACAAGCTGATGCTATTCCCATTTTCTCTCAGGGACAAGGCCACTCAATGGTTAGAATCTTTTCCAAGAGACAGCATCAGCAACTGGGATGATTTGGTAACTAAATTCCTTGCCAAATTTTATCCACCTCAAAGGATTATAAGGTTAAAGGCTGAGGTGCAAACATTTACACAAATGGAGGCCGAACCCATCTATGAGGCATGGGAGAGGTACAAGGCTCTGATCAGGAAATGTCCCCCTGCTATGTTTAATGAGTGGGAGAAGCTTCAAAACTTCTATGAAGGCTTAACACTGAAATCTTAGGAAGCTTTGGATCATTCAGCTGGAGGGTCCTTGCAACTCATGAAAACTGCAGAAGAGGCTCAAGAACTCATTGATATGGTGTCCAACAACCAATATTTCTTTGCTCATCAAAGAGGCCGCCAACCATCACAAAGGAGAGGAGTAATGGAGCTAGAAGGAGTGGATTCAATCCTGGCTCAAAACAAGATGATGCAGCAACAAATTCAGCAATAATTTGAGCAAATCGCCAAGAGGATTGATAGTCTCCAAGTTGCAGCAGTCAACACTAGCCAACCATCAACCACATGGGGACAGAGTGAAGAAACTCAAGAAGAACAACAACAAGAGCAAGTACAGTATATGCACAACCAAGGACCAAATGAAGTGTATGGTGATACATACAATCCATCCTGGAAGAACCACCCAAACCTCAGATGGGGAGATAACCATGCCCAAAACCAACAACCATGGGAGAGGAACTCAAACCAACACAACCCAAGAAGCAACCAAAATCACAACTAGCAGCAGACTAACCAAAACCCCTACAGAAAACCTCATAACTACTACCCCAACATCAACCAATACCAATCTAATAACCAACCAACCAACCAAAATGCCTACCATCCACCACCCACATCTCATAACCCACCTCAAATATCACCTGAAGCCTAAAGAATCACTCACTTGGAGGCCATGATAGACAAAATGTTGAAACACCAAGAAATGGTAGCCAAGAATCAGGAAACCTCTATGAAGAGCCTAGAGAGACAGATGGGGCAACTCTCTAAGCAAGTATCTATTGAGAGACCTTCAAACTCACTGCCCAGTGACACAATTCCAAATCCCAAGGAAGAATGCAAGGCAATACAATTAAGGAGTGGGAGAGCATTGATAAGCAACAATGACATTGCAAGGAAGCAAGCAGAGAACACCAAAGAACCAATGGAGGCTGAGAAGCAAGTTGTGATGCCAAACAAAAGCACTGAGAAACCTAAAGAGAAGGACAACAAGCCACATAGCCCGAAGGAAGTAGCTCAGGGACAGCAGCAAATAGGAAAAAGCATCACACCTCCACTGCCATATCCCCAGAGGTTTAACAAAGAGGTTAAAGACCAACATTTTCACAAATTCCTTGAGATTTTTATGAAGCTGGAAATCAATATTCCCTTGGCTGAAGCACTTGAGCAAATGCCTCTATATTCCAAGTTTCTAAAGGATCTTATCAACAAGAAAAGAAGTTGGCTTGAAAGGGAAACCATACTACTCACCGAGGAATGTAGTGTTGTAATTCAACGGGGTATTCCACCAAAACTTAAGGATCCAGGAAGCTTTGTAGTCTCATGCACTATTGGTAAGATAATTCTCAACAAGGCTCTCTGTGACCTGGGTGCCAGCATCAATTTAATGCCTCTCTCAATGATGAGAAAACTTGCCATAGAAGAGCTTAAACCCACCAGGATGTCACTAGTCATGGCTGACAGATCAACCAAGACACCCAATGGAATTGTGGAGAATCTGTTGGTGAAGGTTGGGGAGTTTATTTTCCCAGCAGACTTTGTAATTTTGGACACTGAAGAAGAAGGAAATGACTCAATCATTTTGGGAAGGCCATTTCTACACACAGCAAGGGCCATCATTGATGTAGAAAAAGGAGAAATGACCTTCAGGGTCCATAATGAACAAATGATCATAAATGTGTTCAAATCAGTGCAAAACGCTCCTGAGCAAGAGGATTACGTAAGAGTGGATATGATAGACAGTTTGGTGGAAGAAACAGTGGAAGAAAATTTTCAAGAGCAAGAAGGAAATCAAGGGGCAACAGAGGAACAAGTGGCTGAGACCTTCACTGAGCAAGATGAAAGACAAGATAGCAATAAAGATGTGCGAAAACAAGAACTGAAACCTTTACCCACCCATCTCAAATATGCATTCCTTGGCACATCGGAGAGCTTCCCAGTAATCATTAATTCATCCCTGACTAAGAAGGAAGAAGGAGAACTTCTTGACGTACTCAAAGCTCATAAGGATGCTTTAGGATGGACCATTGATGACCTGAAGGGAATCAGCCCTGCAGTATGTATGCATAAGATCCTCTTGGAAGATAATTCCAAACCAGTGGTTCAACCGCAAAGAAGGCTAAATCCTACAATGAAGGAAGTTGTCCAGAAGGAAGTAATGAAGTTGTGGAATGCAGGGATAATCTTCCCAATATCTGACAGCCCATGGGTAAGTCCGGTTCAAGTTGTGCCAAAGAAGGGAGGGATGACGGTCATCACTAATGAGAAGAATGAGTTAATCCCTACTAGAACAGTGACTGGGTGGAGGATGTGCATAGACTATAGAAGATTGAATGATGCCACCAGGAAGGATCATTTTCCTCTCCCATTCATTGATCAGATGCTGGAAAGGTTAGCCGGCCATGCCTATTACTGCTTTTTGGACGGATATTCTGGGTATAATCAAATCGTGGTGGACCCCAAGGACCAAGAGAAAACTGCCTTTACATGTCCATTTGGAGTTTTTGCATACAGGAGGATGCCTTTTGGGCTCTGCAACGCCCCTGCCACATTTCAAAGGTGTATGCTCTCCATTTTTTCTGATATGGTCGAAAAATTTTTAGAAGTCTTCATGGATGACTTCTCTTTTTTTGGTGATAATTTCAATGCTTGCCTAAACCATTTAACTCTTGTCTTGAAACGGTGCCAAGAAACTAATTTGGTTTTAAACTGGGAGAAATGCCATTTCATGGTACCCGAAGGGATTGTTCTTGGCCATAAGTTTCAAGAAAAGGGATAGAGGTTGATAAAGCAAAGGTTGAGATTATAGAAAAACTCCCTCCACCAATTAATGTGAAATCTGTTAGAAGTTTCTTGGGGGCATGCCGGATTTTACAGAAGGTTTATCAAGGACTTTTCAAAAATAGCCAAACCTTTAAGTAATCTGTTAATGCTTGATACCCCTTTTGTTTTTGATGAAAACTGCCAGCATGCATTTGAAACGTTAAAAAATAAACTCACAACAGCACCAATCATCACACCTCCAGATTGGGAATTACCTTTTGAACTCATGTGTGATGCAAGTGACATTGCAATTGGTGCTGTACTTGGGCAAAAGAAGGGAAATTTGCATCATGTCATATATTATGCAAGTAAAGTGTTGAATGAGGCCCAAAGAAATTACACTACAACAGAAAAAGAGTTGCTAGCTGTAGTCTATGCATTTGATAAGTTTAGATCATATCTGATAGGATCAAAAGTTGTGGTTTACACTGATCATGCTGCACTTAAGTATTTGATGTCAAAACAGGATGCTAAACCAAGACTCATCAGGTGGATACTGCTACTATAAGAATTTGACATTGAGATAAGAGATAGGAAGGGCACTGAAAATCAGGTCGCTGATCATCTGTCAAGGCTACCACATGAAACAAGTCAAAAAGCATCCCAGCCCATAAATGAAAGCTTCCCAGATGAGCACCTTCTGCAGATCCAGCAAGCACCTTGGTTTGCTGACATAGCAAATTACAAAGTGGGAAGGAAGATACCGCAAGAATTCTCTAAGCAACAAGTGAAAAAGTTGATCAACGAAGCAAGGAAATTTTCATGGGATGAACCCTTCTTATTCAAGAGATGCTCTGATGGAGTGATCAGAAGGTGTATTCCTGAAAGTGAAGTGAAGGACATCTTGTGGCATTGTCATGGTTCAGCTTATGGTGGACACTTTGGCCCAGAAAAAACAGCCGCAAAAATACTGCAGAGTGGCTTCTATTGGCCAACTATCTTCAAGGATGCCAGAGAATATGTACACCAATGTAATGAATGCCAGAAAGTAGGAGGATTAACAAGAAGGAATGAGATGCCTCAAAACTTTATCTTAGAATTAGAATTGTTTGATCTATGGGGAATTGATTTCATGGGGCCTTTTCCTCCTTCCTATTCTTTTAGATACATCATGGTAGCAGTGGAGTATGTCTCAAAGTGGGTGGAAGCCATAGCCACAACCACCTGTGATGCACAGATCGTCCTCCAATTCCTTAAAAAGCACATCTTCACTAGGTATGTAGTACCCAAAGGTCTTATTAGTGATGGTGGTAGTCACTTTTGCAACAAACAAATGGAGAAACTCCTTCACAAATATGGTGTAATTCACAAAGTAGCCACACCTTACCATCCTCAGACTAATGGCCAAGCTAAACTTGCAAATAGAGAATTAAAAAAGATCCTAGAGAAAACAGTGGGAATCACAAGAAAAGATTGGGCTAGAAAGCTAGAGGATGCATTGTGGGCTTATAGGACAGCTTTTAAAACTCCTATTGGCAAATCACCCTTTCAGCTATTGTATGGCAAATCCTGCCATCTCCCTGTAGAGCTTGAACACAGAGCTTTTTGGGCCACTAAACTCCTCAACCTTGATCCCCAAGCTGCAGGAGAAAAAAGGTTGTTACAACTAAATGAGTTGGATGAATTTAGACTAGAAGCTTATGAAAGTGCGAAGATATACAAGGAGAAAGCTAAGAAGTGGCATGACAAGAAGATCACAAAGAAGGAATTCAAGCCAGGACAGCGAGTGCTCCTGTATAATTCGAGGCTTAAAATTTTCCCTGGCAAACTGAAGTCTAAATGGACTGGCCCATACTTGGTGACAAAGGTTTTTCCCTATGGGAGTATTGAACTGATAGATGAGGCAACAAAGAATCAATTCACAACAAATGGTCACAGAGCAAAGCTGTATTTGGGAGGACAATTGGATAAGGAAAAAGAGGTTCAACACTTCCAGCCCTCTTAAAAAGAATTGAAAGATGTCAAGCTAGTGACAATAAAAGAGCGCTTGTTGGGAGGCAACCTAACCGGAGGTAGTTTTCTTTTCATAACTTTTTCAATAAGAGTGTTGGATAACTGCTATGTATTGCAAGATGCTAAGTTTGGTGTTCCACCAAAAATTCATTCTAACTTCCTGCACATTGCTAGCTCCAAGCAATCAAACAGATTATTCAACAACTTAACTATTTTTGTTTAGTCCCAGTATCTTAACCTTTAGCAAGGACACAAAAGTTTGCCCAGAGTTAACCTGTTGAATCAGAAGAAGTAGCAAGGAATTAAGTGGGAATTAACCACCAATTGAAGGTCCCATGCATAAAGACTCAAAAAGGGGGCACAACAGAAAGGGGAACAAAAGAAATGCACACCAATAGGTTGTATCTATACTTAACCTTTACTGTTGGGAAATATTTTTGATTGATGTCTTGATAAAGTGTTCATTTAGTTCAAACAAATTTAAACTTCCCTTAGAACAAATAAAACTAGTCTATGTGTATGCTTGTGTATTCACTTTCACTTGACAAGAAGCATGTGTTGTCCCCTGCATCTTTAAATTCAATAAAAGAACAGTTTGAATGTGAAGTAAAATAGTCTCTGTTAGTTAGAAGTAGAATAAAAGTAAGTGGTGGTATGTGTGTGATTGTATAATAGCTCATTTTTAGAGAATAAAGAGCTAGGATATCTCCTTATAAGTAAAGAAGTGGCCTACTGTCTAGGAATCTCAATTGAATTAAATTCCTTGGTTAGAAAGAAAAAAACAAAAAGAAGGAAAGAAGAAAAAGATAGCCAAAAAGTGGCAAAACAAAAGAAAAACAAAAAGAAACAAAGCTGGACACCAATAGCTTGAACCTTAAAATATATGCCTGTGATGTCTTTGTACTAGGATCTGCTTGGATTAGTAAGCTCTTAGGAGTGCCTCAACACTTGGTGACTTGGGTTAACTAACCCGGGATCATCAGCTGAAAGTCCACTATCAAGAGCAACCTAACTACAAGGCATTTAGTAGCCCAAAGAGGTGCTGGGCATCAATGTTTTAAGAAGGAATGTGAGCCAAGTGTCTATGGTGAATAATGTGTCAAGTATAAAGAAAAGAAAATGAACTTGCTACACATGACACTCAAAGAAAGCTTATGAACAAAGTAATAGCCAAGGATAAAAGAATAATGAGAGGTCATAGCAGTATGTCACTTGAAGCTTGAAGGAGACTTTCTAGGCCTAGGAGTCAATAAGAAGTGAGTATTTGCATATCCACACAAAACCCCATGAACTATCAATAATACTCTGCTAGCATGAACATCATCTTCTATTTTATTCTTTCTTCTCAATAAATCTTTTCTTGCTTGGGGACAAGCAAGCTTTAAGTTTGGTGTTGTGATGACAAGTCATCCTAGCCTATTTTAGCTAGTCTTTTTCTTTTGTTTTCATTAGAATTATGCACTTTCTTGAGCTACAAGCAAGCTAATTGAGTAGATTTTCATGTTTCCCTTGATTGAACCAACCATATATGAATTCATGCCATTTCATGAGGTTTTATGCTATATTTGTTGCATATTATGAAAGAATGAATATCTCATGATTTTGAGCATAGCTTTGATGAGTTTGGTTGATTAATGATAGGTGAAGAAAGCTTGGAGAAAGGTTGAAGCAAAGAGGAATGGCTAGGAGTGAAGAGAGGATAATGGGAGAAGTGAAATTGAACCAGGAAGCAAGAAGTTAGCCCCAACGTTAGCCCCCTAACTTGGAGGCTAACGTTGGAACTTGAAATTCCTTCCCTGGCCATCCCACGTTTGCGCCAACGTTAGCCCCCTAACTTGGAGGCTAACGTTGGCACATGAACATTCAAGGAAGAGGCAAAAGTTAGCCCCAACGTTAGCCCCCTAACTTGGAGGCTAACGTTGGAACTTGAGAGTTTCTCCCCTGGGCACCAACGTTTGCGCCAACGTTAGCCCCCTAACTTGGAGGCTAACGTTGGCACATGAATTACAAAGGGGAAGGGCCAACGTTTGCGCCAACGTTAGCCCCCTAACTTGGAGGCTAACGTTGGCACCACTAGCATATAAGCAAGGCCAACGTTAGGGTCAAAGTTAGACCCCTAACGTTGGCACCAACGTGCATACCAGTAAATTTTGCTTGCTGCTATGAAAAGTTGGAGCCAAAGTTAGACCCCTAACTTTGACTCAAACTTTTGGTCCAACTTTGGCTAACCTCAAACCCGGTTCAATTGGTTCACTTTGGTTCTTCTCTAAACTTCAAGAGCAATCAACCAAGGCCTCTTTCAACCCAATTCCACCAAGAGCAAAGGCCCAACTCAAGGCTTGAAGATCATTTGAAGAAAGTGTATAAATAGGATAGAATTTAAGTTCTTGGGAGAGCTTTCCTTTTAGAATTTTCATAATAGTTTTGGGGAGAGCTTTTGAACTTGAGTGAACTTTAATTTCTTGTTTTCATTGCTTTCAATTTCATTTTACATTTGTCTTGGATCTTGGATTGGAGAATTGAAGAAATTCTATTTCAATCTCAATCTTAGATCTCTCTGTTTCTTTACTGTTAATTGAATTTAATTTCCGGTTCATTGCTCTTCATCTATTCTCTTTGCAATTTACAATTCTCTTGCAATTGTTCTTGTTGGATCTAGGAAGGCATTGAGATCTAGACTTGGCTTTCTAGTCTCTGGGTCCAGAGATCTAAATTTCCCATTTTAATTCCCTGTTTACTGCTTTCTATGTTCATTTACTTTTCTGCTTCATATCCGGTTCAATCCCAATTCCCTTTCCCTCTTCTGTTTGATGCAATTTAATTTTTCCTTGTTTAATTTCTGTAAATCCACATCCCAATCCCCTTTACATTTCAAGCAATTTACATTCCTTGCACTTTAAGATTCCGCAATTTACATTTCTTACACTTTAAGTTTCTGCCATTTAATTTCTTGTTCTTTAAGTTTCAGCAATTTATTTCTTGTTCTCTTTACTTCAATGCAATTTAATTCTGCAAGTCACAAAACCATCAACCAAATCTTGATTCGCTTGACTAAATCAACCACTAAACTAAAATTGCTCAATCCTTCAATCCCTGTGGGATCGACCTCACTCCCGTGAGTTTTTATTACTTGATACGACCCGGTACACTTGCCGGTTAGTTTTGGGTGTTTTGGGAGAGATTTATATTTCCTCCAAAATATCTCATCAAGTTTTTGGCGCCGTTGCCGGGGATTGATTAGATTGACAATGATTAAGTGAGGTGGTAATCTAGATCAAGCACTTTTTCTTTAATTTTGATTAACCCACTAACTGTTTGATTTTTTGCTTAAACTAACTAACACTTCAATCTGGCAGTAAATTGAAGTGTCACTGGTTTTGTGTATTCCTCATGCTCTGCTTGTATGTCAGGTACAAGAAGAACCATACTCAATTTTCATGAACAAGACGAAAGAACTCTCAGGAGGTTAAGAAGAGCTGAAAGAGGGAAAAATATTGTTGGAGAAGAGGAATCAGACGAAGAATTCCAAGAGATGGAGGAACATTTAACCAATCCACCAGGTGGAGAAGACAACAACAATGGCAACCCACCCCAGAGGAGAGTTTTGGCTTCCTACACCTTTGCAAATCCTAGACATTGTGGGAGCAGCATCTTGGCTCCAAATGTCAATGCTAACAACTTTGAACTCAAGCCACAACTCATCACTTTGGTTCAGAATAATTGCTCTTTTGGTGGAGGACCACTTGAGGACCCACACCAACATTTATCCACTTTCTTGAGGATATGCAATACTGTCAAAACTAATGGAGTGCCCCCTGACAGCTACAAGCTGATGCTATTCCCATTTTCTCTCAGGGACAAGGCCACTCAATGGTTAGAATCTTTTCGAAGAGACAGCATCAACAACTGGGATGATTTGGTAACTAAATTCCTTGCCAAATTTTATCCACCTCAAAGGATTATAAGGTTAAAGGCTGAGGTGCAAACATTTACACAAATGGAGGCCGAACCCATCTATGAGGCATGGGAGAGGTACAAGGCTCTGATCAGGAAATGTCCCCCTGCTATGTTTAATGAGTAGGAGAAGCTTCAAAACTTCTATGAAGGCTTAACACTGAAATCTCAGGAAGCTTTGGATCATTCAGCTGGAGGGTCCTTGCAACTCATGAAAACTGCAGAAGAGGCTCAAGAACTCATTGATATGGTGTCCAACAACCAATATTTCTTTGCTCATCAAAGAGGCCGCCAACCATCACAAAGGAGAGGAGTAATGGAGCTAGAAGGAGTGGATTCAATCCTGGCTCAAAACAAGATGATGCAGCAGCAAATTCAGCAATAATTTGAGCAAATGGCCAAGAGGATTGATAGTCTCCAAGTTGCAGCAGTCAACACTAGCCAACCATCAACCACATGGGGACAGAGTGAAGAAACTCAAGAAGAACAACAACAAGAGCAAGTACAGTATATGCACAACCAAGGACCAAATGAAGTGTATGGTGATACATACAATCCATCCTGGAAGAACCACCCAAACCTCAGATGGGGAGATAACCATGCCCAAAACCAACAACCATGGGAGAGGAACTCAAACCAACACAACCCAAGAAGCAACCAAAATCACAACCAGTAGCAGACTAACCAAAACCCCTACAGAAAACCTCAAAACTACTACCCCAACATCAACCAATACCAATCTAATAACCAACCAACCACCCAAAATGCCTACCATCCACCACCCACATCTCATAACCCACCTCAAATATCACCTGAAGCCCAAAGAATCACTCACTTGGAGGCCATGATAGACAAAATGTTGAAACACCAAGAAATGGTAGCCAAGAATCAGGAAACCTCTATGAAGAGCCTAGAGAGACAGATGGGGCAACTCTCCAAGCAAGTATCTATTGAGAGACCTTCAAAATCACTGCCCAGTGACACAATTCCAAATCCCAAGGAAGAATGCAAGGCAATACAATTAAGGAGTGGGAGAGCATTGATAAGCAACAATGACATTGCAAGGAAGCAAGCAGAGAACACCAAAGAACCAATGGAGGCTGAGAAGCAAGTTGTGATGCCAAACAAAAGCACTGAGAAACCTAAAGAGAAGGACAACAAGCCACATAGCCCGAAGGAAGTAGCTCAGGGACAGTAGCAAATAGGAAAAAGCATCACACCTCCACTGCCATATCCCCAGAGGTTTAACAAAGAGGTTAAAGACCAACATTTTCACAAATTCCTTGAGATTTTTAAGAAGCTGGAAATCAATATTCCCTTGGCTGAAGCACTTGAGCAAATGCCTCTATATTCCAAGTTTCTAAAGGATCTTATCAACAAGAAAAGAAGTTGGCTTGAAAGGGAAACCATACTACTCACCGAGGAACGTAGTGCTGTAATTCAACGGGGTATTCCACCAAAACTTAAGGATCCAGGAAGCTTTGTAGTCTCATGCACTATTGGTAAGATAATTCTCAACAAGGCTCTCTGTGACCTGGGTGCCAGCATCAATTTAATGCCTCTCTCGATGATGAGAAAACTTGCCATAGAAGAGCTTAAACCCACCAGGATGTCACTAGTCATGGCTGACAGATCAACCAAGACACCCAATGGAATTGTGGAGAATCTGTTGGTGAAGGTTGGGGAGTTTATTTTCCCAGCAGACTTTGTAATTTTGGACACTGAAGAAGAAGGAAATGACTCAATCATTTTGGGAAGGCCATTTCTACACACAGCAAGGGCCATCATTGATGTAGAAAAAGGAGAAATGACCTTCAGGGTCCATAATGAACAAATGATCATAAATGTGTTCAAATCAGTGCAAAACGCTCCTGAGCAAGAGGATTACGTAAGAGTGGATATGATAGACAGTTTGGTGGAAGAAACAGTGGAAGAAAATTTTCAAGAGCAAGAAGGAAATCAAGGGGCAACAGAGGAACAAGTGGCTGAGACCTTCACTGAGCAAGATGAAAGACAAGATAGCAATAAAGATGTGCGAAAACAAGAACTGAAACCTTTACCCACCCATCTCAAATATGCATTCCTTGGCACATCGGAGAGCTTCCCAGTAATCATTAATTCATCCCTGACTAAGAAGGAAGAAGGAGAACTTCTTGACGTACTCAAAGCTCATAAGGATGCTTTAGGATGGACCATTGATGACCTGAAGGGAATCAGCCCTGCAGTATGTATGCATAAGATCCTCTTGGAAGATAATTCCAAACCAGTGGTTCAACCGCAAAGAAGGCTAAATCCTACAATGAAGGAAGTTGTCCAGAAGGAAGTAATGAAGTTGTGGAATGCAGGGATAATCTTCCCAATATCTGACAGCCCATGGGTAAGTCCGGTTCAAGTTGTGCCAAAGAAGGGAGGGATGACGGTCATCACTAATGAGAAGAATGAGTTAATCCCTACTAGAACAGTGACTGGGTGGAGGATGTGCATAGACTATAGAAGATTGAATGATGCCACCAGGAAGGATCATTTTCCTCTCCCATTCATTGATCAGATGCTGGAAAGGTTAGCCGGCCATGCCTATTACTGCTTTTTGGACGGATATTCTGGGTATAATCAAATCGTGGTGGACCCCAAGGACCAAGAGAAAACTGCCTTTACATGTCCATTTGGAGTTTTTGCATACAGGAGGATGCCTTTTGGGCTCTGCAACGCCCCTGCCACATTTCAAAGGTGTATGCTCTCCATTTTTTCTGATATGGTCGAAAAATTTTTAGAAGTCTTCATGGATGACTTCTCTGTTTTTGGTGATAATTTCAATGCTTGCCTAAACCATTTAACTCTTGTCTTGAAACGGTGCCAAGAAACTAATTTGGTTTTAAACTGGAAGAAATGCCATTTCATGGTACCCGAAGGGATTGTTCTTGGCCATAAAGTTTCAAGAAAAGGGATAGAGGTTGATAAAGCAAAGGTTGAGATTATAGAAAAACTCCCTCCACCAATTAATGTGAAATCTGTTAGAAGTTTCTTGGGGGCATGCCGGATTTTACAGAAGGTTTATCAAGGACTTTTCAAAAATAGCCAAACCTTTAAGTAATCTGTTAATGCTTGATACCCCTTTTGTTTTTGATGAAAACTGCCAGCATGCATTTGAAACGTTAAAAAATAAACTCACAACAGCATCAATCATCACACCTCCAGATTGGGAATTACCTTTTGAACTCATGTGTGATGCAAGTGACATTGCAATTGGTGCTGTACTTGGGCAAAAGAAGGGAAATTTGCATCATGTGATATATTATGCAAGTAAAGTGTTGAATGAAGCCCAAAGAAATTACACTACAACAGAAAAAGAGTTGCTAGCTGTAGTCTATGCATTTGATAAGTTTAGATCATATCTGATAGGATCAAAAGTTGTGGTTTACACTGATCATGCTGCACTTAAGTATTTGATGTCAAAACAGGATGCTAAACCAAGACTCATCAGGTGGATACTGCTACTACAAGAATTTGACATTGAGATAAGAGATAGGAAGGGCACTGAAAATCAGGTCGCTGATCATCTGTCAAGGCTACCACATGAAACAAGTCAAAAAGCATCCCAGTCCATAAATGAAAGCTTCCCAGATGAGCACCTTCTGCAGATCCAGCAAGCACCTTGGTTTGCTGACATAGCAAATTACAAAGTGGGAAGGAAGATACCGCAAGAATTCTCTAAGCAACAAGTGAAAAAGTTGATCAACGAAGCAAGGAAATTTTCATGGGATGAACCCTTCTTATTCAAGAGATGCTCTGATGGAGTGATCAGAAGGTGTATTCCTGAAAGTGAAGTGAAGGACATCTTGTGGCATTGTCATGGTTCAGCTTATGGTGGACACTTTGGCCCAGAAAAAACAGCCGCAAAAATACTGCAGAGTGGCTTCTATTGGCCAACTATCTTCAAGGATGCCAGAGAATATGTACACCAATGTAATGAATGCCAGAAAGCAGGAGGATTAACAAGAAGGAATGAGATGCCTCAAAACTTTATCTTAGAATTAGAATTGTTCGATCTATGGGGAATTGATTTCATGGGGCCTTTTCCTCCTTCCTATTCTTTTAGATACATCCTGGTAGCAGTGGAGTATGTCTCAAAGTGGGTGGAAGCCATAGCCACAACCACCTGTGATGCACAGATCGTCCTCCAATTCCTTAAAAAGCACATCTTCACTAGGTATGGAGTACCCAAAGGTCTTATTAGTGATGGTGGTAGTCACTTTTGCAACAAACAAATGGAGAAACTCCTTCACAAATATGGTGTAATTCACAAAGTAGCCACACCTTACCATCCTCAGACTAATGGCCAAGCTAAACTTGCAAATAGAGAATTAAAAAAGATCCTAGAGAAAACAGTGGGAATCACAAGAAAAGATTGGGCTAGAAAGCTAGAGGATGCATTGTGGGCTTATAGGACAGCTTTTAAAACTCCTATTGGCAAATCACCCTTTCAGCTATTGTATGGCAAATCCTGCCATCTCCCTGTAGAGCTTGAACACAGAGCTTTTTGGGCCACTAAACTCCTCAACCTTGATCCCCAAGCTGCAGGAGAAAAAAGGTTGTTACAACTAAATGAGTTGGATGAATTTAGACTAGAAGCTTATGAAAGTGCGAAGATATACAAGGAGAAAGCTAAGAAGTGGCATGACAAGAAGATCACAAAGAAGGAATTCAAGCCAGGACAGCGAGTGCTCCTGTATAATTCGAGGCTTAAAATTTTCCCTGGCAAACTGAAGTCTAAATGGACTGGCCCATACTTGGTGACAAAGGTTTTTCCCTATGGGAGTATTGAACTGATAGATGAGGCAACAAAGAATCAATTCACAACAAATGGTCACAGAGCAAAGCTGTATTTGGGAGGACAATTGGATAAGGAAAAAGAGGTTCAACACCTCCAGCCCTCTTAAAAAGAATTGAAAGATGTCAAGCTAGTGACAATAAAAGAGCGCTTGTTGGGAGGCAACCCAACCGGAGGTAGTTTTCTTTTCATAACTTTTTCAATAAGAGTGTTAGATAACTGCTATGTATTGCAAGATGCTAAGTTTGGTGTTCCACCAAAAATTCATTCTAACTTCCTTCACATTGCTAGCTCCAAGCAATCAAACAGATTATTCAACAACTTAACTATTTTTGTTTAGTCCCAGTATCTTAACCTTTAGCAAGGACACAAAAGTTTGCCCAGAGTTAACCTGTTGAATCAGAAGAAGTAGCAAGGAATTAAGTGGGAATTAACCACCAATTGAAGGTCCCATGCATAAAGACTCAAAAAGGGGGCACAACAGAAAGGGGAACAAAAGAAATGCACACCAATAGGTTGTATCTATACTTAACCTTTACTGTTGGGAAATATTTTTGATTGATGTCTTGATAAAGTGTTCATTTAGTTCAAACAAATTTAAACTTCCCTTAGAACAAATAAAACTAGTCTATGTGTATGCTTGTGTATTCACTTTCACTTGACAAGAAGCATGTGTTGTCCCCTGCATCTTTAAATTCAATAAAAGAACAGTTTGAATGTGAAGTAAAATAGTCTCTGTTAGTTAGAAGTAGAATAAAAGTAAGTGGTGGTATGTGTGTGATTGTATAATAGCTCATTTTTAGAGAATAAAGAGCTAGGATATCTCCTTATAAGTAAAGAAGTGGCCTACTGTCTAGGAATCTCAATTGAATTAAATTCCTTGGTTAGAAAGAAAAAAACAAAAAGAAGGAAAGAAGAAAAAGATAGCCAAAAAGTGGCAAAACAAAAGAAAAACAAAAAGAAACAAAGCTGGACACCAATAGCTTGAACCTTAAAATATATGCCTGTGATGTCTTTGTACTAGGATCTGCTTGGATTAGTAAGCTCTTAGGAGTGCCTCAACACTTGGTGACTTGGGTTAACTAACCCGGGATCATCAGCTGAAAGTCCACTATCAAGAGCAACCTAACTACAAGGCATTTAGTAGCCCAAAGAGGTGCTGGGCATCAATGTTTTAAGAAGGAATGTGAGCCAAGTGTCTATGGTGAATAATGTGTCAAGTATAAAGAAAAGAAAATGAACTTGCTACACATGACACTCAAAGAAAGCTTATGAACAAAGTAATAGCCAAGGATAAAAGAATAATGAGAGGTCATAGCAGTATGTCACTTGAAGCTTGAAGGAGACTTTCTAGGCCTAGGAGTCAATAAGAAGTGAGTATTTGCATATCCACACAAAACCCCATGAACTATCAATAATACTCTGCTAGCATGAACATCATCTTCTATTTCATTCTTTCTTCTCAATAAATCTTTTCTTGCTTGGGGACAAGCAAGCTTTAAGTTTGGTGTTGTGATGACAAGTCATCCTAGCCTATTTTAGCTAGTCTTTTTCTTTTGTTTTCATTAGAATTATGCACTTTCTTGAGCTACAAGCAAGCTAATTGAGTAGATTTTCATGTTTCCCTTGATTGAACCAACCATATATGAATTCATGCCATTTCATGAGGTTTTATGCTATATTTGTTGCATATTATGAAAGAATGAATATCTCATGATTTTGAGCATAGCTTTGATGAGTTTGGTTGATTAATGATAGGTGAAGAAAGCTTGGAGAAAGGTTGAAGCAAAGAGGAATGGCTAGGAGTGAAGAGAGGATAATGGGAGAAGTGAAATTGAACCAGGAAGCAAGAAGTTAGCCCCAACGTTAGCCCCCTAACTTGGAGGCTAACGTTGGAACTTGAAATTCCTTCCCTGGCCATCCCACGTTTGCGCCAACGTTAGCCCCCTAACTTGGAGGCTAACGTTGGCACATGAACATTCAAGGAAGAGGCAAAAGTTAGCCCCAACGTTAGCCCCCTAACTTGGAGGCTAACGTTGGAACTTGAGAGTTTCTCCCCTGGGCACCAACGTTTGCGCCAACGTTAGCCCCCTAACTTGGAGGCTAACGTTGGCACATGAATTACAAAGGGGAAGGGCCAACGTTTGCGCCAACGTTAGCCCCCTAACTTGGAGGCTAACGTTGGCACCACTAGCATATAAGCAAGGCCAACGTTAGGGTCAAAGTTAGACCCCTAACGTTGGCACCAACGTGCATACCAGTAAATTTTGCTTGCTGCTATGAAAAGTTGGAGCCAAAGTTAGACCCCTAACTTTGACTCAAACTTTTGGTCCAACTTTGGCTAACCTCAAACCCGGTTCAATTGGTTCACTTTGGTTCTTCTCCAAACTTCAAGAGCAATCAACCAAGGCCTCTTTCAACCCAATTCCACCAAGAGCAAAGGCCCAACTCAAGGCTTGAAGATCATTTGAAGAAAGTGTATAAATAGGATAAAATTTAAGTTCTTGGGAGAGCTTTTCTTTTAGAATTTTCATAATAGTTTTGGGGAGAGCTTTTGAACTTGAGTGAACTTTAATTTCTTGTTTTCATTGCTTTCAATTTCATTTTACATTTGTCTTGGATCTTGGATTGGAGAATTGAAGAAATTCTGTTTCAATCTCAATCTTGGATCTCTCTGTTTCTTTACTGTTAATTGAATTTAATTTCCGGTTCATTGCTCTTCATCTATTCTCTTTGCAATTTACAATTCTCTTGCAATTGTTCTTGTTGGATCTAGGAAGGCATTGAGATCTAGACTTGGCTTTCTAGTCTCTGGGTCCTGAGATCTAAATTTTCCATTTCAATTCCCTGTTTACTGCTTTCTATGTTCATTTACTTTTCTGCTTCATATCCGGTTCAATCCTAATTCCCTTTCCCTCTTCTGTTTGATGCAATTTAATTTTTCCTTGTTTAATTTCTGTAAATCCACATCCCAATCCCCTTTACATTTCAAGCAATTTACATTCCTTGCACTTTAAGATTCCGCAATTTACATTTCTTGCACTTTAAGTTTCTGCCATTTAATTTCTTGTTCTTTAAGTTTCAGCAATTTATTTCTTGTTCTCTTTACTTCAATGCAATTTAATTCTGCAAGTCACAAAACCATCAATCAAATCTTGATTCGCTTGACTAAATCAACCACTAAACTAAAATTGCTCAATCCTTCAATCCCTGTGGGATCGACCTCACTCCCGTGAGTTTTTATTACTTGATACGACCCGGTACACTTGCCGGTTAGTTTTGGGTGTTTTGGGAGAGATTTATATTTCCTCCAAAATATCTCATCACACGCGTTCATGGGGGAATGATGATGACTGTCACGATCATCACATTCACAGTGAAGTGCGAATGAATATCTTAGAAGCGGAATAAGTTGAATTGAATCGAAAAATAGTAGTACTTTGCATTAATCTTTGAGGGACAGCAGAGCTCCACACCTTAATCTATGGAGTGTAGAAACTCTACCGTTGAAAAATACATAAGTGATAACGGAGTTCATTGGTCTCGGCCCCAGAGGGGAACCGGAGTAACCAAGACTCTGAATACAATGATAAAAAGTTCTATTTATACTAAACTAGTTACTAGGGTTTACAGAAGTAAGTAATTGATGCATAAATCCACTTCCGGGGCCCACTTGGTGTGTGCTTGGGTTGAGCTTGAAGTTTACACGTGTAGAGGCTTCTTTTGGAGTTGAACGCCAAGTTGTAACGTGTTTTTGGCGTTCAACTCTGGTTCGTGACGTTTTTCTGGCGTTTAACTCCAGACTGCAGCGTAGAACTGGCGTTCAACGCCCTTTTGCATCGTCTAAACTCGGGCAAAGTATGGACTATTATATATTTCTGGAAAGCCCTGGATGTCTACTTTCCAACGCCATTGAGAGTGAGCCATTTGAAGTTCTGTAGCTCCAGAAAATCCACTTTGAGTGCAGGGAGGTCAGAATCTAACAGCATCAGCAGTCCTTCTTCAACCTCTGAATCTGATTTTTGCTCAAGTCCCTCAATTTCAGCCAGAAAATACCTGAAATCACAGAAAAACACACAAACTCATAGTAAAGTCCAGAAATATGAATTTAACATAAAAACTAATAAAACATCCCTAAAAGTAACTAGATCCTACTAAAAACATACTAAAAACAATGCCAAAAACCGTATAAATTATCCGCTCATCACGTGCCCATGGCACAAATCGCCCCACGCGATCGCGTCGCTGACGCGTCCGCGTCGGGTGAGAACATTGGCCTCTCACGCGACCGCGTCACTCACGTGGCGCGTGCCCTAGAATTCAACGTGAAAAGGGTGCAGACCGAAAGTTGTGCTAGAGTGGTGCTGGATTGCCGCTGAACGCACAATTCTTCCCACGAGGACGCATGGCTCACGCGTCTGCGTCATATCCTTCTAATGGACACTCACGCGATCGCATGCCCCACGCGATCGCGTCACCCAACATTTGGCGTAATAAGAGTTTGAACAGAGAGTTGTGCAAGTGCGAGGCTGCCTTCGCGCCAGTAGCATAAAACGGGTCACGCGACCGCGTGATTGACGCGACCACGTCAATTAGTATAAGTGCAAGTTGCACGACCGCGTCACTTGCGTCGCACAGCTTCCCTGATTTTCCAATTATCTTATCTTTCTTTTTCCCAAATCCTATTTTCTCTTTTGTCTCCTTATTTCTTCCTTCTTCCTTCTTCTTTCTTTCTCACTTTCTACTCTTTCTCTCTCTCATCCCTATTAACAAGGTTTTCTTTTCTTCTTCCCCCCTTACTTTTCTACTATTCTTCTTATTTTTATATGTTATCTTCTTTTCTTTTCTTTTTACTTTCATTATCCATATTTTCTTTTTCTTTCTTTTTCCTTTTTACTTGGTGTTGGAAATTTATTTGAGTCATTATTTCTCATTATATGCTTGTGGATTATTGTAAAATTGTTTGGCAATTATATATTACCTTTTTAAAGGCTTGCTTGCATGTTCACTTTAATACTTTCTATACCTTATTTACCATGCATGCTATGTGTTTGTGAAAAAGCCCATATGGCATCATGCATTTTTCTACATTATTCTATTCTACTATTCAATGCTTGCTTTTCACAAATTGCCTTTACTATTGTATTAATTGAATTTAATTGTCAATACAAACGTGGTGCTAGTTTGTTACGAGTGATAACACATTCAACTAATTAAATGCTTGATCTATGCTACTCATGCCTTTGCCTGCATGCCAATAAACCCCTTGCATTTAATTATCCTCCAATGCACTTGCTATATTTCCATTGATGAACTTTTCACATGTAGTCATGACCATGTGTTAACAACATCCTCTTTACCGTGCATTGTTTATCACTTATACAACCCTCTTCCTTGCTCTATCTCTTTGAATTTACGTTACGTTCTTTTTTTCCCCTTTTCAGGATGGCCACCAAGAAAGGAAAAGAGAAAGCTACTCCCAAACCACCAGCAAGAAGAGGAACAAAAAGAGCATTAGTGGCAGAGCCCTCTTCAACTGCGGTTAAACCTTCAACAAAAAGAACTAAGAGGATTATAAAGGTTGATGATAAAGAAAAAGCCTTCCCAGCAAAGGACACTGCGCGATTTCCCAATCGCTACTGTGAGCAGATGTTCCCCATCCTGGCAGAAAGGAGTTTCAACAACGAATACCTTCTTCTCCTCCCAAACCATATTGCTACCTTTGTTGAGCCGCAAATTGCACAAAGACAATGGGGTTTCCTACAGAGACAGCCGAGGCAGGTCAATCTTTCTTGGGTAGTCGAGTTCTACTCCAACTTCCACCTGCCAACCCTGCAGTCTGTCTTTGTCCGTCAGAAGCAAGTCCCCATTACAGAAGAGGCCATTCAAAAAGCTCTAGGTCTTCCCCCTATTCCAGAAGGATTGGACGCCTTTCAAGAAGCCGCACTCAAGCTCAGATGTACCAATTTGACTGGGAGCCATTCTCAGAGTTATCGCACTACCTGGCAGCCGTTGGATCTATGGATACCATCGTACCCGCCCTAAGGGAATATCGGCTTCAGTACTTACCTTGGAGGCTTGTGTATGGGCACAGATCATGTCCCATTACGTCTTTCTGAGCACTCACGAGTCCTCCTTCACTGCGGACATGGCAGTTCTACTATGGTGCATCCTTACAGACCAACCTCTGAACCTTCCAAGACACATCCGGAATGCCATGTGACACGTACAAATTGCGGGCAACTTACCTCTTCCCGCCTTGGTCTCAGATCTTGTCTCAGCAGCCGGAATTTCCTACAGAGCTGGGGACACCAAAGCCATACTCCCACGGGATGATCAGTATGTTCCTAACGGGAAATACATCAGACCTCCACCAGCCGCCACAAGCCATCCTACAAAACCGGTTGAAGATATTCCTTCTTCAACTCCACAAGCACCTACAACAGACCAACTGCTCCATCAGATACTCGAAATGTTGGATCGGCAGGAACACAAAGCTAAGATGAGAGAGCGCCGTAACAAGCGCCGATTCACATACCTCAAGGAGCTAATTATGGGAAAATTCAAGGACTCAGACACCCCGACTCCACTTCCTTTACCAGCACAGGAAGCCATGATGGTCCCGACTGTGGAGATACTGCTACCAGCCCACCTTTGTTCCTGACAGATGGCACCGAGGACGGTGCAAAACCTTAAGTGTGGGGAGGTCGGTCAGTACCTGACTTCCGGAGGTAATTTCTCTTCCCTAAACACCAATAAATTAGGATATTTAGTTAGTTTTTCTTTTGTAGAATAGGATAAATTGCATAGTAATAAGTTAGTTGCATGCATGTTCTACTTGATTGAAAAGACAATAATTTTTCCTCTAAGACCCTATTTTCGGAACAAAATTTCACTAACTTTAATTAAAACTCTTATGTTAAATTTGCTTGAAGTTGTATTTGGAACATGATTTTTGAGCTAAAAGAACACACAACCTGTGAGATTTGATCCTTTATGCATGGTTACATTATTTAACCATAATTATTTTATTCTTGTGTTTTTACTTCTCTAGGATTGTAATCTATATTTTGTTCCATTCTATATGTCCAATGCTTATTATATTTATATGTTTGCATATGATTGAGGCCATTAATTGTTTAGCTCACTTATCCAAATTAAACCTACCCTTTCAATTACCTTTGTTAGCCACTTTGAGCCTTTAAATCCCATTTGTTTTATATTTTACCACATTACTAGCCTTAAGTAGAAAAAACCATTATATATCCCAAATTGAATCTTTAGTTAGCTTAAGATAGAATTGTGTGTGCTAATTAAGTATGGAAAATTGTGAGAACAAAAGATAATAAGGGAATGTGTCATGATAATATAATGGGAATTTGGATACCTACTCATGTGAAACTATAAGAATTAAAAATCTATGTGCATTGATAAGCTATGTTTATTTTTATGTTTATGTTAAAAAAAACCAAAAATATTCAATAAATAAATAAGGGGACAAAATTACCCCAATGCTAAGTTAAGAATTCAAAGATCAATGCATGTATGATAAAATTAAAATAAAAAGTTGATACACGAGTATGGAATATGAAAGGAAAATTCTGGGTAGCTAGGTATGAATTCTAAAGCTATAAAGAATATATATAGGTTATGTTAAAGCTTAGGTTAATTAAAGATTCAGTTTATAAGCTTACTTAGCCACATATGTATCCTTACCATTACCTTGGCCCCATTACAACCTTGAAAAGACCTCATGATGTTTGCATTGGTATATTAAATGTTGTCGATTGGTTAGGAGAAGAACAAAAATTAGAGAGCATGATTAGAGAAGGATAGAGTGATTGCCCTATACACTAGATAGATTAGAGCGTACATACATCATCAGTGAGGGTTCAATGCTTAAAATTCTATGTTCCCTGCTTTCATGAGCTACCTTCTTGCATTTTTATCTGTTCTTACTATATAAGAATTGAATTAGTGGAATTTGATTTGTAATTGTTTTGAAGAGCTTATTTACTATTGATCAAGTAGACAATAATCATATAGTTGCATTCACATATATAGGTTGCATTGCATTGCATGAGTTTTACATGTTCCTACTCATTTATTTTATCTCCTTCAACTAAGCATGAGGACATGCTAATGTTTAAGTGTGGGGAGGTTGATAAACCACTATTTTATGGTTTATATTGTGCTTAATTGTATGGTTTTATCAATTCTTTATCCACTTATTCATATGATTGGCATGCATTTATATTTCCTTCCTAAAATTATTACATGATTGAATATTTGCTTCCTAAAGACTTTTAATTATATATTTTAACTCTCCTTTATTCCATTAGATGCCGTGATCTGTGTGTTAAGTGTTTCAGGCTTTATAGGGCATGAATGAGTTGGAGATTGGAAAGGAAGCTTGCAAAAATAGAAGGAACACAAGAAATTGAGGAGATGACCAGCGAGAAGTGATGCGGCCGCATGGCTCACGCGACCGCACGGATTGGAATAGCACAAGTGACGCGGAG
Source organism: Arachis ipaensis (assembly GCF_059453495.1). Classification (NCBI taxonomy): domain Eukaryota; kingdom Viridiplantae; phylum Streptophyta; class Magnoliopsida; order Fabales; family Fabaceae; genus Arachis; species Arachis ipaensis. The sequence continues at coordinate 46,734,982 of NC_142440.1, read as the reverse complement.
GCGTGGATGACGCGCTCGCGTGGCAGGGCAAAACGCCGAATGACGCGGCCGCATGAATGACGCGATCGCGTGACGTGCGCGATCTGCATAATCTGCAGAATTCGCTGGGGGCAATTTTGGGCCCTGTTTTGACCCAGTTCTCGGCCCAGAAAAGCAGACTAGAGCCAGAGAACATGCAGAGACCGAGAACAACATTCATTCTACACAATTTTTAGTTTTTTAGATCTAGTTTTACTCCTCCTCTAGGTTTTCTCTACACACATTCATAGTTCTTAGGATTTTATTTCTATTGCTTTTTGCATTGGGATATTGAGAAGAGTTATTACCTCATCAAGACTTCGTCATTCTAGTTCGTTTTCTTTACTTGGCTCTTACTCTTCCATGTCCTTTAATTTACTCAATTTTACTATTGAATTATTTTTAGAATTTATTAATACAAGAATTACTTTTATTTTTAATTGATTTCTTTGATTTTTATTTATCATGTCTTTCTTTAATTCCCTTTCCCATGTTATGAATTCTACATTCACAATGAGCGAGTAGTTCCCTAACTTGATGGGGAGTTGATTGAAAGGAACCCTTGAGTCGGAATGCTCAAAAAGAAAAATTGTAATTGGGTTTATTGTTGGATTGCCCTCTAGTCACTGACACCAATCCCTTTTAATTGAGTGGATTGGAACTTGTGAATAGAAGTAGCATTCCAACTTGTTTGACTTTCCCTTACCTAGTAAGGGATAACTAAACATGACAACCTTCAATTCTCAATTAATCTTGAGAGTACTCCAACAAGAATAGGGCTTCCAGCTAATCTACTCCCAGTCAAAGCTTTTATTTAAATTACATAAATTCTCTAATTTAATTTCCTGTTATTCAATTCAAACCATTTTGAAAACATCTGATTAATAAAATAGCACACCTTTCTGCAACTCGTTGGGAGACGACCTGGGATTCATACTCCCAGTATTTTAATTTTAATTTTTGTGATACCCTTCTAAATTGATAAGTGGATTTCTGGTTGGTTAAGAACTATACTTGCAACGCATATCTTATAACAATTCTTGACTCGCCAATTTTCGCCACGTCAAGGAGGTTAACTTGATGAGAGGACATGAGTTAACCACTTACGGCTGCCATTGAAGGAATCAGAAGGTTGTTGAAGAAGACGGTAAGAAAAGTTAATTCGGAAAGACAAAGCATCTCCGAAGCCTCAACCATTCTCATATCGTTGAATTCTCGTCTATCTAGTAACGTTTTATTTATTTATATGTTTTATGCATTTTTCCGTGACAAACTATATTTTCTGTTCGCCTAACTAAGATCTGCAAGGTGTCCACTGCTTGCTCAAACCAACAATCTTTATGGGATCAACCCTCACTCACCTGAGGTATTACTTGGACGACCCAGTATACTTGCCGGTCTATCTGTGCGAATTCTCTGGAGCCAGTTTTGTGCACCATATTTTTGGTGCTGTTGCCGGGGATTGTTCGGATTTGACAAACTACCAGATTATCTTGTTGCTTAGATTAGGTTCTTTTTACTTTTGTTTTAAGTCTTTTGTTTTCTTTTCAAAAATTTTCAAAACCTTTTGTTTTTCTTTATTAATCTTTATCTTTTTTTTGAGTCTGTTGTTCTTGTTCTTATTAAAGTTTCGAACTTTCTTGTTTTCTTTTCAAAAATAGTGTCTTTTGTTTGAGTCTTGTGTCAATTCTTAAGTTTGGCGTCCTTTGTGTGTTCTTTAGTTTTTTCAAATTTTCGAAAATTGTTCTTAGTGTTCTTCTTGGTATTCAAGTTGTTCTTGTTTCTTTTCTTGTTTTGATCTTAAAATTTTTAAGTTTGGTGTCTTTTGGGGTCTTTCTTTAAAAATTTTGAAAAGTTGGTACTCTTTTATCTAAAAATTTTAAGTTTGGTGTCTTTTGGTTGTTTTTCTCTTTCTTCATTAATTAAAAAAATATATTTTTATCTTTATTCAAAATATTTTTGAAAATTTAAAAAAAATATTTCAAATTTTAATTTCAATTCAATATCTTATCTTATCTTAATTTCAAATTTCAAATTTCAAATTTCAAATTTTATCTTTTTAAAATCTTTTCAAATCTTTTCTTTTAATTTAATTCTTTCTTATCTTATCTTTCTTTTAAAATTTTAAAATTGAAATCTTTATCTTATCTTTTGTTATCTTTCTTTAAAATTCAAATCATTATCTTATCTTATCTTAATTTTAAATTTCAAAATCAAATCTTTTCAAAAAATCAAATCTTTTTTTCAAATCTTTATCTTATCTTGTTTTAATTTCAAATTTCAAAATCAAATCTTTTTCAAATCTTATCTTATTTTAAAATCTTTCTTAATTAGTTACTTGTTTTCTCTTTCTTCTTTTTCAAAACTTCCTAACTAATTCCTCTCTCTTCTATTTTAGAAAACTTCCCTTCTATTTCTCTCTCTTCTTTTTCCGAAATTCATCATTTAGTTTTCAAATCTTTTTAGTTAATTAGCTTTTATTTTCGAATTCAATTAATAAATAAAATAAAAACAAAAATATTTTAATTCTAGTTTCTCTTTTCACTTCTTAATTTTCGAAATCTTTACCCCCTTTTATTCGAATTCTTCTTCTCTTCTCTCTATCTTCATTCTTCTTTCTTCTTTACATCTCATAGGGAGTCCTTTATTCTTTGACATAGAGCTCCCATTCTTCTTCTTTCTTGTCTTCTTTTTCTTATTTATGAGCAGGAATAGGGATAAAGTCTCTTTGATCTTGTTGCTAAATCTGAGAGGACCCTAAGGAAGCGTTTGCAACAAGTTAAAGCACAACACTCCGGAGGAAACCTCACAGAGCTATTCGAACAAGAAGTTGAAAACACAGATATGGCAGTCAAACCAAATAATGGAGGAGATGCAAAGAACGTTCTTGGTGACTTCATTGCACCAACTTCTGACCTCTATGGCAGAAACATCTCTATACCTGCCATTAGAGCTAATAACTTTGAGCTAAAGCCTCAATTAGTCTCTCTAATGCAACAGAATTGCAAGTTCCATGGACTTCCACTGGAAGATCCACATTAGTTCCTATCCAAATTTTTGCAAATCTGTGACACTGTTAGGACCAATGAAGTGGATCCTGAGGTCAATAGACTTATGCTTTTCTCTTTTGCTGTTAGAGACTGATCTAGGATATGGTTGGATTCTTAACCTAAGGAAAGCCTAGACTCTTGGAAAAAGTTAGTCAATGCTTTCTTGGTCAAGTTCTTTCTACCTCAAAAGATGAGCAAGCTCAGGATGGAAGTTCAAACCTTCAGACAAAAAGAGGGTGAATCCCTCTATGAAGCTTGGAAAAGATACAAGCAGCTGATCAGGAGGTGTCCTCTTGACATGCTCTCAGAATGGTCTATCCTAAGAATCTTCTAAGATGATCTATCTGAGATATCCAAGATGTCTTTAGATCATTCTACTGGTGGATCACTCCACTTAAAGAAGATGCCTGCAAAGGCATAGGAACTCATTGAAATAGTTGCAAACATCCAATTCATGTACACTTCTGAGAGAAACCATGTGAACAATGGCATAGCTCAGAAGAAAAGAGTTCTGGAAGTTGAAACTCTGAATACCATATTGGCTCAGAACAAGATCTTGACCCAATAGGTCAATATGATCTCTCAGTATTTGACTGGATCACAAGCTGCAACTGGCAACACTCAAGAAGCCTCCAATGAAGAAGAAGCTTATGATTCAGATCAACCTACAATGGAAGAGGTGAATTACATGGGAGAATCCTATGAAAACACCTATAATCAATCATGGAGGAATCATTGACGTTAGGATTTTTGCCAGTAAAGAATTTCATAAAAACAGTCGTGTTGTAGATATAGTCTCTAAACTGACAAAAATCCCTTCGTACAAATGTTTTGGTTGTCACAAGTAACAAACCCCTTTAAAATTGATAACCGAGTATTTAAACCTCGGGTCGTCTTCTCAAGGAATTGCAGGGAGGTGTTCTTATTATTGGTTATGAGTCTTGTAAATTAGGGGTTTTGAAAGTAAGGAAGCAGTATGTTGAATGATAAGAAAAATAAATAATAATAATAAAATAAACTCTTGGCAAGGTATTAGAAATTGGAAGTCCAGACTTAGTTATCCTTATCAATAATAATGAAAGTTGAATCTTAATTCCACTTAGTCAACCTTTACTAAAGTAAAGGAAAGTCAAGGGATTAATTAGTTTGATCTTCGAATCCTATTTATTTCCTAAGAAAAGATTGGGATTATTGAAGTTCAATTCAATTGGCAAGATAACAATTATCAATTATGCTGTTGAATTGGATAACTCCTGAGTTACTAATTTCTTAACCAAAACCAAGAATGTAAAAAGCTAAATATAAATCATAAATCTGAAAATACCTCAATTGCATTAATAAAGAAAATCATAACATGAAAGCCATAAGCCAATTATTCAAAAGATAAATATCAATTAAAGTACTAAGGTGAATAAAAATGGAAAGGAAATTAAACACAAAAGAACATTAAACCTGGGATCGAGAGTCACTCCTAAAACTAAGAGAAGTCCTAAATCCTAATCCTAAGAGAGAGAGAGGAGAGAACCTCTCTCTCTAAAACTACATCTAAAACATGAAAAGTGAATTATGAGAGCCTCCTTATGAATGGATGCATTCCTCCACTTTATAGCCTCTAATCTATGTTTTCTGGGCCGAGAACTGGGTCAGAAACAGCCCAGAATTCGCTGGTCTCGAATTCAACCACGCTGGAATTCCGTCACTGCGATGCGGCCGTATGGAGCACGCGGTCGCGTCGCCTAGCGTCAGGGAAACTACAACATATTATATATCAAATCGAAGCCCCGGACGTTAGCTTTCCAACGCAACTAGAACTGCATCGTTTGGACCTCTGTAGCTCAAGTTATGACTGTTTGAATGCGAAGAGGTCAGGCTGACAGCTTTGCAGTTTCTTCAACTTCTTGTATTCCTTCCACTTTTACATGCTTCCTTTCCATCCTCTAAACCATTCCTGCCCTGTAATCTCTGAAATCACTTAACACACATATCAAGGCATCTAATGGTAATAAGAGGGGATTAATAATAAGCAAATATAAGATCAAAGAAGCATGTTTTCAATCAAAACACATAATTAGGAAGGAAATATAAAACCATGCAAATAGTATTAATAAGTGTGTAAAGAGTTAATAAAAACCACTCAATTGAGTACAAGATAAACTATAAAATAGTGGTTTATCAACCTCCCCATACTTAAACAATAGCATGTCCTCATGCTAAGCTCAAGAGAAACTATAAAGGTGAAGAGGAATGATAGAATGTATGAAATGCAACCTACCTATATGAATGCAACTACATGCAAAATGTTTCTACCTACTTGGTTAAGAGTAAATAAGTTCTCCAAGACAAATACAAACCAATTTCCACTAATTCAAATCATACAATAAAAAGCAAGTAAACTTGTAAGAAGACAGCTCATGAAAGCAGGGAACATAGAATTTAAGCGTTGAACCCTCACTGGAAGTGTATATTACTCTGATCTCTCAAGTGTATAGGGTAATTCACTCTAGTCTTCTCTAATAATGCTTTCTAAAACTTTGTTCTTCATCTAACCAATCAACAAATATTTAGCATACAAATGCAAACATCATGAGGTCTTTTCAAGGTTGTAATGGGGCTAAGGTAAAGGTAAGGATATATATATGGCTAAGTGAGCTATAATTTAAATCTTTGACTAACCTAAGTTCTCACCTAACATACATACACTCTATATAACTTTAAAATCATACCTAGCTACCCATAATTCCCACTTTTGTATGATTCCCATACTCATGTACCAAAATTTGATATTTCTTTACTTTTGTCACATGTGCATTGATATTTTCATTAACTTAGCATTGGGGTAATTTTGTCCCCTTATTTATTTATTTATATTATATATATATATATATATTTTTTTTTTCTTTTCTCTTTTTCTCTCTTTTTTTTTAACATAAAAGCAAACATAACTTATCAATGCACATGGATTTTTCATTATTTTTCTATTTTGGTTTTTCATGAGTAGGTTCCCAAATTCCCAATATTCAAATAAATTAGAAACATGATACATTCCCTTATTAACCCATGTTCCCACAGTTTCCCCACACTTAGTTGATGCACAATCTTTATCTTAAGCTAACCAAAGATTCAATTGGGATATTACTTTTGTTTTTCTGCTTAAGGCTAGTGATGTGGTAAAATAGAACAGAAGGGGATTAAAAGGCTCAAAGTGGCTAACAAGGGTGATTTAAAGGGTAGGCTTATTTGGGATAAGTGAGCTAATAACAAATAATGGCCTCAATCATATGCAAGCATGTAAATAGACTAAATAATGGACATATAGATTGGAACAAAATATAGATTACAATCATAGAGAAGAAAACACACAAGAATAAAAATTTATGGTTAAATAATGTAACCATGTAAATAAGCTCAAAATCTCACAGGTTGTGTGTTTTTTAGCTCAAAAATCATGTTCCAAATACAATTTCTGATAAGTTTAACACAAAAATTTTGATTTTAAATTAGTGAAAATTTTTCAAAAATAGGGTCTTTAAAAAGAAACTTATTATTTCTCAACCAAGCAATAGCTAAATGCATAAAATCAAACAAACATGCAATTAAATATGCAGATGCAATAATGAACAAACAAAGAAAATAAAACAATGGTGTTGAAAAGAAAATACTAACCCATGGAGATCGGTATCGACCTCCCCACACTTAAAGATTGCGCCGTCCTCGGTGCATGTTAAGATGTACAAGTGGATGGGCTTCTCCAACTGATGCTTTTCTCCAAAGATTTGTGCAGATGGACTTGTCTATCTCCCCATGTAAACGTCTTCTGGTTCTCTTTCTGGTGGCCATCCTGAAAGAAAAAGGGAAGAAAGGTAACCCAATAATAGAGATAAGAAAATAAATGAAGTATGGTTGGGTTAATGCCAATTGGTAAGGGTCTCAATTACATGGAAGCTTCAACATGTACGTGAGAAAACAAATAAAAGCACATGGCAATTCAAGAATGCAATAATTTGCAACAATAGGGAAGAGAGTGTGGGTAAGGAGAGGTAATGTAAATTCATGTCAATGCAAAAAGTAATACAGGTATAAAAGATATAATATAACCTATCCAGAATAAAATAAGTCACTAAGCACCCAAAAATAATTCAAGGGAAGATGCAACAGTTAAATATGAAAATTAACACCAAAGGAAAAATAATTAATTTTAGAAAAGAAAATAAAAATATGCACAAAATTAAGATGCAATGAATGAAATATGCAAATAAACTAAGTAAAATAAAATGGAGGTGAAAGAAAATAAGAAAAGAAGAAGAAAGAAATAAGAAAAGATAAAAAAATAAGGATTATAGAAGAAAAGATAAGAAAATTGGCTGATCTGGATATTTTGTGCGCCGCTTGTGACGCGGACGCGTGAGTGACGCAGTCGCGTGGTGTGCAAGAAGGTCAGGTGACGCGGACGCATGGGTCACACGATCGTGTGGCCTGTTTTGTGCGATTGGCGCGAGTGCAGCCTCGCGGTCGCGCAACTCTCTGTTCGAAACTCTTTTTGCCAAAATTCTGGGTGACGCGATCGCGTGGTCAACGTGATCGCGTGAGTGGCCTTTCTTTTAAAAATGACGCAGACGCGTGGGGCACGCGTTCACGTGGTAGGGCTTGGGCTTCCAGCACGAGTCCAGCCCAAGTCCAGCTCAACTTTCTGCCATACACCCTTTTTACGCCGATTTCAGGTAACGGGCCACGTGGGTGACGCGGTCGCGTGGGAGGCTATTTTTCCAAATGACGCGGTCACGTGGAGTCAATTTGTGCTAATGGCGCGCCTCCAGCCACGCTTTCGCGTGACTCTCTGTTCAACCTCATTTTCTTCCGAACGCACATACGACGCGGACGCGTCGGTGACGCTGTCGCGTCGCGTGCAAAAATCCCTTTTTTTTTTTATAATCTGAAAAAAATGCAGAATGCAGTGTTAATATGAATATGATGCAAAACTCCAGGTTCAATATAAAATAAAATAAAACTCAAAAACAAACAAAACTAAATAAAAATGAAAAAGGAACGATCATACCACGGTGGGTTGTCTCCCACCTAGCACTTTTAGTTAAAGTCCTTAAGTTGGACATTGGATGAGCTTCCTGTGTTATGGTGGCTTGTGCTTGTACTGATCCAGGAATCTCCACCAATGTTTGTGATTCCAATGGCCTCCGGGATCCCAAACTAGGCGCAGAAAGCCTTCAAGTAAGTTAAAGCAAGTGACAAGGCCCCAAGAGTGCTGATTTCTAGATTGAATTCCGGGGTCCCAGACCTTGCCTTTGCACCCATCTTCTTGTTGATCATCATCATTTTTCCACTTGGGTGGTGAACAGTCGGAATTCTCACTGAGACATCCAAACAGCTTCTTAGACCCATTCAGTTGAGCTTTATACCAACCTTTGCGTTTAAACTTAAAGCTTCCAACCATAATGAACCTTGCAGGATAATTCTTACCACTGGCCATCTTCCTCTTACTCTTAATGCTACAAAGAGCTCTAAGTTGACCATCCGTCTCCAGTAGCCCATATTCAAGTGGGATTAGAAAGCTAAGGGATATGAATTTTACCCACTTGAATGTTGTGAAGGATGATGGCAACTTAGGGGGAGGTGTTTTTAATGAAATTGCAAGCTCCACTCCCTTGTGCTCTTCTCTGATAATTACCACCTCTTTGCAAGCTTCTTCAATTTCAACCTCTTCCTCTTGGTAGCTTTCTTCCAATTCAATCTCCTCTTCATTACTTTCCAAGGGCATGGGAGGTTGTGCTTCTTCTTCTTGAATCTCCATCTCTTGATCAACCTCTTCCAAGTCTTCAACTGTGATATGCCTTGGAGGTTGTACACCCTCCTCAGCATCAATTTCAAACGTCTTGAAAGGGGGTTCTATGACTGGACTTTCCCATGGAGGTTCTGCATCTCCTAAGTCTTCAACCACTTCTTCTTCTTCAATAATTCCGGCTTCCTCTACTTGTTCCAGTACAAAGTCATGTTCCGTACTGTTCACTGGAGTTTCTAGTATCTCTTTCATGCTACGTTCTTCATTAGATTGTCCACATGAAGCCATGGGGGTTCCTTGAGTGTCTGAACATCGGGAAGCTAATTGAATTATTGCTTGCTCCAATTGACGAATGGTTGCATGAAATCGATCCACTGTTTTCTTGAAACGATCCTTTGTCTCTTGATGCACTCGGTTTTCATAAATAGGATCATAGTGCTCTTGGATTGATGGATATAGAGATGGTGAATATTGAAGTGGTGGTTCTTGTGAGTAATTGGGTTGGAATTGGGGTGGTTCTATATATGGTTCATATGGCTCATAAGGTGGTTGGTATGGTGGTTGAGGGTTAGGGTCATATGGAGGTAAATGGTGTAGAGAAGCTTGTGAGTGTGGTGTTTCGAGGTTATATTGAAAGGATGGTTTATATGCACAGGGTGGGGCTTGTTGGTAGTTATAAGGTTATCCACCATATCTTTCAGCTGGGTATACACGGTAGAATGGTCTTTGTCCAGGATATCTCGGAGGGTGTTGCTGCCTAAAGGGTTGATTAGATCCTCTTGGCTCCATCCATCCTTGATTGGTCTGACCTTGATGCATAATCCTGCTGTAACTTCTATTTCCTTCAACAAAGTTAGAACCAAACTCAAAGCGAGAGGGGTGAGAATTCATGGTAGCAAATGAAAAATGAAAAGGAAAAACAGAAATAAATAAACAAGTAAAAGAAAAATATTTACAATAACCAATAATAAGGCACACGTTAGCAGTTCCCCAGCAACGGCGCCAATTTGACGTTAGGATTTTTGCCAGTAAAGAATTTCATAAAAACAGTCGCGTTGTAGATATAGTCTCTAAACTGACAAAAATCCCTTTCGTACAAACGTTTTGGTTGTCACAAGTAACAAACCCCTTTAAAATTGATAACCGAGTATTTAAACCTCGGGTCGTCTTCTCAAGGAATTGCAGGGAGGTGTTCTTATTATTGGTTATGAGTCTTGTAAATTGGGGGTTTTGAAAGTAAGGAAGCAGTATGTTGAATGATAAGAAAAATAAATAATAATAATAAAATAAACTCTTGGCAATTTATTAGAAATTGGAAGTCCAGACTTAGTTATCCTTATCAATAATAATGAAAGTTGAATCTTAATTCCACTTAGTCAACCTTTACTAAAGTAAAGGAAAGTCAAGGGATTAATTAGTTTGATCTTCGAATCCTATTTATTTCCTAAGAAAAGATTGGGATTATTGAAGTTCAATTCAATTGGCAAGATAACAATTATCAATTATGCTGTTGAATTGGATAACTCCTGAGTTACTGATTTCTTAACCAAAACCAAGAATGTAAAAAGCTAAATATAAATCACAAATCTGAAAATACCTCAATTGCATTAATAAAGAAAATCATAACATGAAAGCCATAAGCCAATTATTCAAAAGATAAATATCAATTAAAGTACTAAGGTGAATAAAAATGGAAACGAAATTAAACAGAAAAGAACATTAAACCTGAGATCGAGAGTCACTCCTAAAACTAAGAGAAGTCCTAAATCCTAATCCTAAGAGAGAGAGAGGAGAGAACCTCTCTCTCTAAAACTACATCTAAAACATGAAAAGTGAATTATGAGAGCCTCCTTATGAATGGATGCATTCCTCCACTTTATAGCCTCTAATCTATGTTTTCTGGGCCGAGAACTAGGTCAGAAACAGCCCAGAATTCGTTGGTCTCGAATTCAACCACGCTGGAATTCTGTCACTGTGACGCGGCCGCATGGAGCACGCGGTTGCGTTGCCTAGCGTCAGGAAAACTATAGCATATTATATATCAAATCGAAGCCCTGGACGTTAGCTTTCCAATGCAACTAGAACCGCATCGTTTGGATTTCTGTAGCTCAAGTTATGACTGTTTGAATGCAAAGAGGTCAGGCTAACAGCTTTGCAGTTTCTTCAACTTCCTGTATTCCTTCCACTTTTGCATGCTTCCTTTCCATCCTCTAAACCATTCCTGCCCTGTAATCTCTGAAATCACTTAACACACATATCAAGGCATCTAATGGTAATAAGAGAGGATTAATAATAAGCAAATATAAGATCAAAGAAGCATGTTTTCAATCAAAACACATAATTAGGAAGGAAATATAAAACCATGCAAATAGTATGAATAAGTGGGTAAAGAGTTAATAAAAACCACTCAATTGAGTACAAAATAAACCATAAAATAGTGGTGTATCAATCATCCTAACCTTTCATGGAAGGATCAATAGAAGCCTCAGCAAAGCTTCAACAATAATCAAGTTGGAAGAAACCAAAATAGGTTCAACAACAGACCACCATTTCCATCTTCTCAAGAACATATAGAGACTCCTAGGAAGATCCTTTTTGACTTATTCACTATAGTCTCCAACCTATCTAACACCACTCATAGTTTCATAACTGAAACAAGGTCCCCCATCAGAAATCTGGAGGTACAAGTTGGTCAATTGAGTAAGAGAATTCCTGAGACTCCTCCTAACACTCTTCCTAGCAACACTGAAGTAAACCCAAGAGAAGAGTGCAAGGCCATCACTGCAGAAGTGAAGGCCAAATCTGAAGAGCCATCATTGGCGTTGAACGCCAGTATGGAGGTCCTTACTGGGCGTTCATGATTCCAGGGCATCTTGGCTAGCTTTACAAGCCATTTTGAGTATGTTTAGGTTAGTTTCATGCATTTTCTTAGGCAATAAGCAAGTATTTGGATGAGTTTTGCATACATGTCTTGATTCAATCAAACATTGTGAATTATAAACATTTTCATGAGAATAATGCAATAATTAATTGATGCAATGAATGATGCATTATCTTATGATTAGAACAAGGCTTTGATGCAATTGTTTGGTTGATTTTAGGCAAGGAAGAAGCAGAGACAAAGTGGCGTTAGTGGCCAATTTAATGCCACTAATGCCAGTAACAACATGGCTAAGAGATAGCTTGGTGGCGTTAGTGGCCACGTTAGTGCCACTAACGCCAGCGATGCCAAGGTTGCAAGAGAGGAGTGGCGTTAGTGGCAACATTAGTGCCACTAACGCCGGTGCTAACGTGGAGAAGGCAAGCTTGTGGAGTTAGTGGTGGCGTTAATGTCATTAACATCATCGATGGTGTGAAGCAAAGGCAAAGTAGTGCCGTTAGTAGCCGCATTAGTGCCACTAACGGCGGTACTAACGGTGGCTGAGGCAAGGTGTGGCGTTAGTGGCCAAGTTAGTGCCACTAATGCCAGAAGTAACGTGATTCCAAATGGGTTGTAGCATTAGTGACCACGTTGTTGTTACTAACGTCTTTAAACCATGCAACTAAACATGACGTTACTCACACTAACGGCCTAACTAACGTGACTACTGCCTCAACTAAACCCTTCCAGAATGTTGAGCAAATCCCAATGAGTTTGTTAACTGCTTCAACTAAGTCCAAGGGCCCATATCCAGATACTTGAAGACTCAACTGAGGATCAGAGAATTAGTATATATAGGAGTAGTTTTGAAATAGAAAAGGGGATTGGGAATCCAGGAATCCGGAATTGTAAACACTCACTACTTTTCTCTGCACTTAGTTTACTTTCTGATGCATTTTAATTCCCTTTTCCATTTCCCAGAGCTATGATCAACTAAACCCCACTTTATTGGGGGAGGGAGCTCTGTTGCAATTCAATGGATCAATAATAATTCTTATTGTTCTTCTTTTATTCATTCTCTTTGATTTGCTTGAAAGCTTTCGATCTTCATCCAATTGTACAATTATCTCGGAAGAGAAATTGTTCATACTTAGATTCCCTCGGAACCTTGGAAGAGGAATGAGGGAATCATGCTAGAAAGGCTTTCTCATGTTGGAATCGATTGGAGGTTGGACGGATATAGTGACATATAATCCTCCCGATGCTTTGATCTAGAAAAACATGTGGTATAATCAGTGATCGTACTTCATCTCTTCCCATGAGCAATTAGATCAAGAAATTGGGCAATTGTTCAAGCTTAGAGAGATTGAATTGCCAAGGAATTGGGATTCAATCACCTAAGATTGCCCAGAGATCAATGAGTTGCATGGATTGAGGAAGAGATAAGAATGAACTTGATTCGGAGAATGCAACATCTCCTGAACCCAATGAGCTTCCTCATTCTTATCTTCCCATTTTCTATATTTTGTTTACTTTGATGTTCATCACCCCACTCCCATTTAATTTCTTGCTGTTTACTTTCTGCAATTTATATTTAGCAACCTACATTCCAGCAGTTTAATTCAGCTATTTACCTTTCTGTCATTTACATTTCTTGCTATTTACGTTTCCCTCCATTTAGATTTCTGTAAATCTCAATTCAATTATGTTTAGTTCGACTAGACCATCCCTCTGATTAAATTTGCTCAACCAATCAATCCCTGTAGGATTCGATCTCACTCTATTGTGAGTTTTTACTTGACGGCAAATTCGGTTTACTTGCCGAAGGGCGTTTGTAGAGATACAAAATCCAACGCATCAAGTTTATGGCACTGTTGCTGGGGATTGATTTTGCATTGACAATGATTAAATCAAGGGATAACTAGATTGAACAATTTTCTTTTCTTTTGTTAATTAGTTTAATTTCAGTATGTTTCCTTTAATTTTCAGCAATTTTAATTACTTTTCATTTTATATTTACATACTTGCACACTAATCCACTAACTATTTGACAATTTATACCAGCCACTCTAACCACACTCTTTTTACAAGGGTGGATTCCTTTACTGTGCTCTTTTGTGTGTTGCTATCTTGTGTATGACAGGTAGAAGAATAGAGGCATCAACCTCTTTTGAGTATGAACCTGAGAGGACCTTCCTTAGAAGAAGGAGAGAAGCAAGAGGTAAATGAGTTATTGGTTTAGTAGAGGAAGAAGAGGAAGAAGATTTGGATCAAAACATGGATGCTGAAATACCACAGAATCAGAATCATGGAGAGGGTGTTGGGAACTATGCTCTTCCACAAGAAAAAAGGGTTCTAGGCTCTTTCATTAACCCCAATCCAGGGAATTATGGAAGTAGCATTCTGAAACCAACCATTCATGCCAACAACTTTGAGCTAAAACCTCAGCTCATCACTCTGGTTCAGAACAATTGCTCATTTGGAGGAAGTGCCCAAGAAGACCCCAACCAACATCTATCTACATTCCTGAGAATCTGTGACACTGTGAAAGCCAATGGTGTTCACCCTGACACCTATAGATTGCTAACAAAGTTCTACCCTCCACAGAGGATAATCAATTTGAGAACAGAGGTGCAAACCTTCAGACAACTAGATGAAAAAACTTTATATGAAGCCTGGGAAAGGTATAAAGAGCTAACAAGAAGATGTCCCCCTGATATGTTCAACGAGTGAGAACAACTGCACATTTTTTATGAAGGTCTTTCTAGAGAAGCAAAGAAGGCCCTGGACCACTCTTCAGGAGGCTCTCTCAATACCAACAAGTCCATAGAAGAGGCCATAGATATCATTGAAACTGTGGCTAACAATGAGTACTTCTATGCCTCAGATCGGAGCACTAATAGAGGAGTGATAGAGTTAAGCCACATGGATGCATTGCTAGCTCAGAACAAACTGATTACCAACCAATTGGTAGAACTCACCAAGAAGATGGAGAGAACTCAGGTTGCAGCAGTTAACACTCAACCACCAGCTCAAGAAGAGGGTAAACACAGAGGAAGGATGCGATTGGGAACAAGCCAATTATGTTGGAAACTCATCAAGACAACCCTATGATCCCTACTCTAAAACCTACAATCCTAGTTGGAAGAACCACTTAAACTTTGGGTGAGAAAGCCAGCAAAGCCAAACTCAAGACCATAGGCCTCAAAACTCCAACCATTACAATAATTCCAATTATTAACACTCCAACCAAAGACCATATCAAGCCCCACATAACACTTCCTTCCAGCCTCCCTATCAAGCACATAATGGCCATCCTCAACCTCCAATTTCCAACCCAATTTCACACCCCCCTTGAGGAAAAGTTATCAAGAATAGAGAACCTACTGGGAAAGATTTTGGAGGTGTCTAAGGATAACAATGCTTTAAAGGAGGAAGTAAGATCCACTCTGCAAAACCAAGGAGCTGCCATCAAGAAGCTTGAATCCCAAGTAGGATATCTCTCTCAGCAAATTCCTAAACCCACAGATAGCTTCCCAAGTGACATTGAGAAGAATCTAAGAGGAGAAACAAAGAACCTGAAATGGAAAGAATGTAAGGTAATCACTTTAAGAAGTGAGAAGACCTTGGAAGAAGAAGCCATCAGGCTAACATAGCACAACGAAAGACCCCCAAAAGAGAAATTGGAAGGGCCAAAACAAGGAAATAACCCTGCATCAAGGGAGGATCCAATGAAGAAGGAAGTCTTGAAACCTTATGTGCCACAAGCACCATATCCTCAAAGGCTCAAGGGTGGTGACAAAGAGAAGAAGTATTCTAGGTTTCTAGACATATTCAAATCTCTCCGTATCAACATTCCCTTCATTGAAGCCTTCCAACAAATGCCTTCATATATCAAATTCATGAAAGAGTTGCTGATTAAGAAGAATCCCTTGAAGAGTGGACAGACAGTAGTGATGACTAAAGAGTGCAGTGCCCTTATCTACAAGGACTACCCACAAAGAAGAAGGACCCAGGAAGTTTCTATATCCCTTGTGCTATAGGGGATACAATAATTGACAGAGGGTTCTGTGATCTTGGAGTGAGTATAAATTGATGCCCCTGTCTCTCATGAGGAAGCTGCAAATCAATGAGTTTAAACCCACAAACATAATCCTTCAGTTGGCTAACAAAACCCACAAACAAGCACTAGGAGTGATGGAAAATGTGCTGGTAAAGGTAGGGAGGTACTTCCTCCCTACAGACTTTGTCATTCTTGAGATGAAAGAAAGTTATCTTCATCCAATCATTCTGGGGAGACCATTCTTAGCTACAGCCAAAGCACTCATCGATGTTGAGAAAGGGGAGCTGATGTTGAGAATACATGACGAACAACTGACCTTCCACGTCTTCAAACCCTCACATGATTCAGAACAAGAGAATAGAGGCCTGAAGGATGATCATGAGGCTTTTGGAGGAAACAAGTGATGAACCACAAGCAGAGCCTCTGAAGGCACCTTTGGTGGAAAAATAGGAAATACAAGTGGTACAACAATCTAAAAGACTCAAGGAGGAACTAGAACCATAAAATTCGAAAAGAACAATCAGGAAGGATCCTTCTAAAACAAAAATCACTGAAGCACCACTTGAAGGAGAAAAGAGGTGTGAGAAGAAGGTGCCAAGAGGGTAGAGAAACAAAGAAAATCCCTACAGAGCACTTCTCTCCAGGGGACAGAGTGATATCAATCCAACAACCACTAATCCCACCTCATTTTCCTATAATCCCATCTCAGCTGCCTCAAGTGTACACAATCAATAGAGTCTTCTCCTTGGAGCAAGTAAAAATTCTCAAAGAAGAAAGTGGAGATAGATTCACCATGAGAGGAGAAGACCTGAGACATTACTAACCTCCCTGACAAGGGACAACCGTCAAGTTAATAACGTTAAAGCAGCGCTTCATGGGAGGCAACCCATGCTCTATACCCTTTTGAGTTTATGCTTTGATAGTAGATAATAAAGTATTCCTCATGATAATTAAAAATAAAATTAAAAATGACAAGAATTTAATTGAATTCTTGCATAAAACATATAGTGGACAACAAGTTTGGTGTGCAAGGCACCTAGGATGATTCATAAGGCTCATAATATGTATATCTTAGGAGTTTAATCAACTTCCTTACACCACATGACCAAACACTAAGTTTGGTGTTCACAAATGTTACATGCCTACTTACAAGAAGTCACACTATCTTTTTTTTTAATTCATGAGGAATACTTAGTTTCTTGTTATTTGGTCAATTGATGAAAATTTTAAAGTTAGTTGTTACATTTCATTTTTTTGCCGCCACCAATTGAATTTATTTTTGTTTGTTGTTTTGAATAGGAAAATGGAGGAGGAGATTGATGGAGATGACAATTCAAGGAAGGGAGGGTTCGACTACTCTATGAAGGGCTAGTCACATGTCCTTGAAAATTGTTCCTTGGAAAGCACAACCTTGCATACATTGGTTTGTTGAGTGTGTCATAGCTTCCATCCTTGATGACCGAACCCAACCACTTCATAAAGTGGTAATCCTTGTCTCTATGCCACTTTACATACACACCATCCATTTTCATCATGCAATGATAATTTCCACCCTTCATTTACCACCACCTTTCAATATAAATAGCCCCCACTCTATGTGACCAAACCCATACTCACTTCCACATTTCAGTTCTTGTTTCCATTTCATTGCAAGCTACTTCCTATATCTCTTGCCTTCGGTCACCTCCCCTCAATTACACCTCCACATCTTTTTCTTATAGCTAGCACTCTTGATCACTCATCTATCTTCCTTCTCAAGCCACATCCTCAACTCACCACACTTACTATACTTGCCACCATCCTCTATATCTCATCATCTATTCAGCCCCTAAAGCCAATCAATAGATCATCATCGAGCTTCAAGAGAAGAAAGGGGAAGGAGCCTATGAATCAACACCCCTTTGATGAAAGAAAATTCAGATCCTTGCACCATACATTACAATTCGGGTGGATGGATGATAAGGAGATAGTGCACGAGCTGGCCTTCCAATTCAAGAAGAATGAATGCCCTGAAATAAGGGAGAAGATTGGAAGGAGAAGGTGGGAACTCCTTGTTGATCCGGTTACAAAAGTGAGTGCAACTCTTGTTAGAGAATTCTATACAAACGCAGTTCGAGAAGACAAGACTGATGACTCTTACAAGAGCTATGTAAAAGGGGTGGTGGTTGATTTTAGTCCACTTTCCATCATGAGGGTGCTCAAGCTACAAGCCATACCATTTGAGGAAGCAAGTTACCAATCAAGAATAAATAGTGATCCTAATTGTTACAAAATTGTGAACGATATTTGTGTCTTAGGGGCTGACTGGGTGAGGAATTCCAAAGGAGCACCAAGGTTCACTAGAAGAGGAGACCTTATTCTGGAAGCCAAAGGATGGTTCGAGATAGTAAGGAGGTCCATTCTTTCTAGCTCGAACAATTCAGAAGTTAACATCAACAAAGCAACTATGGTGCACTGTATAATGAGAGGAGGAGAAATCAAGGTTCATGAAATCATAGCAAAAGGTATTCAAGACATGGCCGAGAAGAATGACCCTGATGCTTGGCTTGGCTATCCTAGCACCATTTTTTATTTGTGTGAAAAAGCTAAGGTGGTGTTTGAGAATGAAGACACCCAATGGGTGACAGTTGGTAAACCAATCACCCCTCAACGAATGCATTATGTTGCACCTGCTCAAGTTCAAAGAAGGCCTCAAAGAAGGAAGAGAGTGCTTCAACAAGAAGCACAACAAGAAGAGCAGCACACTTCAGCCACCTTGGATGTGAGCCAAATCCAAGAAGCCGTTGATGGTTTATCAAGAAAATATTTGGAAAGTCAAGAACAACAAAGGCACTTCCAATTCCAACTAATGAATCAACAAAGGGAGTTGCACAAGCAACTAATAGAGCAACAACAAGAGCATTACTCCCAACTTTCTCAAGCCATCAACCAAGTAACCGAAAGGCAAGTTCATCAAGAAAGGCGTATGCAAGAGCTCAACCAACACCAATTGGCTCAAATGAAAGCATTCAATGAGTTCAATGTCCTTAATGAAGAGAGACACATAAATAAAACTGATTATGACATGAATGCTCAGGCTAAGCTCAATTACTTGGCTGGGTATATGCCCAATTTTAACCCAGTAATCCCGAATTATGATGTAGTTTACGAGGAGCTAAAAGAGAAGGAAGAGGGAAGAGCAATGCGCGATAAAGAGGCATTGAGAAAGAGGATGGAGAAGGTTGAATTTTGGAAGAGGCTGAATGAAAAACAAAAAGAGAAAGGTGATACAAGCAACCAGGAGGGAAGTCAAGAAGAAGTGAAGAAAAAGAAGGGAAAGCGAACCAAAGAGTAAAAGGTGGTGCAGTTCCCTTTTCATTAAGCTTTAAATAAGGAAGTGCATGTATGAAACAGAACATGCCTCCACATAAGTCTATGTTTAAATTTAAGTCATTTGCATTATCTTGTTTTCTTTAGGTTTGTTTTGGCTTACTAGTTTAAGTGACCATATCATTTCACCTTGCTTAGTGTATGTCTTGTTTCCTAAGCTTTAATAAATGAAAATGTAAGAAAATGTTGTGAAACAGAAGAGTAAAAGTCCAAGTTTGCAGAATAAAGTCCTAGTTATGTAATGGTAACTGCTTAACTAACTAGTGGTTCACCAATAAGGTTGAAAGTTAGGATATCTTTTGAAATATGAGCTTATTGAGTATTCTATGAGACTTAGATGAATAAAAAGATCTTGGGAAGAAAAAGAAAATGAAAAAAAGAAAGAAAAGAGCAAGCAATAAAGCTAGGCACTAATAGTTTGAATCCTGAGATATCTGTCTGTGGTATTTTTTGTGCAAGGATATGCTTGGATGATTAGGTTCTAAGGAGTACTTCATCACTTGATAACTTGGGTTAACTAACTCGGGATTATCAACCGAAAGTCCACTATCAAGAGCAACCTTGTCACAAAATATTTAGTAACCCAAAAAGATGCTGGGCACTAAGGTCTCACGAATGAATAACAAGCCATGTGCCTGTAGTATGTATGTGTCGAGGAGAGGCTTGAGTAAGTAAGTCCTCAGGGGGTGTTTCAACACCTAGCACCTTGAACCAACTGGTTCGGGAGTGTTGGATGAAAGCTTATCATAAAGAGTTGCCTTAACACAGAGCACTTAGATAAATAAAGAAATAAGCCTCTGGTAAAGAGAAAAAGAAGACAAAAACAAAGCTAAGATAAGGATCAAGAATAAGAGTCTTATAGAAGGCAATAGAATGAGTATTTAAGAGCATATTATGGCCTAGAAACCAACAAGAATATGAACCTAAGTTGTCATGCATGAAACTCCATGAACCAGGATTTGAATCTCTCAATAAGGACTCATATCTCTTTGTGTTTTCATTCATTCTTCTTATGTTTCATCACTAGTTTGGCAACAAAAAATATTTAAGTTTGGTGTTGTGATGTCAGGGCATCCTGGCTAGTTTTACAAGCCATTTTGAGTATGTTTAGGTTAGTTTCATGCATTTTCTTAGGCAATAAGCAAGTATTTGGATGAGTTATGCATACATATCTTGATACAATCAAACATTATGAATTATAAATATTTTCATGAGAATAATGCAAGAATTAATTGATGCAATGAATGATGCATTATCTTATGATTAGAGCACGACTTTGATGCAATTGTTTGGTTGATTTCAGGCAAGGAAGAAGCAGAGAAAAAGTGGCATTAGTGGCCAAGTTAATGCCACTAACGCCAGTAACAACGTGGCTAAAGGATGGCTTGGTGGCGTTAGTGGCCACGTTAGTGCCACTAATGCCAGGACTAACATGGAGAACTCAAGCAAAAGTGGCGTTAGTGGTGGCGTTACTCACCCACTAACGTCAGCGATGCCAAGGTTGCAAGAGATGAGTGGTGTTAGTGGCAACATTAGTGCCACTAACACTAGTGCTAACGTGGAGAAGGCAAGCTTTTAGTGTTAGTGGTGGCGTTAATGCCATTAACGTCATCGATAGTGTAAAGCAAAGGCAAAGTGGTGCCATTAGTGGCCGCGTTAGTGCCACTAATGGCAGTACTAATGGTGGCTGAGGCAAAGTGTGGCGTTAGTGGCCACGTTAGTGCCATTAACACCAAGAGTAACGTGATTCCAAATGGGTTGCAGCGTTAGTTACCACGTTGGTGTTACTAACGTCTTCGAACCATGCAACTAAACATGACGTTACTTACACTAACGGCCTAACTAACGTGACTACTGCCTCAACTAAACCCTTCCAAAAAGCTGAGCAAAGCCCAATGAGTTTGTTAACTACTTCAACTAAGGCCAAGGGGTCACATCCAGATAGTTGAAGCCTCAATTGAGGATCAGAGAATTAGTATATATAGGAGTAGTTTTGAACTAGAAAAGGGAATTGGGAATCCGGAATTGTAAACACTCACTACTTTTCTCTGCACTTAGTTTACTTTCTGATGCATTTTACATTCCCTTTTCCATTTCCCAGAGCTATGATCAACTAAACCCCACTTCATTGGGGGAGGGAGCTCTGTTGTAATTCAATGGATCAATAATAGTTCTTATTGTTCTTCTTCTATTCATTCTCTTTGATTTGCTTGAAAGCTTTCGATCTTCATCCAATTGTGCAATTATCTCGAAAGAGAAATTGTTCATACTTGGATTCCCTCGGCACCTTGGAAGAGGAATGAGGGAATCATGCTAGAAAGACTTTCTCATGTTGGAATAGATTGGGGGTTTGTCAGATATAGTGACATATAATCCTCCTGATGCTTTGATCTTGAAAAACATGTGGTATAATCAGTGATCGTACTTCATCTCTTCCCATGAGCAATTAGATCAAGGAATTGGGCAATTGTTCAAGCTTAGAGAGATTGAATTGGAAAGGAATTGGGATTCAATCACCTAAGATTGCCAAGAGATCAATAAGTTGCATGGATTAGGGAAGAGATGAGAATGAACTTGATTCGGAGAATGCAACATCTCCTGAACCCAATGAGCTTCCCCATTCTTATCTTCCCATTCTCTATACTCTATTTACTTTGATGTTCATCACCACACTCCCATTTAATTTCTTTCTGTTTACTTTCTGCAATTTAATTTAGCAATTTACATTCCAGTAGTTTAATTCAGCTATTTACCTTTTCCGTCATTTACATTTCTTGCTATTTACGTTTCCCGCCATTTAAATTTCTGCAAATCTCAATTTAATTCTATTTAGTTCGACTAGACCATCCCTCTGATTAAAGTTGCTCAACCAATCAATCCCTGTGGGATTCGATCTCACTCTATTGTGAGTTTTTACTTGATGAAAAATTTGGTATACTTGCCAAAGGGAGTTTGTAGAGATACAAAATTCCATGCATCAGTTCAATGCCCACAAAAGCACCATTCTTGGCATTGAACGCCAGTAAAGAAGACCTTACTGGGCGTTCAACGCCTAACAAACCACCATCACTGGCGTTGAACACCAGTAAGGAAGGCCTTATTGGGCGTTCAACGCCCAACGAACCACCATCACTGGCGTTGAACGCCAGTAAGGAAGGCCTTACTAGGCGTTCAATGCCCAAAGAAGCATCACATCTGACATTGAATGCCAGTGAAGGTATCCATGATGGACGTTCAATGCCCAAAGAAACACAAGTCCTGGTGTTGAACGACACGATAGGGATAGTTGGCAACCTTTAGCCCTCTGAGAACTTCCCTATTAAAGAACTGAAGGAACCAAAGGTTCATGAGGAGCCCATTGAAGTTCCCTTGAATGCTTGGTTAAAGATCATAGAATCTGTAGAGTACTTCTCCTCTGATGAGGAAGAGGAAAATAGGGAAGAGCAAGTTGCTCGGTACCTAGGAATTCTGATGAAGCTGAATGCCAAGCTATTTGGCACAGAGACATTAGAGGAAGAACCTCCAGTGCTCACCAAGGAACTCAATGCCTTGGTTCAGCAAAAGTTACCTCAGAAGAAGCCGGATCTCGGACGCTTCTTAATCCTTGCACCATAGGTACCATGACCTTTGATAAGGCTCTGTGTGACCTAGGGTCAAGCATAATCCTCATGCCTCTCTCTGTAATAGAGAGGCTGAGAATCTTTGAGGTACAAGCTGCAAGAATCTCACTAGAGATGGCAGACAAGTCCATGAAAAAGGCTTATGGACTGGTAGAGGATGCTTGGTGAAGGTTGAAGACCTTTACATCCCTGCTGACTTCATAATCCTGGATACTAGGTAAGAAGAGGATGAATCCATCATCCTTGGAAGACCCTTCCTAACTACAGCCGAGGCTGTGATTGATGTAGACAGAGGAGAATTAGTCCTGTATTTAGATGAGGACTATCTTGTGTTCAAGGTTCATAAACTTCATTCTACCTCAGCTGAAGGAAGCACCATTCATAAACATGAAGTGCTTCAACCACTCCTCTCAGTACAGAGCTTAATAGAGCCCCCAGACACCAATTCTAAGTTTGGTGTTGGGCAACCACCATCAAGCTCTGAAAACAAGGGTAGTAAGAAGAAAGTGCCTAAAGGCTGAAGGGGTAAGAAAATCCCCACTGAAGGCCTCTCACCTGGCATGAGAGTTGTCTTCACTGACAAGCCTATCATTCCATATACAGTGAACAGGATCTTGTCTCTGGAACATGTAGAACTCATCCACGAGAGCACAGGCAAGAAGTTCACTGTAAGGGGCAAAATTCTGAGCCCCTATCCATCTCCATAAGGAGCTAACCGTCAAGCTAGTGACGATAAAGAAGTACTTTTTGGGAGGTACCACAACCATAATTAAAGTTATTTATGTTTTTTTATTAAGTTTATTTCAGTTATATCAGTTTAATTTTCATATTTGTTTAAGTTTATAATCATGTGCAGTAGTTAGAACAGAAATAGAAATAGTTAGAGCTGGAAACAGAACGCCCTGGAGCAGAGACCTTGCTGGCGTTGAACACCAACCTGGGAGCACATTGCTGGCATTGAACGCCAGCCAGGGAGTACACTGCTGGCATTGAACACCAGTCAGGAAGCCTGAAGTTGGCATTGAATGCCAGTCAGGGGGCAGAACCTGGGCGTTCAACGCCCCAACAGAAGCACAGACCTGGCTTTGAATGCCAGGAAGAAGGTCCCTCAAGGGCGTTCAACGCCCAATGAGAGGCACATAGTTGGCGTTGAACGCTAGCCAGGAGCAAGAGCTGGGCGTTCAACATCCACAAGGGGGGCAGGAAACTCGAATTCCCTAGCCTCCAAAGACCAGTGGATCCTACAGAATCTCCACCTACCCCACCTTCTTCGCACTCTTACTTTCACTCTTCCCCACACACTCTTTCCTATAAACCCTAACCCAATCACATCCATATCACTTCCCAAAACCATAATAACTCTCACCAACCCCCACCCACTTCAAATTCAAAATTTTCCACCCAATTCCCACCCATTCATTCAAACCCTACCCTATCCCACTCCTATAAATATCCCTTCTTCCTACCATTCATAAACACATCATTCATACACTAAAGCCCACTTGGCCAAATCCTCCTCTCCTCCTTTCTCTACCAATTCTCTTCTTCTTCTACTCTTTTCTTCATATTTTGCTCGAGGACGAGCATAGCTTTTAAGTTTGGTGTTGGAAAGGCCTTGCTTTTTGCTTTCCCTTCACACTTATAGCACCTAAAGTCGGAGAATCCTCTAGAAAAACGAAAGGGAAAGTAGTTGCTTCTACCTCCGAATCTTGGGAGATGGAGATATTCATCACCAAAGCTCATTAAGACCACTTCTATGAAGTAGTGGCAAAGAAAAGGGTGATTCCTGAAGTCCCCTTTACGCTAAAAAAGAATGAGTACCTGGAGATCCGAAGAGAAATCTGGAGGAGAGGCTGGGAAGTCCTAACCAATCCTATCCCAGAAGTTGGGATCTTGATGGTACAAGAGTTCTATGCCAATGCATGGGTCACGAAAAACCATGATACAAGCGTGAACCCAAGTCCCGAAAATTGGTATACCATGGTCCGAAGGCATCTCTTATATTGCAGGCCAAAGAGCATAAGGTTGGTGTTCCATTTGCCAATGATGCAAGGAGAACCACATACTTACATTAGGAGAGTCAATTTTGACCAGAGGCTAGACCAAGTCCTTTCAGACATTTGTGTGGAAAGAGCTCAGTAGAAGAGGGATGCTCAAGGCAAGCCTATCCAACTGAGAAGGCTTGACCTCAAGCCCGTAGCTAGAGGATGGTTGATGAATCCATATTTGATGATAAATTTTGGATTCATTCGAGTGGATTTCATCATATAAACCCACATTTTTTCATCCAAATAACATACCTTTGTGTTCTCTCCCGAAGTTGAGCTTAATTATGAAAACATGCTATTTTGTGCTTAATTTAATCAATCTTATCCCACTTTCATGCCATTTGATGCCTTGATAGTTTTGATGAATGATTTCAGGTATAATAGGTAGGAATGACTTGATAAGAGTGGAAGAAAAGCATGCAATTGGGAGAAAACATGAAGAAAATAAAGGAGAAGCACACACTAGAGTGTGCGTACGCACAACCTACTATGCATACGCACAAGAAGCACAACAGCATGTGTGCACGCACACGATAACATGTGCGCATGCACAAGTGAAAGACCAACAAGTGTGCGTATCTTGTGCGTACGCACAGGCTCCGGCACGTGACTCATTTACTGCAAAACGCTGGGGGCGATTTCTGGGCCTCCAACGCCCAGTTTTGGACTTTCTGAAGCTAATTGAGTGCTATATCAAAGTGGCATCGCTTCATATCAAGGGGAGAACAATTAGGGTAGATTAGAAACATGCTTTAGATCATATTCTAGAGAGAGAAGCTCTCCCTTCTCTCTAGAATTAGGATAGATTAGGTTAGATCTCTCTTAGATTTAGGTCTAATTATTGTTTTCATTTAGTTTACCTTGCCATTTATTGTTATTGCACCTTTGTTCTTTACTTCTACTTGTTATTTCCTTTCTTTTGTTCTTTTATGTTTATGACACTTTGTTATTTTTAATTTCAATTAATACAATTCATGTTTTATGTTTCTCATTGTTCAATTTAGTTGTTATTATTGTTTTTTTTGCAATTGGTAGTTGTAGAATTTATTATTTTTCATTATTTACCATGCTTTCCTTTTATGCCTTCCAAGTGTTTGATAAAATATTTGGTTGGATTTTTGTCTAGTTTTTCACACTCTTGGTTGGGAAATTGGGTAATTAGGTGAATTTGAGTTGTGGATGTCTATTCTACATTGTGTTAGGATTGTTAGTTGATTTGGTTTCCACTAACTCTAAGCCTTCCATTAATAGAGTTGGCTAGGACTTGTGAATTGAAATAAATTATGCCCTTTTGACTAATTCTCAATTTTGGATTGACTAATTGGGATTAATTCTACACAATTACCATGTTTGTGGTCCATAACTAGGATAGGAATCCTTAATTCCCCAATTCTTGCCAAGAGCCCTTTTTTCCATTTAATTCCATTTTCATTGTTTTTACTTGCTTCCCATTTAATTACTTGCCATTTTAATTTCTTGCCTCTTATAATCAAAACCCCCAAATCCCCCATAGCAAATAATTGAGCATTCCATTGTAACTCCTAGGGAAGACACCCGGGATTTAAAACTCCCAGTTATTTTGTGTTGAATTGTGACATCTTTGAATTTAAAATTTGATTGATGGCCAATTTTTGGGTTCGGACTATACTTGCAATGGAGAAATTCTATTTTGAGAGAAATTCCAAACCTATGCTTTAGGCTAACTCTATCAAATTTTTGGCGCCGTTGCTGGGGAGTTGCAATGGTGTTATATTATTGGCTGTTGTGAATATGTTAATATGTGAATATCAAGCATTATTGGAATCTCCAAGATGAATATAAGCACAAGTCTCCTTGATAAGAGATCTTCATAAGTCCAACTTAAGGACAATAAACCAAAGTGCTAGGTGGGAGACACCCCACCATGCTAACATTGTTCTAACTCTTCTCTTTTTGTTTATATTTTGACTTAGTTGCTTTTTGTTATGATTGGTTGACTTAGGAGTAGTTTAATCTTTGAGTTAGATAGGTTAATTTGCATATGAGTCATGAAATTTTGAATGTTTGTATGTTTGGGGTTGAGATTTTTATTGAGTTAAGGTTGAATACCCTAGATTTTGAAGAAATTTTTTTTTTGGAAAACCAGGGCACTATGCGTGCACACACCCTTGTGCGTACGCATACAATGCCTATATTTCGCGACCTGTGCGTGCGCACCCCTCTGTGCGCGTGCACACTAGTCTGCGCGTCCTCTGTTCAGAGTGCTCGCACACCTTGTGCGTGGGCGATCCCCTATTTTTCTTGCACTTTGTGCGCGCGCACCTGCTTGTGCGTACGCACATAAAGCCGTTTTCGCGCACTTTGTGCGAGGACACAACCCTGTGCATTTGCAAACCACCTTGTGCACTCTCTACTGAGAGTGCTGGCAAAGCCTGTGTGTGTGAACCCCTATACATTTTTGTTCCTGTGCATGTGCACGGACCTATGTGCGCACGCACACATGACCCTTTCCTAAAAAAAAAAGTTTTCTGTGCGTGCGCGCACAGGTCTGTGCGCGCGCACAGGTCTGTGCGCGCGCACACATCTTGATTCCCTCTCTGTTCAGAGCATTCGCACACCTTTATGCGAGTGCACACCTTCTATTTTTCACCCTTTGTGCATACGCACACACATGTGTGCGTACGCACAAGTGCTGTTTTTGGCAAAAAAATTTTGATTGCACTTTTCTTTAAGCCCTAACGCACTTCCACCTACCTCCACCATTCTCTTCTCCCCCTTTTACCTTATTTTCTGCTTATCCTAGTTTGTTTTATTCATATCTCATTTTGATTTTAGTAATTTTATTAAGTTTGGTTTAGTTATTTATTAATTGAATAAGTTGCAAGTGTCTGATGGATGTTGAATGGGTTGCTTCTTGTTTGAAATTTGATGAATATGTGCACTAAGCATTAAGTCCTTATTTGATTGCCTAAATGAATTGTGAGTTTGATTCATATGTTGTAGCTACCATAAGCAATAGACTATATCCTTGTTTGGCATCTTAATCATGAATTGTGCACTTTTACTTTAGTGAATTGTATTGAATTACTTGTTCATTATGGTTTTAAAATCAATACAAGCATATTACAAAGCACTTGTTTGTTTTTAATGCTTTGCATTTGTTTGAGTGACTTAGCTTGATTCTTATCAAGCTTATCATTTTTTGCAACAAGTATCTTTACCATGTGACTTTTTCATTATGCTTCATGATGAATAAGTTTTCTGTTCATTATTGGATTGGTTATTATTTATTGTGCTTCTATATCAATTTTTCGCTTTCACATGCACAATTTCAATATCCAATATCAAGTACTAAATTCATTTTAGTTGTGGTTACCTAGGTTTTCTTGTGCCTTATCTTTTGCTTATCTTCAGTTGCAAACTAGGCCACTTAATTGAGGAACACATGCTTTTTCTTTTGATTATGTGCTTGTTGTTCTACCTAGCCAATGTGTTGTGTTCTAAACTGTGCACACTTAGAATACACACATTGTCTTCTATAATACCACACTCATATGAACTCTTCCTCAATTGTTGTTTATTTGTTTTATACAGTAGCCCGAGCCCCGGTGCCCACCAGCTGAAGGTGGAGCCTCACATCTCTTCACCCCCGGATTGTGTGCATGCACGGAGGACCGTGCAACGTTTAAGTGTGGGGGAGGATCCGCAACTTTGGAACGTAAATTTTCTCTTCCTAAACACTTTGCATCATTTTCTTGTTTCGATAGCTATGTTTTTGTGAATATTTGTTTAGTATTTTAGTATATTGCACTTTGCTTAATTGCTTGTAGATATCTTAGCTTTCTTATAGTTTTATTGTAGTAAATATTTGCATTTGCATGGTAGAGTAGAGTAAATAATTTTGGTAAAACAACAAAGAATTTTCAAGAAATCCCTTTTAGGGAATGCCATTGATTGAATTTGAAAATTTATTTTTCAACTTGCTTGAAGAATTCTTTTTATGGAACATAGAAAAGTGCTTGAACAAAACACCTAGTGAGATTTGAGCTTTAATTGGATGGTTGCACATTTTTCAACCATAATTTTTATTCTTGTGTGCTATACTCCTTTCATGATTGTGATCTTAGATTTGCTTTAATCTATATGTCCTATATTTGATGTTTTGAATGCATTTAGTATGATTGAGGCCATTTTTGAAATTGAACTCACTAACCCATATGGCCAACCCTTACATCTACCTTTGTAAACCACTTTTGAGCCTTTAATTACCCTTTGTTCTAATTTTAAGCACATCATTTGCCCTAAGCGAAAAACCAATAATATCCATGAATTGTATCTTTGATTATCTTGGATTGAGTGTGTGTGTTAATCAAGTGTGGGGGGGGGGGATTTGTGGGAAACATTGATAGAAAGTTACTTTGGGTTTTCATTGAGAAATTTTAGAAAAATAGTTAAACACTCATGCATTCATTACTTGAAACATATGCATCTCTTTTTGTTGATAAAAGAAAAAATTTTGATGTACATACTTTGTTTATAAAAAAGAAAAGAAAAGAAAAGAAAAGAAAAGGAATGAATGATAATAATAATAATAATAATAATAATGAAAATAAAGGATGCATATGTTTGTATTTTAGAAAGAAAATGCATGAGTGAATATGAGAAAGGGGATAAATGGGAAGTTAGGTTGTTTTTTATGTATACATAGGGTGATATAGGATTAGGTGGACAATTGAGCTAATCAAAGATCTAATTCACTAAGTCCACTTAACCATATTAATCTTACCAAAACCCTAGCCCCATTATAACCCTTCAAAGACCTTATGATATTTGTGTTCATGCATCAAGTATTTGTTGATTGTTAGATGACTAGCAAATCCTAAAAGAACATGATTAAAGGAAAATTGAGTGGTTAAGCCCTAAACACTGAGCGATTAGAGTGTATACACATTTGGTGAGGGGTTCGATCGCTCAATTCTATGCTTCCGTCTCTTCTCTTGTATCTTCTTGCAAGTTGCTTGTTAGTTTTTGAAAATTTCAAATCAATTCTTTGGATATTGATCACATTGCATTAATTCTTTGCCTTGACCCCTAAGGCTTGCTTTAGACTGATTGGAAGTCCATTGTTTGTTTTTGCCAAATCAATAGAAAACTATAGTATAGGTAGAAGTAGTTAGCATTTAGCATATTCGCATGCATGTAGGTAGTTGCATTGAATAAATTGCTTGCCCTTTTACCCTTCTCCTTTGATTATAATTAGCATGAGGACATGCTATTGTTTAAGTGTGGGGGAATTGATGAATCCATATTTGACAATAAATTTTGGATTGATTCGACTGAATTTTATCATATAAACCCACATTTATTCATCCAAATAGCATACTTTTGCGTTCTCTCCCTAAGTTGAGCTTAATTGTGTAAACATGCTATTTTGCTCTTAATTTAATCAATTTTATCCCACTTTCATGCCATTAGATGCCTTGATGATTTTAATGAATGATTTCACGTATAATAGGTAGGAATGGCTTGATAAGAGTGGAAGAAAAGCATGCAATTAGGAGAAAACATGAAGAAAACAAAGGAGAAGCACACATTGGAGTGTGTGTACGCAGTACGCACAGGCCCCGACACGTGACTCATTTACTGCAAAATGCTAGGGGCGATTTCTGGGCCTCAAAAGCCCAGTTTTGGACTTTCTGAAGCTGATTGAGTGCTATATCAAAGGGGCATCGCTTCATATCAAGTGGAGAGCAATTAGGGTAGATTAGAAACATGCTTTAGATCATATTCTAGAGAGAGAAGCTCTCCCTTCTCTCTAGAATTAGGGTAGATTAAGTTAGATCTCTCTAAGATTTAGGTTTAATTCTTGTTTTCATTTAGTTTTCCTTGCCATTTATTATTGCACCTTTGTTCTTTACTTCTAGTTGTTATTTCCTCTGTTTTATTCTTTTATGTTTATGACACTTTGTTATTTTTAATTTCAATTAATGCAATTCATGTTTTATGTTTCTCATTGTTCAATTTAGTTGTTATTAATTTTTTCTTGCAATTAATAGTTATAGAATTTATTATTTCTCATTATTTTACGATGCTTTCCTTTTATGCCTTCCAAGTATTTGATAAAATGCTTGGTTAAATTTTTGTCTAGTTTTTCACACTCTTGGTTGGAAAATTGGGTAATTAGGTGAACTTGAGTTGTGGATGTCCATTCTACATTGTGTTAGGATTGTCAGTTGATTTGGTTTCCACTAACTCTAAGCCTTCCATTAATAGAGTTGGCTAGGACTTGTGGATTGAAATCAATTATTCCTTTTGACTAATTCTCGATGTTTGGATTGACTAATTGGGATTAATTCTACACAATTGCCATATTTTTGGTCCATAACTAGAACTATCCTTAATTCCCAAATTCTCGCCAAGAGCCTTTTTTGCCATTTAATTTCCATTTTTATTGCTTTTACTTGCTTTCCATTTAATTACTTGCCATTTTAATTTCTTGCCTCTTATAATTAAAACTCCCAAATCCCCATAGCCAATAATTGAGCATTCCATTGTAACTCCTAGGGAAGACGACCCGGGACTTAAAACTCCCGGTTATTTTGTGTTGAATTGTGACATCTTTGAATTTAGAATTTGAGTGATGACCAATTGTTGGGTTCGGACTATACTTGTAAAGGAGAAATTCTATTTTGAGAGAAATTCCAAACCTATGCTTTAGGCCAACTCTATCAATGGTTGAAATTTATCCAACGCTCTATTATCCCTACTAGAAATCGGTCAGAAGTGACCATTGACAGAACCATTGACGAATGGATTTTTGCCAGTAAAGAATTTCACAAAAGTAATCACGTTGTAAGTATATTTTCTAAACTAACAAAGAATCCTTTCATACAAAAATTTGGTTGTCACAAGTAACAAACCCAATAAAAATAATAAACCGAAGTATTCAAACCTCGGGTCGTCTCTCAAGGAATTGCAGGAAGGTGTAGTTATTATTGGTTATGAGATTGTATCTTTTTGGGTTTTTGAATTAGGGGACAAGGAAATAAAATGGCAAGAAATTAAATTAATAACTAAGAAAACTCTTGGTAAGGTATGAGAACTGGACGTCCTATCCTAGTTATCCTTATCAATTGTGATGAGAATTGTTCATTGCTCCCACTTAGTTAACCCCTAACAATGAAGGAAAGTCAAGTGGACTAATCAATTTGATTCCTCAAGTCCTAGTCAAGTCCTAAGGAAAGACTAGCTTTAGAGGGATCCAAATCAACCAGCAAATTCCAATTATCAATCAACAAGGAGTTTGATAACTCAAGTGTCTCCAATTACTCAACCAAAGCCAAGAATATAAAAAGCTAATTTAAAACCCTCCCAAGCATTTTGTCAAAATACTTGGAAGGCATAACACATAAGCATAGAAAAGTAATAAAGGATAATAATTTCCAAATAACCAATTGCAAGCATTAATAACATAAATAGAAGAAAGCAATCATAAATATGAAATACCTCAAATTGCATTAAATAAGAAATCAAGTCTAACATTAGAATTCATGAACCAAATTCGGAAAATAAATAAATTTACAAGAACTAGAGTAGTAGAATAATTAAAAGTAGAAGAGAAACTAAATTAAAGAAACATTGAACCTGGAATTGAGAAGAAATAAACCTAAACTAAGAGAGAGGAGAGAGTCTCTCTCTCTAGAAAACTACATCTAAAACCTAAAATCGTGTGAATTGATGAATGAATGAATGTTGTTGTGATTCCCCATTCTGCAGCCTCTATTCTGTGGTTTTGGGCTTGGACTTGGGCCAAAAAGGAGCCCAGAAATCTCCCCCAACGCTTTCAGCAAATTTTTGCACGTGGCGCATGTCACGCGTACGCGTAGGTCACGCGTGCGCGTCGTTTGGCGAAATTCCTTGTCACACGTACGCGTCAGTTATGCGTACGCGTCGTTCGTCTTTTGCGCTAGGCACGCATACACGTCACCCATGTGTGCGCGTCGCTGCCTGTTTCTCAAAACTTCATTTTTGCACGTTCCTTCCACTTTTGCATGTTTTCTTTCCATCCTCCGAGCCATTCCTGTCCTATAGAGTTTGAAAACACTTAACACACAGATCACGGCATCAAATGGTAATAAAGGATAATTAAAATTGACAGTTTAA
The DNA here is from genome assembly GCF_059453495.1 of Arachis ipaensis. Lineage (NCBI taxonomy): Eukaryota > Viridiplantae > Streptophyta > Magnoliopsida > Fabales > Fabaceae > Arachis > Arachis ipaensis. The sequence continues at coordinate 46,702,021 of NC_142440.1, read as the reverse complement.
AGGCCTAGGAAACATGTTTTCAACTATATCACAAAATTAGGAAGGAATTATAAAATGATGCAAATTATATGAATAAGTGAGCAAAGAATTGATAAAAACCACTCAAATTAGCACAAGATAAACCATAAAATAGTGATTTATCAATCTCCCCACACTTAAACATTAGCATGTCCTCATACTAAATTCAAGAGAACCAAAAGAGTGGAGGCAGAATGGTGGAACTCATGCAATGCAATCTATTTAGATGTAAGCTACCTACCTACATGAATCATGCAATTCTAATTACTATCTACATATATATATATATATATATATATATATATATATATATAAGCATACATGTGGTTAAATTGAGTCAAATTTCAAGGAATCATATATGCATAACCAAGGACTAAATCAAAACACATTCGCAATTGAGTTGAGTCAATCAAAAGAGTTCACAAACTTGCAAGACAAGCAATGATCAAACATGGACATATGGAGATGAGCCATTGAACCCTCACGGGATTTGTATATGCACTCTAATCACTCAGTGTTTGGGGTTTAGACACTCAAATCTCCTCTAATCATGCTTTCTAAAAATTTGTTCTTCATTTAACCAATCAACAAATATTTAGTATACCAATGCAAACATCATGAGGTCTTTTCAAGGTTGTAATGGGGCTAAGGTAAAGGTGAGGATATATGTATGGCCAAGTGAGTTAAAATATGAATCTTTGATTAACCTAAGCTTTCACCTAACATACACACACTCTATGTACTTCTAAAATCATGCCTAGCTATCCAAAATTTCCACTTTTGTATCACATACTCATGTACCAAATTATCTTAAATCTTGTCACATATGCATTGATCTTTTATTAAACTTAACACTGGGATAATTTTGTCCCTTTATTTATTTAGTTACTTACATTGTTGACTTTTTTTTGAACGTAAAAGTAAGCATAACATATCAATGCACATGGATTTTTAATTTTTCTGGTCTCACATGAGTATGCATCCAAATTCCCAATATCTTGTCAATTCAACACTTTCTTATCAACCCACGTTCCCACGGTTCCCCACACTTAATTGATACACAATCTCTATCTTAAGCTAACCAAAGAATCAATTTGGGGTAATTAATTTATTTTTCTGCTTAAGGCTAGTGATATGGTAAAATACAGAATAAATGAGGATTAAAAGGCTCAAAGTGGTAAACAAGGTGATTGAAAAGGTAGGCTATTTAGGGTGAGTGAGCTTATAACAAATGATGGCCTCAATCATATGCAAGCATGTGAATACACTAAACAATGGACATATAGAATAAAACAAAGAAAAGATTGCAATCATAGAGAAGAAAACACACAAGAATAAAATATTATGGTTAAATAGTGTAACCATGTAATTAACCTCAAATCTCACGGGTTGTGTGTTCTTTTGGCTTAAAAACTATATTCCAATTATATATAACTTGCAAGTTACCAAAAGGGTTTTAACTCAATTAAATGTGAATCTTAAATGCTTTTCCTAAAAATAAATATATTCCTTGAGGATTTCATCAATTGACCAACATTTATTATAGATATATGTATACTAAATAGATTGTTGTGATTATGAAAAACCCAAAATTTCTAGTTTACTCCCTATTGTCAATCAAATCAATTTCTCATATGCTAAAATGGGTAAAATAAACTTAATAATCCATATTTTTCTATATCACAACTAACAGACTAAGAGTGCAATTCAAGCTAAATATCTAAGATACATACAGCTCAAAGTGCAAAATGTAACAAAGTAGAAATAAACAGAAGTACAGTAAAAATAGAAATGTGCAAGTACTAAAAGAAAAAGGAAAATAAAAGAAAATAAAGCAAAATACAAAATAAAGCAAAATAGGATAAAAATAAAAAGTCTGAAATAGTTCACCAAAATAGAATCCGCCAGAGATGGCGACCTCCCCACACTTATATCATAGCATCGTCCTCGATGCTCTAGTCAAGCCGGGTGTGAAGGGTCATCGCCTATGGAAGTGTGTGTTGCTGGCTCAGTGGGCTCTGGCTGTGTAAGGGCCTGAGGCTCTGCAGGCTGCTCAATTTGAGGCTCTTCCTGCTGTGCCTGCGGCTGGATCTCCTCCTATGCATTCTTCTCCTACTCATCCTCCTCCTCCTCAAAGTGCTCTGATGGTGTGTCAGGCTCGGAGGGGATGTCAGTATGTCCCGACCTAATCATCAGCTTCAGATGCTCATAGCGTCGCTTACTGCAATGCTCAGACCGCTCATAACACCGCTGGTTGCGGCGCTCCATCTGATCCAGGCGCTCAAAGAGGTGGTGCACTAGATGGTAGACTGGCTGGGAAGTGGGAGATGGTGCTGTGGATGCGGGAGGTGCAGCTGGCATTGAAGGTGCTGCGGAGGATGTGGCCGCATCAGTAGAGGTAGTAAGAGAAGGTGGTCTGTGGCCCAGAGCTTCAAACCGCTTGCCATGTGGAATAATCTTTTTGCGGTCGGCAACCGGTGGCTTCTCATCCTCAAGCTCCCAAGACACCTTAGCTTGGCGGGCCATCTCGGTAATCAGATAGGGAAATGGCAGGGTGCCTCAAACATGAACCCTAGCCATGTACATCCTGATGAACCGTGGAAGGTATAGTTCCTTGCCTTCCATAACGCACCAAATGAGGAGGATGATAGCAGCCGGCACCTCTGACTCATGAGTGCTAGGCATAACATAATTACTCAGTATTTGCTGCCATAGCCTAGCCTCATCATTAAGATAGATAATCTTGATGCCCTTTGGAGTTACTGTCGACTTACCCATAGCCCAGGGAACAGTAGGATCAATGGCTATGGTGCGCCTCACAGCATCCCAATCAAAGCTCATAAACCTAAGGGACTCCTCAGCCTTCTGATAACCATCTGGCTCATTTGATTTAGGCTGAAATGGAGGATATCTTCTATGGCCTCCTCAGTAACCAAGATCTATTTTTCTTTTAGCTGTACTGCATCCAGAGTTGTTTTGTAATAGTTGCAGTAGAATTCAAGGACCCAAGATGCGTTCACCTCTGTCAGATTCCTCTCTAGAAAGAACCAACCTTTCTATTAGATTTGCTCTGCAGTGTACTTCTATAATTCAGGTGGTATCTGAGAGTCTTTTCCAAATAGAGGTGCCTGATGAGCGGATATTTTATACGCTTTTTGGGGATAATTTCATATAGTTTAGAGTATGTTCTAGTTAGTTTTTAGTTTATTTCCAGTAGTTTTTAGGAAAAATTCATATTTCTGGACTTTACTATGAGTTGTGTGTTTTTCTGTAATTTCAGGTATTTTTCTGGCTGAAATTGAAGGAGCTGAGCAAAAATCTGATTTAGGCTGAAAAAGGACTGCTGATGCTGTTGGATTCTGACCTCCCTGCACTCAAAGTGGATTTTCTGGAGCTACAGAACTCGAAATGGTGCGCTTCCAATTGCGTTGGAAAGTAGACATCCAGGGATTTCCAGCAATGTATAATAGTCCATACTTTGCACAAGAATAGACGATGTAAACTGGCGTTCAACGCCAGTCCTCTGCCCAATTCTGGCGTCCAGCGCCAGAAAAGGATAAAAAACTGGAGTTGAACGCCCAAACTGGCACAAAAGCTGGCGTTCAACTCCACAAATGGCCTCTGCACGTGAATTGCTTAAAGTCTCAGCCCCAGCACACACCAAGTGGGCCCCAGCACACCAAATGGGCCCCAGAAGTGGATCTCTGCATCATCCATCATAGTCCACTCATATTTTGTAACCCTAGGCTACTGGTTTAGTATTTAAACAACTTTTAGAGACTTATTTTGTATCTCATGACATTTCAGATCTAAACTTTGTATTCTCTGACGGCATGAGTCTCTAAACCCCATTGTTGGGGGTGAGGAGCTCTGCTGTGTCTCAATGAATTAATGCAAGTATTCCTATTTTCCATTCAAACACGCTTGTTCCTATCTAAGATGTTCATTCGCGCTTAACTGTGATGAAGGTGATGATCTGTGACATTCATCACCTTCCTCAAACCATGAACGTGTGCCTGACAACCACCTCCGTTCTATATCCGATTGAATGAGTATCTCTTAGATTCTTTAATCAGAATCTCCGTGGTATAAGCTAGAACTGATGGCAGCATTCATGAGAATCTGGAAAGTCTAAACCTTGTCTGCGGTATTCCGAGTAGGATTCAAGGATTGAATGACTGTGACGAGCTTCAAACTCCTGAAGGCTGGGCGTTAGTGACAGATGCAAAAGGATAGTAAATCCTATTCCAACCGGATCGAGAACCAACCGGTGATTAGCCGTGCTGTGACAGAGCGCGTGAGCGTAGTTTTCACAGGAAGGATGGAAGGTAGCCATTGACAACGGTGATCCACCAACACACAGCTTGCCATAGGAGGACGTGCGTGCGTGAATCAGAAGATAGAGGAAAGCAGAGATTCAGAAGACAAAGCATCTCCAAAACTCCAACATATTCTCCATTACTATACAACAAGTAACTTTTAATTTATGCTCTACTGGTTATTCATAATTCAACTGATAAACATAATTGACTCCCTGACTAAGATTTACAAGATAACCATAGATTGCTTCAAACCAACAATCTCTGTGGGATTCGACCCTTACTCACGTAAGGTATTACTTGGACGACCCAGTGCACTTGCTGGTTAGTTGTGCGAAGTTGTAAGAGAGTAATGTGAACAGTAACATTACAATTTCGTGCACCAAGTTTTTGGCGCCGTTGCCGGGGATTGTTCGTGTTTGAACAACTGACGGATTATTTTGTTGCTTAGATTAGGAAAAATTTTCTCTTTTTTTGGTTTAGAGTCTTTTATTATTTATCCCTTGTTAAAACACTTTAAATTTATAGCTCAGTTAATTAGAACGTGGTGTTTATGTTCATGGTAATTGGCTATCATATTTTTCAAAACCTTTTTCAAAAATAATTTTTTTATTAAATCCTGTGCCAAACTTTAAGTTTGGTGTTTTCAAAAATAATCTTTCTTAAAATTTCTTTTTAAGGTCCCATAACTCATTTGGCTAGAACATTAATTTGATTGGGTTAGAATCTTTTATACTCTTTTCAAAACCTTCTTTTTTCAAAAATATTTTTTCTATTAAATCTTGTGCCAAACTTTAAGTTTGGTGTTTTCTTGTTGATTCCCCTTTGATTTTCGAAAATTTTGGTTTGGTTTTCTAAAAATTTTAAGTTTGGTGTTCTTCCTTCATGTTCTTGTGTTCTTGTGAGTCTTCAAAGTGTTCTTGAGTTTTCCTTGTGTCTTGATCTTAAAATTTTTAAGTTTGGTGTTCCTTGGTGTTTTCCCTCCAAATTTTTCGAAAACAAGGAGCATTAGATCTAAAAATTTTAAATCTTGTACTATCTTATTGTTTTTCTCTCTCCTCACTAAATTCAAAAATATCTTTTCAAAATATCTCTTCTAACTTCCTAACTTCTTATCTTTTCAAATTTGTTTCAACTAACTAACTAACTTTTTGTTTGTTTCTTAACTTTTCAAAACTACCTAACTAACTCTCTCTCTCTAATTTTCGAAAATATCTTCCCTCTTTTTCAAAAATTTTGTTTTTTTTAACTAATTATTTTTAATTTTTTCTTTTTTACGAAAAAAAAATTAAAAAAAAAATAAAAAATAAAAACATTTTCAAAATTCAAATTCTTTTTAGTTATTTTATTTTATTTAAGTATTTACTTCTTATAAAATAAAATAAATAAAAAGGTAAATCAGTCCAAGTTATATCCATAGAGATTCATCATGGACATAAGTGGAAATGAACAGTCCAGGAGGACTCTGGGGTCATATTCTAACCCCTCTACTGCTTCATATGGGAGTAGCATATGCATACCCTCCATTGGAGTTAGTAGCTTTGAGTTGAATCCTCAGCTCATTATCATGGTGCAGCAAAGTTGCCAATATTCCGGTCTTCCACAGGAAGAACCTACAGAGTTTCTGGCACAGTTTCTACAGATTGCTGACACAGTACATGATAAGGAAATAGATCAGGATGTCTACAGACTATTACTGTTTCCATTTGCTGTAAAAGATCAAGCTAAGAGGTGGTTAAATAACCAACCTAAGGCCAGCATAAGAACATGGAAACAGCTGACAGAAAAATTCCTGAATCAATATTTCCCTCCAAAAAGGATGACACAGCTAAGGCTGGACATCCAAGGCTTTAAACAAGGAGATAATGAATCTCTTTATGATGCCTGGGAGAGATACAGAGAGATGCTATGAAAATGCCCCTCTGAAATGTTTTCAGAGTGGGTTCAGTTAGACATCTTCTACTATGGCTTGCAGAAGGAGCTCAGATGTCTTTAGATTACTCAGCTGGTGGATCTATCCATATGAGAAAGACAATCGAAGAGGCTCAAGAGCTCATTGATACAGTTGCCAGGAATCAGCATCTGTATCTAAGCAGCAACCCTTCCATGAATGAAGAGGTTAAAACAGTAACTGCTGAATTCAGTACTGTAAAACAAGCTGCTGAATTCAATCAGCAATTAGATTTTCTAACAAAGCAGCTAGCTGAATTCAAAGACAGGTTACAGGAGACAAGGATAGCTAATATACATATGGAAGAACAGTTTAAGCAAACAAAGCAGCAGCTATCAAAGCAAATAGCAGAAGAATGCCAAGCAGTTCAATTAAGAAGTGGGAAAACATTAAATACCCCACCTCAAGGCATCAAAAATTCAAGAACTGAGCGACCCACCAAAGATTCCCCTGAGGACAGTAAGAGCCCAGGGAAAAATAATTCTAGCACTAAAACGCCAGAAAATGGGTGGAAGGCTGGCACTGAACGCCCAAACCATGCCCAAAACTGGCGTTCAGCGCCAGAAACAAGGTAGGATTGGCGTTCAGCGCCAGGAACAGGCAGTGAGCTGACGTCTAACGTCACTCCAGCTTCTGACTCTGGCATTCAATTGCCAGTGAGGGATCAGACACACACAAGTGCTGATAACAACCCCTCTAAAAAGGCTTCTTTAACCACTAAGGTTGAGGAATATAAAGCCAAGATACCTTATCCTCAAAAACTCCGGAAAGAGGAGCAGGATAAGCAATTTGCTCGCTTTGCAGATTATCTAAGGACTCTTGAAATAAAGATTCCATTTGCAGAGGCACTTGAGCAAATACCTTCTTATGCCAAGTTCATGAAAGAGATCTTGAGTCATAAAAAGGAGTGGAGAGAAACAGAAAGAGTTCTCCTCACTGAAGAATGCAGTGCAGTCATTCTGAAAAGCTTTCCTGAAAAGCTTAAAGACCCTGGGAGTTTTCTGATACCATGCATATCAGAAGGTGATTGCACCAAGACAGCTCTATGCGATCTTGGGGCGAGCATCAACCTGATACCTGCATCCACTATCAGGAAGCTTGGCTTAACTGAAGAAGTTAAACCAACCCGGATATGTCTCCAACTTGCTGATGGTTCCACTAAATACCCATCAGGCGTGATTGAGGACATGATTGTCAAAGTTGGGCCATTCGCCTTTCCCACTGACTTTGTTGTGCTGGAAATGGAGGAGCACAAGAGTGCTACTCTCATTCTAGGAAGACCCTTCCTAGCAACTGGACGATCCCTCATTGACGTCCAGCAGGGGGAAATAACCCTGAGAGTCAACGATGACGAGTTCAAGTTGAACGCTGTCAAAGCCATGCAGCATCCAGACACATCAACAGACTGCATGAAAGTTGACCTTATTGACTCTTTGGTAGAAGAGATCAACATGGCTGAGAGTCTCGAATCAGAGTTGGAAAACATCTTTAAAGATGTTCAGCCTGATTTGGAGGATTCAGGGGACATGAAAGAGCCTCTGAACTTTCTTCTGAAAGAGGAAAAACCTCCTAAACCAGAGCTCAAGCCACTGCCACCATCCTTGAAATATGCATTTCTAGGAGAAGGTGACACCTTTCCAGTGATCATAAGCTCTGCTTTAAATTCACAGGAAGAGGAAGCACTTATTCAAGTGCTAAGGACACACAAGACAGCTCTTGGGTGGTCCATAGGTGACCTTAAGGGCATAAGCTCAGCTAGATGCATGCACAAAATCCTACTGGAGGATAATGCCAAACCAGTGGTTCAACCACAGAGGCGGCTAAATCCAGCCATGAAAGAAGTGGTGCAGAAAGAGGTCACCAAACTACTAGAGGCTGGGATTATTTATCCCATTTCTGATAGCCCCTGGGTGAGCCCTGTTCAAGTCGTCCCAAAAAAGGGAGGCATGACAGTGATTCATAATGAAAAAAATGAACTGGTTCCTACAAGAACAGTTACAGGGTGGCGCATGTGTATTGACTACAGAAGGCTCAATACAGCCACCAGAAAGGATCATTTTCCTTTACCATTCATAGACCAGATGCTAGAGAGACTAGCAGGTCATGATTATTACTGCTTTTTGGATGGCTACTCAGGCTATAACCAGATTGCAGTAGATCCCCAGGATCAAGAGAAAACAACATTCACATGTCCATCCGGAGTGTTTGCTTATAGAAGGATGCCCTTTGGGCTATGCAATGCACCTGCAACCTTCCAGAGATGCATGCTCTCTATTTTCTCTGATATGGTGGAAAAATTTCTGGAAGTCTTCATGGATGACTTCTCAGTATATGGAGACTCATTCAGCTCCTGTCTTGATCACCTGAAACTTGTTCTGAAAAGATGCCAAGAAACCAACCTAGTTTTAAACTGGGAAAAGTGTCACTTCATGGTGACTGAAGGAATTGTTCTTGGGCATAAGATCTCAAACAAGGGAATAGAGGTGGATCAAGCAAAAATAGAGGTAATTGAAAAATTACCACCACCTGCCAATGTTAAGGCAATCAGAAGCTTTCTAGGGCATGCAGGATTCTATAGGAGGTTTATAAAGGATTTTTCAAAAATCGCAAAACCTCTAAGCAATCTGATAGCTGCTGACACGCCATTTGTGTTTGACACAGCATGCCTGCAGGCGTTTGAAACGCTGAAAGCTAAGCTGGTCTCAGCACCAGTCATTTCTGCACCAGACTGGACATTGCCATTTGAGTTAATGTGTGATGCCAGTGATCATGCCATTGGTGCAGTATTGGGACAGAGGCATGACAAGCTTCTGCATGTCATTTATTATGCCAGTCGCGTTCTAAATGATGCCCAGAAAAATTACACAACCACAGAAAAAGAACTACTTGCAGTGGTTTACGCCATTGACAAGTTCAGATCATACTTAGTAGGATCAAAAGTGATTGTGTATACTGACCATGCTGCTCTTAAATATCTACTCACCAAGCAGGATTCAAAACCCAGGCTCATCAGATGGGTATTGCTTCTGCAAGAGTTTGATATAGAAATAAGAGACAGAAAAGGGACAGAGAACCAAGTGGCTGATCATCTGTCCCGGATAGAGCCAGTGGAAGGGACGTCCCTCCCCTTTCTTGAGATCTCTGAGACGTTCCCTAATGAGCATCTATTTGCCATTCAGGAAGCACCATGGTTTGCCGATATTGCAAACTATAAAGCTGCAAGGTTCATACCCAAGGAGTACAATAGAATACAAAAAAAGAAACTAATTACTGATGCAAAGTACTACTTGTGGGATGAGCCCTATCTCTTTAAGAGATGTGCAGACGGAATTATCCGTAGGTGTGTCCCCAGAGAGGAAGCACAGAGAATCCTATGGCATTGCCATGGATCTCAATATGGAGGCCATTTCGGAGGTGAGCGAACAGCCACCAAGGTCCTCCAATGTGGCTTCTATTGGCCCACACTCTATAAAGATTCCCGAGAGTTTGTACGTAATTGTTGACAGTTGCCAAAGAGCTGGTAATCTGCCTCATGGTTACGCCATGCCTCAACAAGGAATCTTGGAAATAGAGTTGTTTGATCTATGGGGAATTGACTTCATGGGACCTTTCCCACCATCATACTCAAACACTTATATTCTGGTGGCAGTTGACTATGTATCAAAATGGGTTGAGGCTATTGCCACACCCACCAATGATACTAAAACAGTGCTGAAGTTCCTCCAGAAACATATCTTTAGCAGGTTTGGTGTCCCTAGAGTGTTAATCAGTGATGGGGGCACTCACTTCTGCAATAAACAGCTTTACTCTGCCATGGTTCGGTATGGAATTCGCCACAGAGTGGCCACTCCATATCATCTACAAACCAACGGGCAAGCTGAAGTCTCTAACAGAGAATTAAAGAGAATCCTAGAACGGACAGTAAATACCCGTAGAAAGGATTGGGCAAGGAGCTTGGATGATGCTCTGTGGGCTTACAGAACAGCATTCAAGACCCCTATAGGGACCTCTCCATACCAACTCGTGTATGGTAAGGCATGCCACTTGCCCGTGGAACTGGAACATAAGGCCTACTGGGCAACCAGATTCCTAAACTTAGATGCCAAATTAGCAGGAGAAAAACGATTGCTCCAGCTAAATGAGCTAGAGGAATTCAGATTCACAGCTTTCGAAAATGCCAAGCTTTATAAAGAAAAATAAAAAAAATGGCATGACAGAAAGCTGTCATCTAGAATCTTTGAACCAGAACAGAAGGTCCTTTTGTTTAACTCTAGACTCAGGCTATTCCCCGGGAAACTGAAATCCCGGTGGAGAGGACCATACGTGATTACAAGTGTGTCACCATATGGTTATGTGGAGCTTCAAGATATTGATTCTGATAAGAAGTTCATTGTCAATGGACAGAGAATCAAGCATTATCTTGAAGGCAACATTGAGCAAGAATGCTCAAGGCTGAAGCTAGATTAAAAGCTCAGCAAGGTCCAGCTAAAGACAATAAAGAAGCGCTTGCTGGGAGGCAACCCAGCCATGGGGCAACAATCCTCTAAGCATTTTGCCCTATTTTTATTTGTTTATATAAAGTTCACTGACACTAAGGTAAAGAATCATTTGCATAAGTTTACAGGGTTACAGAAGGAATCTACACACAAAACAGAGATAGGGAGCTTACTGGCAAGAAAACGCCAGTGAAGGCCATTTTGGGCGCTGAACGCCAGTAAGGATAGCTATCTGGCGTTCAACGCCAGAAAAGGGCAACAACTGGGCGTTGAACGCCCAGGATAGCAGCATTTGGGCGTTGAACGCCCAAAACAGGCAGTGTTTGGGCGTTCAAACGCCAGGATGGTGGGGAGGAGCTCTCCTTCTACCCATCTCCTTCTTTTTCTTTTGCTTGAGGACAAGAAAAGCTCTAAGTTTGGTGTGCTTATCCGTGATCACTAAGATCATGGCCCCTAAAAGAACAACCCACTCCAAGAGGAGCAAGGGCGTGATTTAAAGGAACTGAAGCGCCAGAAATTCTCTCTTGAAGGACCAAGCACCTCACAGACTAGAGGAACATCCACTTCCCAAACCTCAAGGTTGTTGAGTTCTAATCTTAGCCTTAACTCTGTGATAACTGTTCTTATTTTAATTTTACCTTAGGAGTCATATAGTAGTAATTAGTATCCATTTTGATTTTATCTCCAAGTAAGCTATAGTTTATTTTTCTCATCATCAGCAAACATGAATAAAGTAGTAGATCTTTTGAATAAGAAGCAATAAAATTTCGAGTTTTAATAAGAGAAATTCTAATTAGTTAAATGTGGTGGCAATGCTTTCTGTCTTCTGAATGAATGCTTGAACAGTGCATATATCTTTTGAATTTGTTGTTTAAGACTGTTCAATATGTTGGCTCTTGAAAGAATGATGACTAGGAGATATGTTATTTGATAATCTGAAAAATCATAAAAATGATTCTTGAAGCAAGAAAAAGCAGCAAAGAACAAAGCTTGCAGAAAAAAAAAATAAATAGGCGAAAGAAAAAAAAATTAGAAAGAAAAAGAAAAAGCAAGCAGAAAAAGCCAAAAGCTCTTAAAACCAAGAGGCAAGAGCAAATAAGCCAATAACCCTTAAAACCAAAAGGCAAGGGCAAATAAAAAGGATCCCAAGGCTTTGAGCATCAGTGGATAGAAGGGCCCAAAGGAATAAAATCCTGGTCTAAGCGACTAAACCAAGTTGTCCCTAACCATGTGCTTGTGGCGTGTAGGTATCAAGTGAAAACTTGAGACTGAGCGGTTAAAGTCAAGGTCCAAAGCAAAAAAAAAAAAGAGTGTGCTTAAGAACCCTGGACACCTCTAATTGGGGACTTTAGCAAAGCTGAGTCACAATCTGAAAAGGTTCACCCATTTAAGTGTCTGTGGCATTTATGTATCCGGTAGTAATACTGGAAAACAAAGTGCTTAGGGCCACGGCCAAGACTCATAAAGAAGCTGTGTTCAAGAATCATCACACTGAACTAAGAGAATCAATAACACTATCGGAATTCTGAGTTCCTATAGATGCCAATCACTCTGAGCTTCAATGGATAAAGCGAGATGCCAAAACTGTTCAGAAGCAAAAAGCTACTAGTCCCGCTCATCTAATTAGAATCTGAGCTTCAATCAAAAACTCTGAGATATTATTGCTTCTCAACCTATTAGTCTTCTATTTTATTTGTCTAGTTGCTTGAGGACAAGCAACAGTTTAAGTTTGGTGTTGTGATGAGCGGATATTTTATACGCTTTTTGGGGATAATTTCATATAGTTTAGAGTATGTTCTAGTTAGTTTTTAGTTTATTTCCAGTAGTTTTTAGGAAAAATTCATATTTCTGGACTTTACTATGAGTTGTGTGTTTTTCTATAATTTCAGGTATTTTTCTGGCTGAAATTGAAGGAGCTGAGCAAAAATCTGATTTAGGCTGAAAAAGGATTGCTGATGCTGTTGGATTCTGACCTCCCTGCACTCAAAGTGGATTTTCTGGAGCTACAGAACTCGAAATGGCGCGCTTCCAATTGCGTTGGAAAGTAGACATCCAGGCCTTTCCAGCAATGTATAATAGTCCATACTTTGCCCAAGAATAGACGACGTAAACTGGCGTTCAACGCCAGTCCTCTGCCCAATTCTGGCGTCCAGCGCCAGAAAAGGATAAAAAACTGGAGTTGAACGCCCAAACTGGCACAAAAGCTGGCGTTCAACTCCACAAATGGCCTCTTCACGTGAATTGCTTAAAGTCTCAGCCCCAGCACACACCAAATGGGCCCCAGCACACCAAATGGGCCCCAGAAGTGGATCTCTGCATCATCCATCATAGTCCACTCATATTTTGTAACCCTAGGCTACTGGTTTAGTATTTAAACAACTTTTAGAGACTTATTTTGTATCTCATGACATTTCAGATCTAAACTTTGTATTCTCTGACGGCATGAGTCTCTAAACCCCATTGTTGGGGGTGAGGAGCTCTGCTGTGTCTCAATGAATTAATGCAACTATTCCTGTTTTCCATTCAAACACGCTTGTTCCTATCTAAGATGTTCATTCGCGCTTAACTGTGATGAAGGTGATGATCTGTGACATTCATCACCTTCCTCAAACCATGAACGTGTGCCTGACAACCACCTCCGTTCTATATCCGATTGAATGAGTATCTCTTAGATTCTTTAATCAGAATCTCCGTGGTATAAGCTAGAACTGATGGCAGCATTCATGAGAATCCGGAAAGTCTAAACCTTGTCTGCGGTATTCCGAGTAGGATTCAAGGATTGAATGACTGTGACGAGCTTCAAACTCCTGAAGGCTGGGCGTTAGTGACAGATGCAAAAGGATAGTAAATCCTATTCCAACCGGATCGAGAACCAACCGGTGATTAGCCGTGCTGTGACAGAGCGCGTGAGCGTAGTTTTCACTGGAAGGATGGAAGGTAGCCATTGACAACGGTGATCCACCAACACACAGCTTGCCATAGGAGGACGTGCGTGCGTGAATCAGAAGACAGAGGAAAGCAGAGATTCAGAAGACAAAGCATCTCCAAAACTCCAACATATTCTCCATTACTATACAACAAGTAACTTTTAATTTATGCTCTACTAGTTATTCATAATTCAACTGATAAACATAATTGACTCCCTGACTAAGATTTACAAGATAACCATAGATTGCTTCAAACCAACAATCTCTGTGGGATTCGACCCTTACTCACGTAAGGTATTACTTGGACGACCCAGTGCACTTGCTGGTTAGTTGTGCGAAGTTGTAAGAGAGTAATGTGAACAGTAACATTACAATTTCGTGCACCAGTGCCTCTTTTCTGCAAAGACCAAAAATTTTAGTTCACATTAGAGGTTTGCAAATTTAACTGGGTCAGAAGCAGGCACTAGTTGATCTTCCTTTTCCTGTGGAGTGAAGCTCTTCTCACGCCAGGATTCATCTCCTAGAATATCTGACAGAGTGACAGATGACTGTCCTCTTTTCCTCTTACCCGTGCTGGCTTTAGCCTTGCCTTTCCCTTTCGGATGAGACATCCTAAAAATTAGAAATTCCAGGATTCAATTTATCAAACTAAAGCAGAGAAACAGAAAGGCAAACAGTATGCAAGAAATATAAGCAGTAGGTGGGCAAAAGAGGAATGAAAGCCAAAGCATGAAGTGAGTCAGAAAGATATAGAATATTGGACTAAATGCAAGGTAGGATTCAAAGAAATCAATCAGAAATCACAATCCAAGAATCTATTAAATGAAATTCAGAATGCTTGTTTGTCGAGAAACAACAATAAACATGCCTTGAAAGGGGTTGAAAAGAGTTAGTGTAAAACTAAGAAAAAAGTTAGAAAGTCAATGAATTCAAGATTTAGAAAGGTAAGTTAAAATTAGTGGCATGGTACTGTAGTTCCTAGCTAAAAGAAATTCACAAGGTGTAAGAACAAGCAAGCTCATGTTCAAGCAAAGAATGCAGATTATTGATGATAAATCAGTTAGTAAAGAAAGCACAAAGAGAAATAAAATCATCAACAATGAAATTCAATTAAGAAGGGAACCAATTGGAATGGAAATGCCAGCCCAGCATCTCATGAAATGGCTTTGGTGTAAACCAAGTTAATTGCAATGTCAAAAGCACTAAAGTCAATTCATGAGCGGAGGTTAAGTAAAACAGTTTTTCAGAAAAATTGGGCAGCATTCCGGCAGTAAAAGGAACATTTCTGAAAAAAAAAACAGCAGAATCAAAAAGCCAGATGAATTCTGTAAGTGTCAGGTAGCATGAAGAACAAGAAATCAAACAAATCAGGCAGCATAAAGCAAAGCAAAGCAGTTGGCTAGTCCTAAACTCAATCAAGCAGTTTGGATTTCCTAAGAATTCATTAAACATTAAAAACACGAAAACTATATGTAAATTCATAAGAATCTAGCAATTGAGTCAATCAAAACAGCAAGAGGCAGTCATATGCAACCAGCCTTGCCTCATCAAATTCAGCAAGTAAGCAATAATAAGGGATATGGATGCAAGGAATTTAGCTCACTGAATCAACAATAAAGAGCAAATTGCAACAAGAATGCATCAGCAATAACAACTCAGATTTGAATTCCATTAAAATCATACATCAAGAATCCAATATCAAGGAACCAAATTGACTCAGATAGGAGCTCAGCAAATTCAGAAAATACTCAGCAACAATAAGAAACCAGCTTAGCACAAAAGCAAACAATGAAATATGAACATAGTAGCACTAACAATTCAGCATAGGGCAGAGCATTAGCACAAACAGAGATGAATTAACCATTTCAGTCAGCAAGAACGGAGCAGTTATCATACCTAAATCCACTAACCACAACCTAACTACCTAACCACCTAAAATCTACTAAAACACGCATCTCTAACTATCCTAAATTGAACAAAATTTAAATTACGCTAACTGACTTAATTGAACGAAAAGGAATGCAGAGGAAGACATGGGAAACCTGGAAGGGGTTTAGGGGTGGTGCAAAGTGCTGTCGGCGTCGAGGTGGTGGCTCACGGTTGTGCAGTGGTACCCGCGGCAGTGCATGGTGAGGCGCGGGAAGGTGAGAGGGAGAAAAAGAGAAGAGGAAGGGAGGGGCAGTGGCGGCGGTTGGGGTCGCCGGACGGAGCAGTGATGGGATGTGGGTGGTGGTGAGGGTGCCAATGGAGGGTGGAGGGAAGAGAAAGGGACGTTGGAGAAGAGAGGAGAAAAGGCACGCGAGGAAGGCTAGGGTTCTCGCGTCAGGGGGGTTATTAAAATTTAAATCCACGCATACGCGTGGATCACGCTTGGGCGTGGACGAGAGAAAAATGCGTCCACGCATACGCGTCGTAGACGTGAACGCGTGAAATGGGATAAATGAAGATGACGCGCACATGTGAAGCACGCGTACGCATCGACCAAAATTACGCTAAACGCACGCTTCCAGCGTCGTTTTGGCGCAACTCTATGTTCAGATTGAAGGGGGCTAAGATTTTGCATGCGACGCGTGCGCATCGCGGACGCCCACGCGTGGTGTGCGAGAGTTGACATTGACGCGTACGTGTCGAGGACACGTACGCGTGACTTGAATTGGGCTTAGAGCACACCGGCCGCATGATTCCATCACAACTTTCTGTTCGTTGGATGGAAACGCCGAAGTGATATCGACGCCACGCGTGGGTTGGCGCAAAAATTTTTTTTTTTTTTGCAAAATGCAGAATGCAAAATACAGATGATTATGCAAATTATATGAATGAAAAAATAAGATAATATAAAACTAAGAATAAAAAGAGATGAGTATACCATGGTGGGTTGTCTCCCACCCAGCACTTTTAGTTCAAGTCCTTAAGTTGGACATTTGGTGAGCCTCTTTGTTATGGTGGCTTGTGCTTGAACTCATCCTGGAATTGCCACCAGCGCTTGGACTTCCAATAAGCTCTATCAATTCCAGGTACATTCCCTAAGCTTTGATGGAGTTCTTCACAAGCTTTGAGCTCCCAAAGTTGATCCTCTTGTATGCCGAATCCCAAATCTTGTTTCTGCACCCGTCTTGAAGTAGATCACCATTTTCCCAACTGGGTGGCAAGCAGTCCAAATTCTCAATGTAGTACCAAACTCTTCTTTTAGATCAAACAAAATTATCACCAGTTGAGCCTTTATATCTAACTCTTGAAATATCAACCTTGATGAGCCTTGATTTGCAACTCCAACCACTAAACGTCCTTCTCTTACGCTTAATGCCACAAAGCCTCCTAAGTTGGCCATCCGTTTCAAGAATACCATATTCAAGTGGGACAGTAAAGCGAATAGAGATAAGTCTTACCCACTCAAATGAAGGAGTAGATGGCCACCTAGGTAGAGAAGTCTCCAACGTTCTTGACAAAGTGTACTCAACTCCCGTCCACCCTTTCCAAAGGATTTTCACTTCCACATCATTCTCAGACTCAATCAGAGGAGGGTCTTCATGTTCAAGGAGTTCAATTGCAGATGTGGATTCACCACCAGGAAGACTTGATTCATGATCCTCATCACCAAGGAAACTTGCTTCTTGGTCTATCTCATCCAAGTCTTCATAGGGAATATGCCATGGAGGTTGTGCACTAGCCTCCTTGACATCAATTTCAATCTTCTTGGAGGAATACTCTGCAACTCTAGATTCCCATGGAGGTTCAGCGTCTCCTAAGTCTTCAACCACTTCTTCCTCTTCAACTAGTATGACTTCCTCCACTTGTTCCAGTACAAAATCACGTTCCTCATTGTCCACCGGAGTTTCTAGTGTCTCCTTCATGCTATGCTCTTCTAATGATCCTCCACATGTAACCATGGGAGTGCTTTGAGTATCGAAGCACAGAGAGGCTAAATTACCTACTACCTCGGTCAAGGTAGCTACGAACTCTTGTGTTGTCCTTTGCATCTCTCTTTGCCCTTGAAGAAGAACACTTAGAGTGTCATTCATTGGAGCTTGGGATGGATATGAGAGTTTATTATTTGGGAGGGAAGGTTCATGATATGAGGGTGGTTCATCATAATAAGGATGTGGTAGCTCAACACTCTCCATCTTTTCTACTTGTTGCACAATACACTTCAATTCCTTGTTCTCAAGTTGAGGTTCTTTAACCACGAGAGCTTTGGGTGCTATTCAGCTTATTGCTCGGTCCAATTGATGAAGGGTTGCTTGAAATCGATCCACTGTTTCCTAGAGACGATCCTTTGATTCTTGTTCTGCTTGGATTGCATGATTAGGATCATATGGCTCTTGGGTTGATGGATATGGACATGGTGTATATGGAGGTGGTGGTTCTTGGGAGTAATTGGGTTGAAATTGGGGTGGTTCTATATATGGTTCATATGGCTCATAAGGTGGTTGATATGGTGGATATGTGTTAGGATTATATGCGGGTGTTTGGTAGTAGGGGGCTTGTGAGTTTGGTGGTTCAAACCTATGTTGAGGAGGGGGGTCATAGGCATATGGTGGGACTTGTTAGTAACTACAAGGGGGTCCACCATATCCATCGTCTTGGTACGCACCCTGGAATGGCTCTTGACCATAGTAAATTGGTGGAGGTTGTTGATTGTCACGAATAGGTCCACCATAGCTATTGTCTTGGTATGCATCATAGAATGGTTGTTGGTTATAGCGCATTGGAGGGGGTTGTTGCCAAGATGGTTGATCAAATCCTTGTGGATCCTCCCATCTTTGATTGTCCCAACCTTGATGCCTGTTCTCATCATAGCGTCCATTCCCTGCAACATAATTTGAACTAAACTCGTAGCCGAATAGGTGAGAATTTATAGTAGCAAATAAAAATAAAAACTAATAAGAATGAGCAACTAAGTCCTAAAACTAACAAAAACTAACAAATAAGCAGAAAGAAAATATTTACAATAACCAATAATAAGGCACACGTTTGCAATTCCCCGGCAACGGCGCCATTTTGACAAACGGATTTTTGCCAGTAAGGAATTTCACAAAAGTAATCATGTTGTAAGTATAGTTTATAAACCAACAAAGAATCCTTTCATACAAAAATTTGGTTGTCACAAGTAAAAAACCCAATAAAAATAATAAACCGAAGTATTCAAACCTCCGGTCGTCTCTCAAGGAATTGCAGGGAGGTGTAGTTATTATTGGTTATGAGATTGTATCTTTTTGGGTTTTTGAATTACGGGACAAGGAAATAAAATGGCAAGAAATTAAATTAATAACTAAGAAAACTCTTGGCAAGGTATGAGAACTGGACGTCCTATCCTCGTTATCCTTATCAATTGTGATGAGAATTGTTCATTGCTCCCACTTAGTTAATGCCTAAAAATGAAGAAAAGTCAAGTGGACTAATCAATTTGATTCCTCAAGTCCTAGTCAACTCCTAAGGAAAGACTAGCTTTAGAGGGATCCAAATCAACCAGCAAATTTCAATTATCAATCAACAAGGAGTTTGATAACTCAAGTGTCTCCAATTACTCAACCAAAGCCAAGAATATAAAAAGCTAATTTAAAACCCTCCCAAGCATTTTGTCAAACACTTGGAAGGCATAACACATAAGCAAAGAAAAGTAATAAAGGATAATAATTTCCAAATAACCAATTGCAAGCATTAATAACATAAATAGAAGAAAGCAATCATAAATATGAAATACCTCAAATTGCATTAAATAAGAAATCAAGTCTAACATTAGAATTCATGAACCAAATTCGAAAAAAAAATAAATCAACAAGAGAAGATAAACTAGAGTAGTAGAATAATTAAAAGTAGAAGAGAAACTAAATGAAAGGAACATTGAACCTGGAATTGAGAAGAAATAAACCTAAACTAAGAGAGAGGAGAGAGCCTCTCTCTAGAAAACTACATCTAAAACCTAAAATTGTGTGAATTGATGAATGAATGAATGTTTTTGTGATTCCCCCATTCTGCAGCATCTATTCTGTGTTTTTGGGCTTGGACTTGGGCCAAAAAGGAGCCCAGAAATCACCCCCAGTGCTTTCAGCAAATTTCTGCACGTGGCGCATGACACGCGTACGCGTAGGTTACGCGTGCACGTCGTTTGGCAAAATTCCTTGTCACGCGTACGCGTCAGTCACGCGTACGCGTCGCTCGTCTTTTGCGCTAGGCACGCGTATGCGTCACCCATGCGTGCGCGTCGCTGCTAGTTTCTCAAAACTTCATTTTCGCACGTTCCTTCCACTTTTTCATGTTTCCTTTCCATCCTCCGAGCCATTCCTTCCCTATAGAGCCTGAAAACACTTAACACGCTGATCACAGCATCAAATGGTAATAAAGGATAATTAAAATTGACAGTTTAAAGGCCTAGGAAACATGTTTTCAACTATATCACAGAATTAGGAAGAAATTGTAAAATCATGCAAATTATATGAATAAGTGAGCAAAGAATTGACAAAAACCACTCAAATTAGCACAAGATAAACCATAAAATGGTGGTTTATCAGCCATCATGATTCATTGCATCATGATTGGAAGTAAGGTGGAGTTACATGAGGTAATACCTCAAGAGTTGTACAAGAAAGCTGAAAAGCCTTCCCCCTTAGAAAGGTTGGCATTCTCCCTCCTTATTTATCTCAATGCAATTTAGCTGAAATTGTCATAGAAGGAGACATTCCTATTGAGGAGGACAAGCCCATCACTAAGAAGAGGATGGAGCAAATTAGAGAGCCAGCAGATGGACCACAGCAAGAGCATATGGAGCTGCCTCAACAAGAAATCCTTGAGATGCCTCAAGGGATGCATTTTCCTTCCCAAGGCTATTAGGACCAATTGGACATTTCTCTAGGAGAATTGAGCTCCAGCATAGATCAACTAAGGATGGGATATCAAGAGAACTCCACCATCCTCTATGACATAAGAGAAGATCAAAGAGCCATGAGGGAAGAATAAAGAGTTATGAGGGAAGAACAACAGAGGCAGGGGATTGACATAGAGGAAATTAAGCACTCCATTGGATCCTCGAGAAGGAGTAGTGGCCGCCATCACTAAGGTGAATTCGTTCCCTTTACTCCCCTGTTGCCTATGTTATTTTTCTGTTTTCCATGTATTTTGTTCTATTGTCTGTTTCTAGTGCATGATCATCTTTATTTATGTCTTAAAAGTATGAAATATTCCATGCATCTCTCACCTTGCTTAAAAGAAAATTTTAATTGAAAAAGAAGAAAGATGCATGAATTTCGAGTTATATATTAAGAATAGTTCAATTATTTGATGTGGTGGCATTGCTTTTATTTTCTGAATGTATGAATGAACAGTGCATGTTTGATATTGGAATAAAAAATGTTGGCACTTGAAAGAATGATGATAAAAGTGAAGTATTATTGGTGATCCAAAAAATCCAAAAATTGATTCTTGAAGCAAGAAAAAGCAGCAAAAAGCCTATATATATATGCGAAAAAAAAGCAAGAAGAAAAAGAAAAAGCCAGTAGCTCTTTAAACCAAAAGGCAAGAGCAAAAAGCCAATAGCTCTTTAAACCAAAAAACAAGAGTAAGGATCCAAGGCTTTGAGCATCAATGATTAGGAGGGCCTAAAAGAAATAAAACCTTGGCCTAAACAGTTCAAGTGAGCTACTTCCCTAACTATATGCTTGTGCTTTGAAGGTGTCAAGTGAAAAACTTGAGACTGAGCAGTTAAAGTCATGGTCTAAAGTAAATAGTGTGCTTAATAACTCTGGACACCACTAGTTGAGGATTCTAGCAAAGCTGAATCACAATCCTAAGGGGTTCACCCAGTTAAAGTGTTTGTGGCATTTATGTATCTGGTGGTAATACTGGAAAACAAAGTGCTTAGGGTCATGACCAAGACTTTAAAAAAGATGTGTTCAAGAATAAAAAAAAACTTAACTAGGAGAATCAATAATATCATCTGGATTCTGATTTCCTAAAGATGCCAATCATTTTGAGCTTCAATGGAAAGTGAGATGCCAAAACTATTCAGAAGCAAAAAGCTACTAGTCCCGCTCATCTAATTGAAACTGAGCTTCATTGAGAACTCTGAGATTTGTTGTATCCTTCTCTTCTTTTTATCCTACTTTGTTTTTCGTTGCTTGGGGACAAGCAATAGTTTAAGTTTAGTGTTCTGATGAGCGGATATTTTATACACTTTTTGGCATTATTTTCATATAGTTTTTATTATGCTTTGTTTAAGTTTTATTAAGTTTTTCATAGATTTTAGTGCAAAATTCACATTTTTGTATTCTACTTTGAGTTTGTGTGTTTTATGGTAATTTCAGGTATTTTATGACTGAAATTGAGGAGCTTGAGCAAAAGTCTGATTCAGAGACAGAGAAAGGACTACAAATGCTGTCAGGATTTGACCTTCGTGCACTCGAAGGAGCTTTTCTAGAGTTACAGAAGTTCAAATAGCGCGATCTCAACGGCTATGGAAAGCTAACATCCAGGGCTTTCAAAAAATATATGATAGTCTATACTTTTCTTTGGAAATGTAGGCCCAAAACTGGCGTTAGCCACCAGCCCCATTCTTGGCATCCAGCGCCCACAGGGGAGCAGCTGGCGTCCAACGCCCAGGATGGAGTCCCTAGCCAGCGTTCAACACAAGAAGTGAATTTTCGCACTACAAGACTAGCTTGTGGGAGATGCTCAAGCTCAACCCAAACACTTTCCAAGTGGGCCCCAAAAGTGCATTTTCGCACTACAAGACTAGTTTATCTTATTTTCTGTAATCCTAAGTTATTAGATTAGTATATATAGGAGAAGATCACCTAAGTTTAGGATTTTCTACCTCATCTTTGCCCATTCGAATCTTTCATTATTATTTTCTGTACAGTATGAGTCACTAACCTCCTAAGATTAAAGTTAGGAGCTCTGCTGAGTTTCATGAATCAACAATATTACTGTTCTAATTCAATATGTCTAATTCTATTCTCCTATAAAACCTCATTCTTCATCTTATGAATTGAGGGTGACCCGTGACAATCACCCTTGTTCTACATGGGTTCCGTGTGATTCCTGACCCAGACAGTGTTGAACTAAAGCTAGAGATTGCATTATGGATTCCAATAGAGCATCTGAGCAACTTTAATATGTGACATGAAATCCCGTTGACTATGGGTGTGTGAGGTCTCTTTGGTGCTAAGGCTAGAGTTAGAGAAGCAGTACTTTTTGATTCGAAAGATCTGCCTTGTCTGTGACACCTTGAGCAGGATCACGAAGGAGAGTGGATTGCTTAGAGCTTCATCTTCTGGTACAGTGAGAAACCTAGAGGTGGCTTGATGAGAGGACATGAGCCACTTCAACATGATGGATTGCTACAGTGGAAGAGGTTAACTTGATGAGAGGAGATGAGTTAACCACTTACGGCTACCATTGAAGGAATCAGAAGGTTATTGAAGAAGACAGTAAGAAAAGTTAATTCAGAAAGACAAAGCATCTCTGAAGCCTCAACCGTTCTCATACCGTTGAATTCCCGTCTATCTAGTGACGTTTTATTTATTTATATATTTTATGCATTTTCCGTGACAAACTATATTTTCTATCCGCCTAACTAAGATCGGCAGGGTGTCCACTGCTTGCTCAAACCAACAATCTCCGTGGGATCGACCCTCACTTACCTGAGGTATTACTTGGACGACCCTGTATACTTGCCGGTCTATCTGTGCGAATTCTGCGGAGCCAGCTTCCTGCACTAATACCCTTCAAAATAAAATTTACTAACTGAATTCTTCTCCTTCTAAAAAATAAAACATTACTTCAATTTTTTTAATCAAAATACTAACTTGAGATTTTATCCGTTTTCGAGTGTTTCTGTCACCAATTTTTCGTAACTTTTAATATAATCACTCGGCCATTAAGCCTTACCAATTTTGTTCAAAAACTAACACAATGACAGCCCCAAATCAGCCTCATCATCGCGGTTTGGGCAACACCAAAATGACCGAACCACAAGCTTAATCACATACAACAATATATCAACGAAATTCAATATAAATTCAATTAAACTCCATCAATAATCAATCACAACAACCATTCATTTATTCAACACACATTTAATCGGTGAGATTTTACCAAAACTTACCACCGTACAAAATCAAATCAACGAAAACTCCTGAGAAGTTTTTAATCGAGCTGCTGAAGAAGAAAATGTTAGAAATCGTCTGTGCCTCCTAGAACTCTAGTTGGCCGAACTCAAGGGGAAGGGAAGCTACGTCAGCATTAAATTCAACCAAACAAAAGTTACGCCAAGGTGTAGAGGAGGAAGATACGAACACTTTTATCGGATTATATTTTTCATTGGATTTACGGATCACAAGAAATCAAGCTCGGAAAGGTTGAGGTTCCATGGCTTTCTTTCTCTCTTTCTCATGACATTCTCTTTCTTTTCCAAAGAAAAAGGTTCGGTCATGGATGGAGAAGAATGATTAACGGTGGTTAATTAGTGTTAAGGTAACACATGGGGGCTTATGTGTCAAGATTATATATATATGTATATATGCATATGAACCATGTTTCATTTCTTCCTTTTATTCCCCCAATGGCTTTAGCCATTTTTCTTTTCCCTTTATTCCCTTAATGGAAAGTCACACTGACATTACCCAGGCACAAGTCCCAGATATAAGCACATTGATTTGAAAGTCATACTGTATGCGTCTGGAAAGCCATATTTGGGACTTGTGCCTGGTGAATGTCGGGAGCGGGTAGGCAACCGACACATGAGCTCATAGCCTGCTTAGGACAGACATGCATCATATTATTTGTGCATTTGTATTTGATTATGTTTGATTGTTTTATTTCTTTGTGATTGTGCCGTTTGTCTTGTTGTGACTTGCTTGTGTGTTGAACTGAATTTCTTGCTTGTACTATTAGCTTGTGAATGTATTAAAGTGATTAAGAATGGACGTTTTGATTGAGAGTTAATTATGTGGCTGAGATATGGTTAATATGACTATTTTTATATTTAAAATATGTTGTGAGATTAGAGATTTTAAAAGAGGTAATTAATTAGCTAAAGTAAAACCAAGAGTACTTTTCAAATGTTTGATAAAAACATAGATTCCTTGGGTATGTTAATTATTTGCATTTTATTCATTACTTTTACGGCATTCCCATTCCCTACTGAGAACGTGTGGTTTGTTCTCCACCCCAAAATCTTCCACCCTTTCAGTGCCACAGGTCCGAAGACTCAGTTTGAAGTTGCGGGCGATTATTAGTCTTATTCGAGTTAAGTTTATGTGTTGAGTTGCTTTCATAGAATTCCCTTGTCTTTGTTATTTAAGATTTTATTTTATACAGAGAGATATAAATTGTATCTGAGTTTCATTTGAATTATTTTGTATAATATTTATTATTATTAATAATTATGTGATTATTATTACTTGATGATTTTTTATTTATGATTTTAAAAACAAAAACAAAATTTTTCGGCATTTTCTATAAAACTGAAACACGATATCGAACTAAAGACTCAATATTAAATAGTAAATAAAGAAAACAGGTTAGTAACTCCTTACTTTTGGTACGATCATGATGTGCTAAAAGTTAGGGTGTTACACTTCGTACTTGTAGTTGAAAGGAATGGAAATAGGGGATAAGAACTGGGGAGTTCTTAATAGGGTTGTGGGTAGATAATTAAATTCGTATTATCACAGTTTCGTCATTCGCAGCCCGACATTGGAAGCCAGAACAATAACAGTCATAGAAGTTCAAATAAACAAGTAATGAAAATCACAAACACACTCAAGCGATTACAAACAATTCACAATACCAAACCAAATGCAAAATATGCAACCAAGGATGATGCATGTCTATTCTTATTGCAGGTAATAAGTTCATTTTTCAGTTTCAACCCGCACCCGATGCAATCCAATTCGCAAGTCAGATAAGGCATTCCAGCGACATAACCTCTGCAAGTTTCTACTTCATGTAGGCCATGATTCTCCAGCTGAAGTATGTCGAACATGACCTCTACAAGTAGTTGCAAGTGCTGATTCTCCAGCTAAAGCATGCGACCCTTTCTCCTAGAAGCCATTCCATATTTACGGGCATCTCCGCACAATCATTCACATACAAAGCCCACATTTTAACATTTTCACATCGGCACCATAACTATTCACTTTACATCACCCTCTCGTGACCTTTCAATCATTCTCATAATCACACATGCCGATTTATCTTTTCTCTTTCATTAAGGGTCAAGCCTATCTTTATACAACATCCCCTAAGTATTTTATAGAAAGGGAATCAAAAGATTCTTATATTAGTTCTATATTTCTGAAGCTTTTAAGGGTGCTTTTCTTTACTTCTCTCTGTTCTGTCCTTCGGAAAAATATTATTATTACTAAATAATAATAATAATAATAATAATAATAATAATAATAATAATAATAATAATAATAATAATAATAATAATAATAATAATAATAATAAAAACTAGCATCTCAACAGGCACTATCGTCCCTGTTTAGTCGTTTTTCTATTGTTTTTAAGAGATTAATTTTTAATTTATAATTTTGTTTTTAAAATTATAAATTTGATAAAATAATTTAAACATTAAAAATAAAAAAATTTACAAACACAAATAAAAATTTTATAAGTTATTTAACTTTTAGAATGTATAAAATTTATAAATTTAAATTAAATAAGATATTAAACAAATTTATTATGTTATTATTACCTGTAACAAAATTAAAATAAAGATTTAGAAACATTATTAACAACTAACTATTTATAAACACTATTAACTTTATTTATTTTTAATAATATTTAATTTGAAGCAGAGATAAAAATTTATATTTAAAATACTCTTTATCTTTATACATAATTCTAATTGATAAAAAATGTTTTTTAATTTTATATTTAATTTTTAAATATTCTTTAATTTTATTTTTTTAAATTATTAATTTATATTTTTATTATATCCTTTCACTATATCAAACACTATTCTTTCTCTTACTATATATTATTCTCTATACACATATCTGTCATTGTTTCATCGTCACTATTATATTACCTTGTTCTCCTTCCTGGCTTTTTTTTTTCCTTCTCGTTCTACCTTCTCTTCACTCGATCGTTATTAATTATCACCAAGCAAGTATCATTATCATAACTTTTACTCTTGTCTATTACTTTGATTTATAACTATCTATTCTGTTAACTTTTATATGTTGTTGAAGTTTGCTAAAAGAAAAGTATTTAAAACTTTTGCCCAAATTATCAAAATTTGATGTCAGTAATCCAAAAAATAATATCAAAATATATTATTTTCAACTAAAATAATAAAAAAGTATATAATTGTAAATTTTTTAACTAATAATTATAAATTTAAGTTGTAGTTTAATATAGTACCTTGGAACAGAAGATAACATTGCAATCCACATTTGACTGCTACTATATAAGTTTCACATTTATTTTATTGTATACATTAATTAAACTATACTTTATTATTTTATTTTACATTTTTTGAAATAATGTCATCGTATTATAAGGTGAGATTAATTTTCATAATCTAATACGAATCTTCTTATCTTTTCGTTCGTCATTGAATTTTATCCATAAAAAATAGTTACTTAAAGTGAAATACTATATAAAGAGAGACAGAAAACTATTAGATTTATCGTTCTGGTTTGCTTCTTAATCCTCACTTAATACACTCAAATTTAATAGCTTTCATAGCGGTGATTCTTTGTAATTAGTTAGAAAGTTTTAACTTTTTCTTTCTCTCTCTATCTCTCTACGATTTTGAACAAACTCAATTTTATTATTAAATAGTTTTTTAAGTTGATAATATTTTTAACTTTCTATATAATAAGTATCTTTTAAATTATCTAATACATAAAAGTTATATCTTTTCATTTATCTTGATATTTAAAAGTTAAAGTTAAATAATATTAGTTCTTTTATTAAGCACAAAAATAAACATTAAGTCTAAATAATATTAATTCTTTTATTAAGGTAGAGAAACTCCATAAAAGGGTAATATTAAGTCTCGTGTTCTAATATATGAGAACATGTACTGTTTATTATATTATATATTATCTTTGTACCACAAATCAAAAGGTGAAAATATATATCTTTCTTTTGTTACATTTTTTTCCTGTCTAAATTTGCTTGTATATTATTAACTTATTTCTATTATTTATACAATATTTTTTCTGGTAGTTGTCCATTAATAAAGATTGAATTAACAATTCTATTTATTGTATTTCAATTAGACTCAATAAATTATCAAAATTTAAATCTTTTCTCTTCAACTACTTCTTGATCATATGTTGGAATCATTTAAGCAGAAGATCTTTAGACCTTAAACTAATTCTCTTCAACTACTTCTTCAACTAATTCTCATTTCTTTCTTTTATTCCCCCAATGGCTTCGGCCAATTTTCTTTTCCCTTTGTTCCCTTAGGGTGTGTGTGGTTAGGGAAATATTAGAGTATTCCTAGGAATGTTTAGATGGGAATATCTTATTTCCATGTTTGTTTTAAAGTTTAAAAAATTATTGCCAGGTAACTTCTATTCCCGGGAATCAAAATCCCACCAATTTTATTCCCATCTCTCCCTGGTTATCTTTAATTTCAATGGGAATGGAATATGTATAACAAAGTAAAAAGACCAAAATACCCTTGTTAGTCCTAACTCTTTTTTTCAGATTTTTCACTTCTCATTTCACAAAAAATCAAACCCTAGCAGAGCTCCACCTCCATGAAAACCAAACCCTAGTGAATTTTTTCCCCAAATTCATGGAGATTCCACTGGCATCAACCCCGCCTCACCGCCGATCTGAATTCGTACGACCACTGCGCTCATTATTCTAGAAGGAAGATTCACTTCGATCGTTCACATTCATATTCATCATCACAACTCACCTCCGTTCGTGTTTGTGTTTGTGTTTGCGTTCGTGTTCGTGCTCGTGCTCGTGCTCGCGTTTAGTCTCTCTCCTCCGTCTGAGCTTGGTTGCTTGTGCATCTCTCGCCTCCGCGTCTGCTCGAGTTATGCTTTCTGTTCATGTCGTTTCCCTCGCCTCTCTCCCTCCTCGCATCTTCCTGTTCCTATTTATCTTTTTCAAGCACAGGGTTTGTTCTAGGTTTGAAATATTATTAATTTAATTTGTTGTTGAAATACAATACAACAACAAATTTAGATTTCAAGAACATTGAAGGAGTTTTTTTATGGGTTCTCAGTTTTTCATTCCAAGTCTAAATTTAAACATGGCATATTAGAGTAG
Organism: Arachis ipaensis; assembly: GCF_059453495.1. NCBI lineage: Eukaryota > Viridiplantae > Streptophyta > Magnoliopsida > Fabales > Fabaceae > Arachis > Arachis ipaensis. The sequence continues at coordinate 46,673,070 of NC_142440.1, read as the reverse complement.
AATTATTATTCAAAGAGTATAAATTATTCTTATTTATTAATTTGATTGTTAAAAAACTAAAACAATTCCTACATTGCATACTCCTTTGGCTTGATTTTGTTCAGATTAAGATGTTTAATCTTGCGTTTTTTTGTTCGGATTATTCCTTTTCAAATTGATGATATATGGATTACGGTTCAATTAGATTATGTAGATTATGGAATTATTATTGATTCATGCTTTCTTGATTATGATTTCTTGGTCTCTGTAAGCTGAAGAAAAAGACATACATTGGTTTGTAATCTCTGATTATGACAAGTTCCAACTAGTTTTCCTGACATATGTTGGTTTGGCTCTGTTTTTGTACTTGATATAAGAACAAAAAGTATTAAAAGTATATAGTGTACCTGTTAGAATCCTCTAAGCTGTTCTCCAAAATTTAAGGGGGAGCCATTGTTGTTGTTAGTTTTAATATGATGTGTCACTGATCTATCACTTGCTTTTGACTCTATCAGTTATATATAACCTATGTATGGCTCAATATAAAGCCAAGATTTCCCTCAAAGACATGATCCCTTTCATTCTTGTCATCTATGACTTGCTCCATTTCCTCTATTAGGTGATGGAGCTTCATTATCCTTATTCTCTTCTCTAAGTAATTGGCAAAGCACCTCTTCATATGGTACCTACTCTGCCTCAATGCATCCGGCATGTTCTCTGTTATGGAATTCGTGCGCTTCAACTTTGGTGCTGAGGAAGAAGCAGCAGCCATTTCTGAAAAGGTTCTTGATCACAAAACAATAGCTTGTCTTCAGGTTCGTGTCAGCTCTTTGTTATTTGCTTTTCATTTACCACTAAAACTCTGCTTGTTGACTATTTGGTATTTATGTTAAAAAAAGTAGAGGGTAGATTCGAGATTCACATGTACATAATTGATAAAGAAGAAAAAGAAAATGGGGGCAGGGAGGGGAAATTACATGTGACAAAAAAAGAGGGACTTAAGAAATAATTAAATCATTGAGAAGAGAGTTGAAGGAGAAGGGTGTGTGAATTGAAATAGGGTTGCATTATGGCCACAATTGGCTTTTACCTCCATTAGCATGCAGACATTACTTATACTTAAAAATTAGCAACTAAAAGGTAGGTTGTGTTGGAAATAAATTTTATGACGATGATTTAATTTATTTTTATGTTATTTTATATGGTTAATTGTTTAAATTTTTTTAGGCTGCATGTTTCTTCAAAACACGTTATCTAACAAATTGATTTCACATTTTTGAAACCAAATTCAGTTGGCAGATGCAAAGGATGTGGTGGAAGGCATTCAAGATGTGGAAGGTGTTAGTTTTCCTATATTAACTCCAAACCTCAAAGTAAGATATATACGATTTAAAAATTGTTATTACCATCATATAATCAGCCATTTGATTGGTTTGAACTCTGTTTATTTTATTTCTCAAATAACTTGCTGAACTTTGTGGTTTGAATTTTGTTTATTTTTTTTTGCAGAACACTATGATTTGATTCTGTTTATTTTATTTCTCAAATAAATTGTTGCTTCAACTTGGTGGGTGCTTTTCTCCATATATATGCATGCTCGATTGATTGTTCTCCAGCATACCATTCATGATGGAGATGTTCCAGTCTATGAGTGACATCAGACTATCAGATATGGAAGTGGATCCATGATGTGAGGGTTATCGTTGGTTAGAAATTTTAACAAAATAATTCCGTTGCAAGTATAGTCCAAACTAACAAACAACCTTCAATCAAAGTTTTAATGTTTTTCATCACAAGTACAAACCCCAATAAAAACCGAGAGTATTTAAACCTCGGGTCGTCTCTCAAGGAATTATAATAAAGTGCTCAATTATTGGCTATGAATGAACAAGGGGGTTTGATTTGGTGATTGACAAAAAAAGTAAATAACAAGAAAGTAAATGACGATTAACTAATAAAGGAAAGGAAAAGAACTCTTGGCTAAGGCATGAAAATTAAGATCACCATCCTTGTCTAACAACCATACATTGACAATTATGAGGGACCAACCCATCAAGTCTACTTCTGTGCTTGAAGTATGTCAAATAGTCTTGATCAACATCAACTATAAGTCCCAACCTAGCCATTAATTAGCTTGATGGTCGGTTAGTGTCAAAAAATATCAAATTGATCAATAAAGGACCCAAATCATCAATTCAATTAGACCCAATGACTCAAGGTCACTCAATTCCCTTAGCCTAGGCCAAGAGTGTAGAAAACTACTCTATAACTAGTGAAAACATTTTATCAAACACCTAGAGTGCAATAAAGGCAAACATCATAAAAATGCAAGAATTAATAAAAACTATAACTAACTCAAGCAAGAAATCAATAATAGCAACTAAGATAAATGTAAAAGGACATGGAAACATAAAATCACATTAGAGAAAATGAAAATCTAACAAGGGTTCATGAAGGTAAAAATGGCAACATAAAGAAATCAACAAAAGAAACTAGGAAGATTAAGACAATAGAACAATAAAATATAAAAAGATTTGATCTAAAAACAAGAATTAAAACTGGTATCTAAGAAAATTTGACCTAAACTACCCTAAATTCTAGAGAGAAGGGAGAGCTTCTCTCTCTAGAATTCTAACCAAAAACATGATAAAAAAACTAAACTATGACTACTTCCCCCCATTCCCTTCCAATTCTTGGATTCAAAAGCATCATAAATGAGTTGGATTTGGGCCTCCTTGAGCTCAGAAATCGCCCCCAGCATATTGCCTTTAATGAGGTCACGTGCTGCTTGTCACGCGTACACATAGGTCACGCGTACGCGTCACTGGCAACTTTCCTTATCACGCGTACGCGTCGCCCTGACGATTTCCTTCTTCACGCGTGTGCGTTGATCATGCGTACGCATTGCTTTGAAGCTTCCAAATCCTCATTTCTTCATGAATTCTCCACTTTGCATGCTTTCCTCTTCATTCCTATAATTCAATCCTTGCCTTCTAGACCTGAGATCACTTAACAAACATATCAAGGCATAAAATAGAATTAAAGTGAATTAAATTTAGCAATTTTAAAGTCTAAAAAGCATGTTTTCACTCTTAAGCACAAATTAGGAGAAATTCACGAAATCATGCTCTTTCATTGAATAAATGTGAGATAAGTTGATAAAATCCCCTAAATTCAACACAAGATAAACCACAAAATTCGGGTTTATCAAACCTCCCCACACTTAAACTAAGCATGTCCTCATGCTAAACCAAGAAAGATAAGAAATGGGGTATGAACATTTATTCAATGCAAATAAACTATATGCACCTATCTGCATGCATGCAACTAAATGCAAAATACTTCTACCTACTTGGTTAAAAGTAAATCAATCTCCAAGAGCATATATGAACAAATAGGGCTAAGGTAATATGATGATTCATGAACTCCACCAATTCAAATATCAAAATGAAGTATATACAAACTTGCAAGAAGAAAGCTCGTGAAAGCAGGGAACAAGGAATTGAGCATCGAACCCTCACTGGAAGTGTATCCGCTCTAGTCGCTCAAGTGTATAGGGTTGATTCACTCAATTCTCCGCTAATCATGTTTTCCAAGATTTGTTTTTCATCTAATAATCAACAATTATTCAATGCATGCATACATTTATTATGAGGTCTTATTCATAGGTTGTAATGGGGTTAGGGTGAAGGTAAGGATATATATAAGTGAGCTTGAAATTTGAATTCTTGATTAACCTAAGCTCTCACCTAACACATATAACAACCTCTACAATTCTAATATAATACTTAGCTACCCATTTTTTCCACTTTTTTTTCACATACTCATGCATTCCCTTCAATTCACATTCCATATGCATTGTTATTATTACTTTACTTTAGGGCATTTTTTTCCCTTTTTTATTGCTTTTCTCTTTCTCTTTTTCTTTTTCTTTTATATTTATTTTTTTCCTTTTTATTTTTTCGTTTTCTTTATCATTTTTTTTCTCAAACTAAAATATATACAAGAACATCAATGCATGAGTTTATACCCAATTCCCATTATTTTCAACAAAAATACAAAAAATACACTTTTATCCCAACCAATGTTCCCAAATTTCCCTTACTTAAATAATACACACTCTCACTAGCCTAAGCTAATCAAAGATCCAAATTAAGGACATTTATTATTTTTCACTTAGTGGTATGATGTGCTAAAATTAAGAACAAAAGGGGTTTAGCATATGCTCAAAGTTGGTTGATAATGGTAGATAAAAGGTAAGGCTCTTTGGGTAAGTGAGCTTTTTGAAATGAAGGCCTCAATCATATAAATGCATGTATACATAGAATAATGGACATAAAGAATCAAATAAATCAAAGATTACAATCATAAAAAGAGAATAATACACACAAGAATGAATATAGTGGTTATATGATGTAACCACACAATTAGGCTCAAAACTCACATGCTTATGTGTTCTTAGCTCAAAAACCATGTTCCAAAATTAATTCCTTCAAGCAAGTTCAACAAATAAAATTTTTTTTATTCAAATTGGTAGGGTGCCCTAAAACAGTTTCTTGGAAAAGAAATCATCACTCTAACCAAGTAGTCCTAACAAGAAAGAAGTGGTAAAATATGTATAAACTCTAACTAACATGCAATCTATCATGTAATGCAACAACTAGCAAAAAAAGAAGATTAAGAATTGGTGTTGGAAAAGGAAGTAGTTACCCACAGAAGACGGTCCTCGACCTCCCCACACTTAAAGATTGCACCGTCCTCGGTGTATTCAAAGATGAGCAAGGAGTGGGTACGAAAAGTTGGACTCCTCCACTACAAGAAAAATTACTTTTAGCGGCCATTTATTTTGCTTTTAGCGGCAATAAAAATAGCCGCTAATACATTTACCGGCAATCAGACATTAGTCGTCTTATGCTTTGTCGCTAAAAGGTTTTAGCGGCAATTATAACATTTGTCGGTAAAGACTTTTTTAATGGCCACAAAAAGTATATAACTATTAGCGGCTATTTTCTTGGCAATTTATATGGCCACCAAAAGTAATTCCAAAATTGCAATGTTATTCATTTTTATCGGCAATTACTATTGCCTCCAAAACCCATTTTACCGGCAATTTATATGGCTATTAAAAGTAATTCTAAAATTGTAATGTTATTTACTTTTAGTTGCCATTACTATTTCCGCTAAAATCTTAAGACTTGTTTTAGTTATATTATACTCATTTTCTTAGAAGTAATGACCTAACTTTTTTTTTCTCTAAAATCTCAATTATTTGTGCCAACAATTATTATTACTATGCATAATATAAATATAGTGAAATTAATTATTACAAAATAGATATTTCATTAAACTCAAAATATTGATACACAAATTTCTCTTGAAAAGAAATAAATCATGTTACAAATCGAAATAACAAAAAATACTACAAGCCTATAACTATGTTACATTAAGTTAGGCTATAAACCAATCCCAATGACAGGCTAAATATTAGTGAAAATCACAGGGGATGAAACTCGATTTTAAAAGCAATCACAGGCTCGAGTTTGTGACAATCGATTCACTATACACAAGTCAGCTAAATATTTACATCTGGCATAGGGGAGATACAATGAGAATGCGAGGGGTGATGTCCAAGCCTTGTTTCTTGATGCGGTTGAGCATCTCATTCTCCAATGCACGAACTTGATCCAAGATGTAAACAACCTGATTATAGAATCAAGAACAATTTATGCCAATTAACATTATTGAGGAATAAAATGTTAACACGAACATAGAATTATAAATTTTATCATGTGATCTGGAGTTCTCAACTAACCTGGCCACCAGTATTAGGGTATCCCAAGACATTGTCTTGAGCAAAGTAACCATGGGGAGAAAGGATCACCACATTGAAGACCATAGGGATCCTTCCAAAGAATGTCTCCCCAGGTAGTTACAGATCATTGCCCCACCTAAGTGATCATCACTTCAGCAAAGGGAATCAAACTCGCGTCTTTTAGGATACAAGGTCATTTCATTGCTTTACCAACTGTGCTAATCATCTTTTATTGTTAAAAAATTTGTGAATTTACTGCCAGAAGTGCACAGAGTATACCTTTTCATTGTAACTATGAAGCCTTACGAACTCCAGCAATGGTTGCATACTCTCCTTGCCATGGAAAAGCTTAGCGGAAAGGTGGCCGTTAAGGAACTCAACGCCATTCCCAATTGACTTTTTCAGTGTTGGGCGGGGGAAGGATGTGTTAAAAGGCTCAAAGTCCAACTCAAGCACAAAGTTTCCATTGGAACTACATCAACACAAACCAAAAATATAAAATTAGTCTTTTTTAGAAACTCTTATAATATGTAACAATAATTTTACTATGATTGAATAATTTGATTTTTTAAAAAGTGATTGGTATTAATTTTCAATTCTTTTAATAATCATCAAATTTTTTTATTATTAGTTTTCCATCAATGGACTTTTCTTAAATTTCCATAATCGATCGGTAGTATTAATCTTGAAAACTCTATCAGCTTTGTTGACTGAAATTATTCATTCATAAAAGCATCTGATTGAATTATTGCCAAGTGTCTCTAGTAAGTAGCAAAATGATAGACACAAAGAACATTTAGGTTCTCTTCACTTTTAATATTATTCCAATACAATATATTCTACGTACTATACAAAGGGAACTTTTTCTTGCTTTTCCTACTGAATTAATTAACAAGATAAGTGCCATGTTCTAAAAATTCTTTTAAGTTCTTAGGGTGTTCAACTTAATAATAAAAATAAGTCAAATTGTTGTAGACATAACTTAGAGCTAAGGTAAGACTTAAGAGTCCTACCTTTCTCTTTCATTCTATATAGAAAGAAAAAAAGCAGTGAGATACTCTGCATCTTATTATTATTATTATTATTATTATTATTATTATTATTATTATTATTATTATTATTATTATTATTATTATTATCATCATGAATAGGAAAAAATTCAGTTAAAACTTTAATAGATTAAGCACAGCTAGTAATCACAGTAAATTAATTTTGCTCATGAAGTGGTGAAAGTTGCTTTGTTATATCTTACCCTAATCATAGGCAACTAACTTTGATTTTTCAAGAAGTGTATACCCATTTCTATGCAACTGTTCTGCAATACATACATTGCTAATGTATACCCTTGTGATATCTGGTTCATTTAACTGACAATGAAACAAATTGATGGACACAGCATCCAAGTCAAGCTAACACAGAAAAACATGCGTATACATTGATTTATAAATCTAGGAGAAGAAATAAATACCTCTGGCTTTGTCCCTGCAATTTCATCTGGAAGGCTGATTAAGGTCAAAAGTGCCAACCACAACCTGGTCTTCTCCACCATCAGAAAACTACAAATTCAACTAAAACATCACTGATTTTTATCATGAAATAAGTTGCATAAAACCAATAAATTGATCTACAAGGACATAAATGGAGAGATATTTTTACATGCAGGCATGTGGGCGATGTGGCAATTTACTTGGTGTGGTTAAGATTGACACCTCTATACATATACTTAACTATAACTATAATAATAACAAAAAATAGCATAAAACTTAGTTGTTCATCAAGAAAAACAATCTCAAATCTCCCCCTAAGCATCAGAACCTCACTATTGCACAACTTTGAATGATAATGGAAGAAGAAATACATGAAGTGCAGAAGAAAACAAGAAATAAATAGCCTAAACTCAATCCTTCCATAGAAGACAAACCTGCAATATATAGGATGGATATTCCAAAATGGAGAACCTAAGAAGGTTAAATTCGAGATGAGAACGTCCACTAAGTACAATGTCTCAATTCCACCACCTCCAACATATCACTGGAATACTTACAGCATTAGAAAACTAACTAACATGTACTTTATTATAATAATATCGGTAAAATTTGGTCCATAAATGATCCTCTTGTGCCTTCTACCCGGCAACTTCCTTCCTCGTCCATATGACAGTAGTGGATCAACAGCTGTCTAATCACCAAGGTTCTGTAATAAGTAGCATGGCATGGCATTAAGATAATAAGTTATAGATTGATTAGACCCTAAATTTAGAATTTGAAATACAATCCTTGCATGATAAATTGGTAGATATCTTAGAAATCCCCAACCACTCTATCAGCTACTAATTAAGACAAACTTCTGCTAAAATTGGCTTACTATATAGATTTTGGACTATCCTACTCCAATATTTTAGCCAATTATTAGAAACAATAATATCTTACCATGGATCATAAAAAAATAGATGCTGTATAAACAAACCTATCTACCTTCCAACAATGCCATCATATAATAAACCATAGGTAGCTTCGTTCTACCTATTAGCTCTATGATGATTTTGTTTGATAAACCACCACTTCTTGAACTAACAATGACAATATTCCAAATTTCAGTGAAAAATCTAGCATGGAAAAAAAGGAGCATTAATTTAGTTACCTCCATTACTCCATAGTAGTTACATTATACAAAGGCAGAGTCACCAGAAACTGGTGTTGTTTTTGAACCACGGGAATTATAGCCACTGCACACACATGACACACACAAAAGAAAGACGCAAAAATCACAAAGTATTCAAAATCTCATAATCAGAGAAATTGAAGATCAAAACCTAAATCAAGAACAATCAAGAGCGGGTAAAGTGACATCGAGACTGAAATCGAGATCTGAAGATTGTATGCACACGCAAGACCTATGATGGTGCAAGCAGCGGAAGTGTGTCGGTTACAATCGACGATGAAGAAGATCGAGTGAGAGTGGTGATTGAGATATTGCAGTGTGTTTGAGAGATTGGATTGAGATTGAGATTTGAAGAGTATAGTGTGCGTGAAATTAGTGACAGTGCATGTGGCGGAAGTGAGAATCTGATCAAGAACCTCCTCAACCTCCACGTCGTACTTCCCTGCCAACATTAACGATGGTTTTGAAGATGAAAGTGCTGCAGGTTCTGCCATATTTTTGTTTCTTTCTTGGCGAACGACATTGGCGATAGGAACCAAACCTAGCAATGGAGATCTGAGACACAAACGAACAAAAATAGCGATGCGGATCTGAGAGGGAAGATAAAAAGATGAAGAATGATCAAATTGAATGAGTGAATGATTGAAGGATGATGGACGGCCTTCGGCGGTGATCGGCGACAGAGGGAAGAGCTTGAGGAGTTTCTTTCTTTAGGTTACTTGGGCTAAGGAACAGAGTTTCTGAGTCAACTGAATTAAGATGAGACAAAAAATATAATAAAGAATTAGCGGCAATAGTAATAATGGCCAGTATAATATATAGTAATAACGGAAATTATATAATTGCCACAATAACATAGCTTAAACAAAAGAAATAGTGGCTATTATATTATGGCCGCTAAAAATTTGTCGGTAAAATTAATTTTTCTTGTAGTGCTCCAAGGTGGGTTTTCACAACTGATGAGATTCTACAAAGGATTGTATGGAGGAACTTGTTTAGAAGCCTTTTTCTTTCCATTCTAGGTGGCCGGCCTGAAAGGAGAGAAAAAGAAAGAAGATTAAGCCCACAAACAAAGATATCAAAACAAATAGAACACAGGTGGGGGCTAATGCCAAATAAGAGTAGGGTTCTCAACTACATGGTAGCTACAACATGTAAGTGAGTAAGCGAAGGGCATATCAACTAACACTTGATGTAAGATTGATAAACCACTATTTTATGGTTTATCTTGTGCTCAATTGAGTGATTTTTATCAACTCTTTACCCACTTATTCATACTATTTGCATGGTTTTACATTCTCCTTCCTGATTTTGTGCTATGATTGAAAACATGCTTTTTTGGCCTTTAAATTGCTTATTATTAATCCTCTCTTATTTCCATTAGATGCCTTGATATGTGTGTTAAGTGATTTCAGAGATTACAGAGCAAGAATGGCTCAGAGGATGGAAAGGAAGCATACAAAAATGGGAGGAATACAAGAAGCTGGAGAAATTGCTAAGCTATCCAGCCTGACCTCTTCGAACTCAAACGGCTATAACTTTAGCTACAGAGGTCGAAATGACGCAGTTTTAGTTGTGTTGGAAAGCTAACGTCCGGGGCTTCGATTTGATATATAATATACCATAGTTGCCCTGATGATACGCAACGCGAATGCGTGCTCCACGCAGACGCATCGCAGTGACGAAAAATCAGCGTGTTTGAATTCGCAACCAGCGAATTCTGGGCTATTTCCGACCCAGTTTGCGGCCCAAAAAACACAGATTAGAGGCTATAAAGTGGGGAAATGCATCCATTCACAATCATAAGCTCATAATACACTTTTCATAATTTAGATGTAGTTTTAGAGAGAGGTTCTCTCCTCTCTCTTAGGATTTAGGATTAGAATTCCTCTTAAAGGATTTAGGATTTTCAACTTCCTCTCAGGTTCAATATTCCTTTTACTTTGTATTTCTCTTTTACTTTCAGATACTTTAATGCTTTCCTTTAATTATTTATGTTGCCAAATTAGCTTATGAACCTTTCATGTTAGGATTTTCTATTATTAATGCAATTGAGATATTTCAGATTTTTATTTAGATTTTTATATTCTTGGTTTTAATTGATGAATTGATAAATTGGAGACACTTGAGTTATCAAACTCCTTGTTGATTGAAAATTGGAATTCTTCAAGAATTAATTCGAGTTCCAATAACTCTAGCCTTTCCCAAGGAAAGACTAGGACCTGAGGAATCAAAATTAATTCATCCACTTAACTTACCTTCATAGTTAGAGGTTAACAAGGTGGGGGAAAAATCCAATTCTCATTACAATCGATAAGGATAACTAGGATAGGACTTCCAAAGTTCTCATACCTTGCCAAGAGTTTATTTTATAGTTATTTATTTATTTTATTCTTCTTATCATTTAACATACTGGTTCCTTACTTTCAAAACCCCAATTTACAAAACTCATAACCAATAATAAAAACATACTTCCCTGCAATTCCTTGAGAAGACGACCCGAGGTTTAAATACTCGGTTATCAATTTCAAAGGGGTTTGTTACTTGTGACAACCAAAATTTTTGTAAGAAAGGTTGATTGCTTGGTTTAGTAACTATACTTGCAACGAGAATTTATTATAACTTTTAAACCATCAATCTTCAGTTCTTCAAAATGGCGCCGTTGCCGGAGAATTGCAAACGTGTGCCTTATTATTGGTTATTGTAAATATTTGCTTTTTACTTGTTTATTTATTTTTATTTTTGTTTTTATTTTTGCTTTTTCATAAATTAAGAGGTTATTGGTTTTTATTTAGTTATTAAAATTTTTTTTTTCAAAAATTTGTTCTTCGTGTTCATCTTGACCTTCAAGTTGTTCTTCGTTGTTTTCTTCATTTTGATCTAAAAATTTTAAGTTTGGTGTCATTTTATTATTTTTCTCTTTCCTCATTAAATTCAAAAAATTCAAAATTTAAAACTCAAATTTCAAAATTTCAAAATTTAATTTTCAAATTCAAAATTTCAATGACCTTTTAATTTAAAATTTGTTTTTATTTTTGTTTTTAATTTTTATTTGCTACTATGAACTCTCACCCCTTTGGCTATGAGTCTGTTTACAATTATGTTGTAGGAAGAGGAAATTACAATGAGAACAGGCATCAGGGTTGGAACAATCAAAGATGGGAGGAGCCACAAGGATTTGATCAACCCTCATGGCAACAACCACCTCCAATGGACTATCAACAACCACCACCATATGCCTATGAACCCTTTCCTCAACATGACTTTGGACCACCATACTCACAAGATTCACCTCCATATGACCTTAACCCGTATCCATCATACCAACCACCTTATGAGCCAAATAAACCCTCCTATCCACCCCAAACCTCCATGGAGAAAGTACTTACCGATCTAAACTCTATTATACAAGCTCTCGTCGCCCAAATCAGACCACCAAATACCTTCAACAATCAACCCTCAAGCTCTAGTGCACTTCCTTTTCAACCACAGAATGATCTCCCCATCCCATCACCACTATCCATGGAAGAGCACCCACATCCATCAATCCAAGAGCAACATGATCCCAATGATGCTATTGACATGGAACAAGAGAGAAGGGATCATCTTCGCGAATCCATACTTCATAAGGAGCTAGAGGAGGCCCTAAAGGTGAAGGTAGTAAAGAACCTTGAAGATGAAAGAATAGTTGAAAGGAGTTGTCATGGAAAGAAAATCATCAAGGATGAGTACGATTTTATATTAAAACTACTGGACAAAGCAGTAATTATTAAAGAGGAAAAAGTGGTTGAAGACTTGCGAGATGCTGAACCTCCATGGGAAAGTGAAGACATAGAGCCTCCTTCCAAGACGGTTGCAATTAATGTTGAGGAGGGTGTACAACCTCCATGGCAGATCATGGTTGAAGACTTTGTAGAGGTTGATCAAGAGATGGAGATCAAAGAAGAAAAAGCACAGCCTCCCATGCCCTTGGTAAGTAATGAAGAAGAGATTGAATTGGAAGAAAGCTACCAAGAGGAAGAGGTTGAAATTAAAGAAGTTTGCAAAGAGGTGGAAGTTGTCAAAGAGCACAAGGGAATGGAGCTTGAAATCACCTTGCCAAATTTATTGGAGACCCCTTCCCCTAAGTTGCCATCATCCTCCACAACATTCAAGTGGGTAAAATTCATATCCCTTAGCTTTCTAATCTCACTTGAATATGGTCTACTGGAGACGGATGGTCAACTTAGAGCTCTTTGTGGCATTAAGAGTAAGAGAAAGATGGCCAGTGGTAAGAATTGTCCTGCAAGGTTCATTATGGTTGGAAGCTTTATGTTTAAATGCAAAGGTTGGTGTAGAGCTCAATTGAATGGGTCTAGGAAGTTGTTTGGACGCTTCACTGAGAATTCTAAAGCTGAACCACCCGGATGGAATCATGATAATCAACTTGAAGACGGGTGTAGAAACAAGATTTGGGATCCCAGAGGCCATTGGAATTACAAACATTGGTGGAGATTCCTGGATGAGTTCAAGCACAAGCCACCATAACAGGAAGCTCACCAAATGTCCAACTTAAGGACTTTAACTAAAAGTGCTAGGTGGGAGACAACCCACCGTGGTATGATCATTCCTTTTTCATTTTTATTTAGTTTTATTTGTTTTCGAGTTTTATTTTATTTTATTGTATTGAACCTGGAGTTTTTCATAACATTCATATTAGCATTGCATTATGCATTTTTCATGCATATCAAAAAAAAATAATCGCACGCGACGCGACAGCGTCGCCGACGCGCCCGTGTCACCAGTGTGTTGTGAAAAAAAGAGAATTAAACAGAGAGTCACGCGAGAGCGTGGCTGGAGGCATGCCCCTGGCACAAATCACCTCACGCGACCGCGTCGCCGACACGTCCGCATCACATGGGAAAAATGCCTCCCACGCGTCCACGTCACTCACACGGCCGCGTGACCTGGAAATCGACGTAAAAAAGGGTGCACGACCGAAAGTTGTGCAAGAGTAGTACTGGACTAGTGCTGAACGCACAAACCCTACCACGCGAACGCATGGCTCACGCATCCGCGTCATATTCCAATGATGGCCACTCACGCGATCGCGTCAACCACGCGATCGCGTCACCCTGGATTTTGGCAATACTAAATTTTGAACAGAGAGTTGTGCGAGCGCGAGGCTGCCCTATGCGCCAATAGCACAAAACGAGTCACGCGTCCGCGTGACCGACGCGACCACGTCGACCCCTCTAAGCGCCATCTGCGCGAACGCGTACCCCACGCGTCCGCGTCGCTTGCGCCGCACAGCTTAACCTAATCTGCCAAAAATCTTATCTTTTCTTCCCCAATCCTAATTTTTCCTCCCTCCTTTCTTCCTTACTTCTTCTTCCCTTCTTTCCCTTCTCATTCTTCTTATCTTTCATTTTATTTTACTTAATTTAATTGCATACTTTGATTCATTGCATTATTTTCATTGGTGTTAAAAATTTATTTGGGTCATTATTTTCTATATTTTTGTGGATTATTAAAATGGTTTGACAATTATATATTACTTTTTAAAGGGTTGCTTGCATGTTCAATTTCATACATTCAATAACTTATTTACCGTGTATGCTATGTGTTTGTGAAAAAGCCCGTATGGCATTGTGTACTATTTTTAGATTTCTTTTATTCTACTACTCTAAATGCTTGCTTTTCACAAAACCCTTTTTCATATCATATTCATTCAATATAATTGTCATTACAAACAGGTTGTTAGTTTGAAAGACTTGGTAATCTAACTTGGACATTGAATGCTTGATCTATGCTACTCATGCCTTTGCCAGCATGCCAATAAACATCTTGCATTTAATTGTCATTACATGCACTTCCTATATTTCCATTGATGAAATTTTCACATGTAGTCATGACCATGTGTTAACGTCATTCTTCTTTATTGTGCATTGATTACCACATTTCCCGCTCTCTTTCTTGCTCTAACCCTTAGCTTTAAAAGTTACTTTCTTTTTCCCTTTTCAGGATGGCCACCAAGAAGAGTAAAGAGAAAGCTACTCCCAAACCACCGGCAAGGAAAGGAACAAAAGGAACCCCAGCTGAGGAACCACAACCCCCATCCACTTGCACATCTTAGCATGCACCGAGGACGATGCAATCTTTAAGTGTGGGGAGGTCGATACCAACTTTCGTGGGTTAGTATCTTCTATCTCAACACCAATGATTTATTTTCCTTGTTAGTTGTTGCATTTGCATGTTTGATTGCATGATTATTTGATTTTGTGCATATTTTACCACTTGGTTGAAGTAATATTTTCTTTTTCAAAGAAACCTTTTAGAGCATTTCACTAATTTGAATAAAATTTAATGTTACACTTGTTTGAAGAAATATTATATTGAAACATAGTTTAGAGATCGAACACACAAAACCTGTGAGATTTTTGAGCCTATTTGAATTGGTTGCATTTTACCAACCAATATTTTATTTTTGGTGTGTCTTTCTCTCTAAAATTGTGATCTTTGTCTTGCTTAATTCTATATTTCCATGGTTTGATGTATGCATACACCTACATGATTGAGGCCTTTGTTTCACTGAGCTTACATACCCATATGGCCTTACCCTTTCATTATTCTTTGCAAACCAATGTTGAGCCTATTATACCCCTTTGTTCTTTACTCTAGCACATCATTAACTCTAAGCGGAAAACAATAATGTCCTTAATTTGAATCCTTGGTTAGCTTAAACTAGTGAGAGTGCTCATGAATTAAGTATGGGGAAAGTTGAATTTAGAAACATTTGGTTTGAGAATTGAGTATGTTAGAATTTTCTGAAAATGTGAAAAAAAAATTGTTTAGGACATAATTCATGCATCCAATAATTTAATCATATCCATTGAAAAAAATAAAAAGAAAAGAAAAAAAAAAAATATATATATATATATATATAAGTGAGAAAAAGAAAAGAAAAAAAAAGAGCAATTAAGCAAAAAGGGGACAAAATGCCCCAAAGTAAGTGGTGAAAGCAATGCATATGTACTGTACTTGAAATTAGAATGCATGAATATGTGGAAAACATGGTTAATGGATAGTTAGATGTGGTATTATGATTACATGGATTGTCTAAAGTTAGGTGGAAAGTTTAAGTTAATTAAGGATTCAGATTTTAGTCCACTTGGCCAAATACAATCCTACCTTAACCCTAACTCCATTACAACCCTTAAAAGACCTCTTGATATGTGTATATGTACATTAAATTTCTGTTGATTGTTAGATGAAGAGCAAGCCTTAGAAAGCAAGGTTAGTGGAGAATTGAGAGAATCGAACCTAAAACACTTGAGTGATTAGAGTGCATACACTTCCAGTGAGGGTTCGATGCTCAATTCTTTGTTCCTGGCTTTCATGAGCTATTTTCTTCTACAAGTCTATTTGTACTTCATTTTTATGATTTGAATTAGTGAAATCCAGTTCATATTTATTCTTGGAGAACTTATTTACTCTTAACCAAGTAAGTAAAAGCATTTAGCATGTAGTTGCATTCATAGGTTGCATTTCATACATTCTACCATTCCCCTTCACTCTTATAGTTTCTCTTGAGCTTAGCATGAGGACATGCTAATGTTTAAGTGCGGGGAGGTTGATAAACCACTATTTTATGGTTTATTTTGTGCTCAATTGAGTGATTTTTATCAACTCTTTACCCACTTATTCATACTATTTGCATGGTTTTACATTCTCCTTCCTGATTTTGTGCTATGATTGAAAACATGCTTCTTTGGCCTTTAAATTGCTTATTATTAATCCTCTCTTATTTCCATTAGATACCTTGATATGTGTGTCAAGTGATTTCAGAGATTTCAGGGCAAGAATGGCTCAGAGGATGGAAAGGAAGCATGCAAAAGTGGAAGGTATAAGAAGTTGGAGAAATTGCTAAGCTGTCCAGCCTGACCTCTTCGCACTCAAACGGCTATAACTTTAGCTACAGAGGTCCAAATGATGCGGTTTCAGTTGCGTTGGAAAGCTAACATTCGGGGCTTCGATTTGATAATATGCCATAGTTGCTTTGAAGATAGACAACGCGAAAGCATGCTCCACGTAGACGTGTCACAGTGACGAAAAATCAGCGTGTTTGAATTCGCAACCAGCGAATTCTGGGCTGTTTCTGACCCATTTTGCGGCCCAGAAAACACAGATTAGAGGCTATAAAGTGGAGGAATGCATCCATTCATAATTATAAGCTTATAATACACTTTTCATAATTTAGATGTAGTTTTAGAGAGAGAGGTTCTCTCCTCTCTCTTAAGATTTAGGATTAGAATTCCTCTTAGAGGATTTAGGATTTTCAACTTCCTCTCAGGTTCAATATTCCTTTTACTTTGTATTTCTCTTTTACTTTCAGATACTTTAATGCTTTCCTTTAATTACTTATGTTGCCAAATTGGCTTATGAACCTTTCATGTTAGGATTTTCTATTATTAATGCAATTGAGATATTTCAGATTTTTATTTAGATTTTTATATTCTTGGTTTTAATTGATGAATTGATAAATTGGAGAAACTTGAGTTATCAAACTCCTTGTTGATTGAAAATTGGAATTCTTCAAGAATTAATTCGAGTTCCAATAACTCTAGCCTTTCCCAAGGAAAGACTAGGACCTGAGGAATCAAAATTAATTCATCCACTTAACTTACCTTCATAGTTAGAGGTTAACAAGGTGGGGGAAAAATCTAATTCTCATCACAATCGATAAGGATAACTAGGATAGGACTTCCAAAGTTCTCATACCTTGCCAAGAGTTTATTTTATAGTTATTTATTTATTTTATTCTTCTTATCATTTAACATACTGGTTCCTTACTTTCAAAACCCCAATTTACAAAACTCATAACCAATAATAAGAACATACTTCCCTGCAATTCCTTGAGAAGACGACTTGAGGTTTAAATACTCGGTTATCAATTTCAAAGGGGTTTGTTACTTGTGACAATGAAAACTTTTGTAAGAAAGGTTGATTGCTTGGTTTAGTAACTATACTTGCAACGAGAATTTATTATAACTTCTAAACCATCAATCTTCAGTTCTTCAAAGATCAAAGTCAAATCATAAGTAAATGGCAGGAAGAGCAGTTAGAGCATCAAGTTCAAAATGTTCCCAAACAAGATTAGTTATAAGCTTGAGAGATTTCGGTCTCATCCTAACTCAATGATAATTAAGTACAAAAACAAACAAATATGAGTTAGAATGGACTAAAGCACTAATCTTGTGTGTGGGACAAAAATTATAATTATTGCTAAATAGGCCTAGGTCACGAAGCACCAAAATAATCCAAGAAGTTTTCAACAGTAGTAGGAAAATTTAACACCAATAGTAAAATAGCAAACTTAAGAAGAAAATTAAAAATAAGCTACAAAAACAAAGTTAAAATTTAATGAATGAAAGTATGCAAATGCGATGAACAAAAGAAAATGAAAGATGAGAAAAATGAGAAGTAAAACTTGGAAAAGAGGGAGAAGAAAGAGTGGAAAAATATAAGTGAGAAATTATGAGAGAAGTGAGAAGAAGAAATAGGAAGGGAAGAAAGAAATGGGAGATGGGAGTAAGGAAGAAGAAGAAAGAAGTAAGAAAGAAATAAAGAACGGAGTAGAGGGAAATCAAGCGACGCGTACGCGTCAGACACGTGTACACGTGGGAGGCAGAAAAGGGAAGGTGATGCGTAAGCATCGGACACGCGTGCGCGTGGCATTTTTTCGTGCTCGAAGCATGATGCCTGCATGGTTCTATCACAACTCTCTAGTTTTTGTACGAGGGAGCAGCATCAGCATTGTGATGCGTATGCGTCGCTCACGCACACGTGTGGACTACGAAAAACACCGGGTGACGCGTACGCGTAAGAGGCCTCCTTTTTTTTTGTTTTAAAACATAAAAACAGAAACAGGGCACTCCCATCTACTATATATATACTTAAAACCAATCAAAATGCAAAATTAACAAAATCTCTAACTCTTTTTGAAAAATTTTCCAAATACTATACTAGGTAATTCAAATAAAATTTTAATTCAAACAACTAACCTACAACTTAAGGCATAAATCTAATAAAACAAACTAACAGCCAAAACACTAAAACAAGAATATGCAAAGAAAAAAACTACCTAACAATGGCAATTCAATTCATTCATTGATTATATATACAAGAGAATGGAAAGAGTTTACCATGGTGGGTGTCTCCCACCTAGTACTTTTATTTATTGTCCTTAAGTTGGGCACTTTGGAGAGCTCTAATCAAGGAGGCTTGTGCTTGAATTCATCTTTGAACTTCCACCAATGCTTGAATCTCCAATAAGCTCCATCATTCCAAATCATTTGCATCAAGCCTTGATGGATTTCCACACAAGCTAAGGGCTCCTAAAGTTGATATTCATATATTCCCGGATCCCAAATCTTGTTTCTATACCCATCTTCAAGTTGATCAAGACAATTTCATTTGGGTGGCAAGTGATCCAAATTCTCAAGTAAACAGCAAAGCATCTTCCTAGACCCATTTAATTGAGAACTATACCAACCATTGCACTTAGACTTTGAGTTTCCAACCATAAGGAACCTTGATTGGCATTTCCACCCACTAATCAATTCTCTCTTGCTGTTAACTCCATAAAGAGCTCTAAGTTCCCCATCCATCTCAAGCAAACCATATTCAAGTGAGAAAGTAAAGCTTAGGGATAAGAATTTTACCCACTTGAATGTTGTGTTGGATGGTGACTTAGGTAGGGATGGTCCCAATGATCTTGCAAGTTCGACTCCCTTGTGCTCTTTTTTGACTACCTCCACCTCTTGGCAAGCTTCTTCAATTTCAATTCCTTGTTCACCAACTTCTTCTATACATTCCTCATTGTTCAAGTTATATGTTGGAGGTTGTGCTCTAGCCTCCTCAACATCAATTTCACACCACAATGAGGAAGGTTCAACAATCTCAAATAGCATATTAGTTGGTGTGGAATTATCTTCAACGGTATGACTTGTCGCTTGCTCAACCTCTTCTAATCTTCCATCTTCCATAATATGCCTGGGAGGTTGTACATCATCCTCCTCAACATCGAATTTATGCTCAATGGAAGAATGTTCAACAACTTCCATAAAATCATCAACAACATTACTTGGTGTGGGAGTGTTCTCAAGCTTGGAATCCACCTCTTGTTCATCTTCACCTAGGTCTTCAACCACTTCTTCTTCATCAACAATTTCCATCCTTTCCACTTGTTGCACAACACACTCCATTTCATTGTTCTCATGTTGAGATTCTAAAATCTCCTTCATGCTACACTCTTCGGTTAATTTTTCACATTCATCCGTGGAGATACTTTGTCTATGGTATGAATTCTATGAGTCCAAGTTGGCTTTAATTTTGGCAAGGTTAGCCTTAATAGCTTTGTGCATATTTTGGACTTCCTCTTTCTCCTTTCGATGGATGATTACTTGAAGCCGATCCATTGATTCCTTGAGACGATCCCTTGGCTCTTGTTCCACTTGACAAACATAAGTAGGATCATATTGCTCTTGTATTAATGGACATAGACACTCTTCAATGGAAGGTTGTGGTAGAAAGGATAATTCATGTTGTGATTGAAAGTTCTCATACATTGGAGATGGTTCAAGGAGGTATTGAGGTTGAAATTGTTGTGGTTCTATGTATGGTGTGTATGGCTCATATGGTTGTTGGTATGGTGGATATGGATTGGGATCATATGGAGGTGTTTGGTGGTATGAGACTCATGAGTATGGTGGTTGAGGGCTATACTAAGGAGGGGGCTCATAGGCACATGGTGGTTGTGGTTGATAACCACAAGGAGGTCCACCATAGCTATTTGATTGGTATGCATCATGGTATGGTTCTTGCTCATAATACATTTGGGAAGGTTATTGCCAAGAAGGGTGACCAAATCCTTGAGGCTCCTCCCATCTTTGATTCTTCCATCCTTGATGCATGTTGTCATTGTAATTCCCATCTCCTACAATATAGTTAGAACCAAACTTATAGCCACATTGATGATAATTTATGGTGACAAGAGAAAACAAAGATAAAAATAATAAGGAATAAAGAAAACAAACTCCTAACTACTAGCAAAACCAAGAAATAACCAAAAGAGGAATATTCACAATATGGACATATTAACAATAGCCAATAATATAACACCATTGCAATTCCCTGGCAACAGCGCAAAAAACTTGATGTGAGGGTATCGTCGATTAGGAATTTTCACAAAATAATTCCGTTGCAAGTATAGTCCAAACGAACAAACAACCTTCAATCAAAGTTTTAATTTTGTTTGTCATAAGTACAAACTCCAATAAAAACTGAGATTATTTAAACCTCAGTTCGTCTCTCAAGGAATTGCAATGAAGTGCTCAATTATTGGCTATGAAGGAACAAGGGGGTTTGATTTAGTGATTGACAAGAAAAGTAAATAACAAGAAAGTAAATGACAATTAACTAATAAAGGAAAGGAAAAGAACTCTTGGCTAAGGCATGGAAATTGAGATCACCATCCTTGTCTAACAAATCATACATTGACAATTATGAGGGACCAACCCATCAAGTCTACTTCTATGCTTGAAGTATGTCAAATAGGCTTGATCAACATCAACCATAAGCCCCAACCTAGCCATTAATTAGCTTGATGGTCGGTTAGTGTCAATGGACATCAAATTGATCAACAAGGGACCCAAATCATCAATTCAATTAGACCCAATGACTCAAGGTCACTCAATTCCCTTAGCCTAGGCCAAGAGTGTAGAAAACTACTCTACAACTAGTGAAAATATTTTATCAAACACCTATGAAAACATCATAAAAATGCAAGAATTAATAAAAACTATAACTAACCTAAGCAAGAAATCAATAATACAAACCAACATAAACATAAAAAGACATGGAAACATAAAATTGTATTAGAGAAAATAAAAATCCAACAAGAGATCATGAAGGTAAAAATGGCAACATAAAGAAATTAACAAAAGAAATTAGGAAGATTAAGACAATAGAACAATAATATATAAAGATAGTTGATCTAAAAACAAGAAGTAAAACTGGGATCTAAGAAAATTTGACGTAAACTACCCTAAATTCTAGAGAGAAGGGAGAGCTTCTCTCTCTAGAATTCTAACCTAAAACATGATAAAAAAAACTAAACTATGACTACTTCCTCCCTTCTAATTCTTGGGTTCAAAAGCATCAGAAATGAGTGGGATTTGGGCCTCCTTCAGCTCAGAAATCGCCCCCAGTATATTGCCTTCAATGAGGTCACGTGCCGCTTGTCACGCGTACGCATGAGTCACGCGTACACATCACTGGAAACTTTCCTTATCACGCGTATTCGTCGGTCACGCACGCGTCGCCCTGACAATTTTCTTCTTCACGCGTGCGTGTCGATCACGCGTACGCGTCGCTTTGAATCTTCCAAATCCTCTTTTCTTCATGAATTCTTCACTTTGCATGCTTTCGTCTTCATTCCTTCAATTCAATCCTTGCCTTCCAGACCTGAGATTACTTAACAAACATATCAAGGCATCGAATGGAATTAAAGTGAATTAAATTTAGCAATTTTAAAGCCTAAAAAGCATGTTTTCACTCTTAAGCACAAATTAGGAGAAATTCATAAAATCATGCTATTTCATTGAATAAATGTGAGATAAGTTGATAAAATCCCCTAAATTCAACACAAGATAAACCACAAAATTGGGGTTTATCAATCCACCACCAATCTTTAGTCAAAGGTCTGATTTCCAATTCTTGCTGCAACACATTGAAAGCGATTCTTAGTAACCTAGCAAAACTTTAGTGTTCATACACAGTTATTCTTTCTGATTTCTATTGATTTGATTTGAGTTTGGTGTGAGGAGTGTAAATTAAGTAAAGAAGTGAGGGATTGTAATTGTATTTTTTTATCTATTCCTTTTCATTTGTTTTTTGGAAGTTCCCTATTTTTTATTCTTCTAGGGCTTCTTTTCAAGAAGAAGGAATGCTACAGTGAAATTTGATATTGTTGTACAGTATAACTTTTGAAAGGAATGAAATGAATGAAAGCTTGAGTTTTGTTATGTATATTTGATATTATTTTTAATACATATGTGTTTAGAAAGGTAGAAATTTTGTTTTTGTATAAGTTTAATTATGAATTATGAGACAAATAATTGATTACGTGATTTTTTGAAATTTAGATAAGTATTTGTGCTAATTTTAGTTGTAATATTTGTTATAGGGATATTTTAGTAAATTTAAATGTGATAATGTTAATTTTAATTAAAGATATTTGTTATTAGAGGTATTTTAGTAGACTAAAAAAAATAGAATTGATAATAATTTTAATTAAACATATTTGTTATTAGGGGTATTTTAGTAAATTTATTGTGATAATGTTAATTTTAATTAAAGATATTTGTTTTAGGAATATTTTAATTTTGATAATGTTTTAGTATATTTATTATTAGAGGTATATTTTGTAAATTTAAAAGAAAAATAATAATATTTGATTAGTTTTATATTTAACTTTTTAAAAAAATTAAAAAAATTCAACATTAAGGGTATTTTTAGAAATAAAAATAAATATTTTTATCTAAAAATGATTATATTGAATTTATCTTAAAATATATTTATATGTAAATTTTTTCATGTAATTATTAAGTTTAGTAATTAACCTTTTTATTTGAATGAATAAGGGTAATTTTGATATATTAAACATATTTAATATTAGGGATATTTTTTAGTAAATTTAAAAAAAATTAAAATCAATAATAATTTTAATTAAATATATTTGATATTAAGAATATTTTAGTAAATTTAAAAATAAAAAAATAATATTTTATTATATTTATATTTATTTAAAAAATTAGAGTGTAAAAAAATTTAATTAAAAATATTTTATTTTATTTATATTTTATTATATATATTTACTAAATTTAATCATTAATATTCTAATTGAAAATTTTAAGGGCATTTTGGACAAAGTATTCACAATTTTCAAATGCACTAAATATGAACCAAACAAAAATTAACACATTCCTAGGCATATTATTAATATTCCATGGTTTTTACTTTTACAAACCAAACGTAGGAATATTATATACATGGTAATACTATTCCATGAAATTATATTCCTAGTAATGATATTTCTACAAATAAAACTAATCCTTCAACCAAACACATCCTTAATAGCTTGGGCCACTGGAAAAAGAACTAATGGTAATGATAATGATTAAGAATGATTAATATCTAGGTATCAAGTTTTGGAGCTGCTAAATCGGTGGCTCAAGTTATAATATATATATATAGGGTTAAATATATATGAATTACTAATGTAAATGACATTAATAACTTAAGGATTAAAGATATTTGATGGAGCATTAGCAAGTCTAAGCTCATAAAAAAATACTGATAATTACTTATATCGGCAAATATCAGCCTTGATAATAATATGAATTTTATTATCTAGGCTCTATTATAATTATAGCATGTAAAATAAATTAATAACATTATAATAAAATTATATTATCATTTATTTTACTTAGAAACTCGAAATTAACTCATCGAAATAAAACTAATTGTTGAAAATAACATTTTTCGAAAAACCTTATGTTGACATAAAAATTTGGGTTCTTACACCAGGTACTCTTATTTTTTGAATAAAAAAATTTTATTTTCATACATAATTCTAATAAATATAAAAATTCTATTTTTTCTTTTTAATATTATGTTCAACATATTAAACTATCTTTAATTTTATTATTCTTTCAAAATTATTAATTTAAGATTTTCATCATACCCTCTTTTAGTGTTATACTATCTTTTTTAATTTTCTAACCTTTTTTTTAGTCAAAAAATAAATTAAATAGTCTCCAATCATATATATTTCACAACTATTCTTTGTACTTATTGTTCATACTTTAGCCCATTACAATATCCTACAAATCAATGTTCAGACCTACATTACGACCTACCCGGCCTCAAAAGAGGTCGGACTCAACGACGCATGTCTAGCCCTAGTTATCTAGATGAGTAACCAACTCATACAATCTCTCCTGTTAATTTAGAAAGGAGATCTTAACAACCTATCTAATAAAAGGGAACAACTATCCACCATCAAAGGTGGAACCACTTCATAAAGTGGTTATTAGCTTAGATATTTTTTGAACCCCAATTTACTAAAAACTTGTCCAAAATCCTTGCTAACATAAGCATCAGAGTCCCTTGCAGGTACCCCCACCATCCTCTCCAAAGAGCTCAGACAACATCACCTTACTGATGAGACAAAGGAGCATCTCATTCCAAAAGGCATCTGGACATCACGTTCAACCCCAAATCATATTGGTTCTAGGTAAGCCTCAGAATATTGTGCCATTTCGGGTGACCTGAAAGTCTACACCGAACCACGGCAAACGACCAGATCAACATAATGATGATCATGCATTCATAACACCCCTGCACCCTGGGAGAACGGAAGAACACAATAAAGGGAGGAATCCACAAAACCCAGGAATGCGAAGAATCAACTCTGAAGCCCACCAACCAGTGAGTTAGAGGATTAAAACCCTACGGAACTCATGGGATAGTACATAGACACCATGATTGATTGAAACATCTTGAGATCGAGTTAGAACGACAACGCAAATCTAAATAGACCATACGAAGAAAAGTTTGACGACATAAAAAATTGGAGAAAAATATGGAAAGATTAGAATCTGATTTTAAAGGGAGACAAACTTGAACCAAATGTGAAACTACACTCCTGGAAAGTAATGATCCATTTGTAGAGTAAATCATGAGGACCAAAGTCCCAAGGAATTTTAAAATCCCACCACTTGAGCAATTTTAAAAGTCGAATGTATTTGGCTAATGCCTCCGATGTGACTCGATACAAAGTCTTCCCAACCACACTGACTAAGAAAGCCATGAAGTGGTTCGACAATACCCCTAAGGTCAGTCACTTGTTTCGAAAACTTAGCCAAAGGCTTCCTCACAAGATTTTCAACATAAAAGGATAAAACCAAGCATGTATCGAGCCTCTTGGGTGTCAAACAAAAGGGTGGCAAGTCTTTAAGGACCTACATGAAAAGATTCAACAAGGCATGCTTGGAAATCCAAAACTTACCTACAGAGGAGGCGATCATGAGGCTAGTCAATGACCTCAAGGAAGGCCCCTTCTCACAATCCATCTCAAAGAGGCATCCAACCTCTCTGTATGAAATCCAGGAGCGAGCTAAAAAATACATTAACATGGAATAAACTGCACAGTTAAAAAGACCAACTTCTCGACAATGTTCTGAAAATCGTTTTGAACGGGCCGGTTGAATCGTGAACCGGTCACCAAAACAATTCGGGCAATTAGCAAAACCGCGAAATCTAAAAACCGGTGTTGAACTGGTGAACCGGTCGATAACCGGTCGGTCGAACCGAACCGTGACCCGACCGATTTTTTGGCTGGGCAGCAAAATGCTGCCATTTTGTCCCTCTGAAACCCTAAATAAATGTTCTGATCCCTAATTGCCTTCACAATTCTCATCGAGCTTCAGAATCAGAGAACACCATCACAGTCTCTCACGGCCACACGGGTTCGTTGTCGAGCAGTCACCTCCGTCGAGCAGTCACCTCCGTCGTGCAGTCACCTCCTTCGACCAGTCACCTCCGTCGCGCAGCAGCCGTCATTCGTGCTCCACCACTGCTTGGTTCACTCGGCGTCGCTGTCTCCCACTCTCCCTATTGCATGTTCTGTTAAAGCCTTGAAGGTGCCTTCGAGCTTCCAGAGTTCCAGGTAATTTTTTTTAGTTATGAACTTATGATTATTTGATTGAATCATTGAATAACTGTTGCATGTCTCTGTCTCCTGATGAGTTTGATTGAGTAGCTCTTTGATTTTGTAACATGATGAACTCTGAAACTGTGAACTCTGAACTGATCCTACTAAACTGAACTGGATTTTGTGACATGATAAACTAACATGATGAACTGCTAAGCTGTGAACTCTTTGATTGAGTAGCTCTTTGATTTTGCTTTGTTTACTGAACTGAATTTTGTTGTTTGTTGAATAATTGGGAATAATTTTGAATAATTTTGCTTTGTTTACTGAAACTGAACTGATCCTGATGAGTTTGATTGAGTATTTTTTTTAGTTATTTTATTTTTCTTTGAACTGATTACTGAAACTAAACTGATTTTGCTTTGTTTACTGATTACTAAAACTGAACTGATTTTGCTTTGTTTACTGAACTGGATTTTATTGTTTGCTGAATAATTGTGAATAATTTTGAATAATTTTGGATGTTGTTTGTTGTGAACTTGAGAGTTGAGATTATTGGGTTAGATTGCTAGTAATGTTTAGGTATGGATGAAAGTATCAACCAAGAACTACCTGGGAATAATAATGCTGAAACTAATTCTGCTTCGAATAAATGTTCTCTTCTTTCCGCGACTAATGAAAGTCAATCACAAACTTTTAATGTTCGGGGGAAAACTGATCCTGTTTGGAGATATGTTGCTTTACAAAATATAAATGGAAAATATAATTATAAGGTTTATATAGTACTTTTAATTTGAATAATATTTTAAGGTTTACATTAGACTATAATTATATTTTCATGTGTTTATTTATATTTTATTTATTATTTTATTATAAAATGGTTTTTTCGGTTCAACCACGGTCGAACCGGTTGAACCTATGAACCAGTGAACCAGTAAACCAGTAGCTAGAGTAGTTCGATGACCGATTTGGTTTTCAGAATATTGCTTCTAGGTAATGTTAATATCATCCTCGGGAGAAAAATAAGGAGACCAAGAAAAAAGAAAAGTACAACTCAGACAAGTCCAGAAGATACTACACCTACACTCCTCTACAGGCCTCACTAGTTGATGTCTATCAAGAGATCTTCATACTGAAAAGATACCACCTCCCAGACCTATCAAAAGTAAGAAAGGAGGGAATCGATAAGAATACTATAAATATCATATATGGCCATTCTACGAATAATTGTTACGACCGCAAGAATGTAATTAAAAAGTTGACTAGAAATGGTCGTTGGATAAATATCTTACGGGTAGGCCGGACGACAATAGCAAAAGGAAGAGAAATGAAGACCGACCACAACAAACCCCCAAGAGACACATCCACATGATTGCTGGAAGATTTATAGGAGGAGGGATTACAAAATCTTCTCACAAAAGACACCTGAAAGAGGTCTATCAGGTCAGAGAGGAGACTGAAATATCCGACTTGCCTACAATAACCTTCACAAAAGAAGATGCAAAGAGTGTTGTTCTTGGACAAAATGACCCAATAGTAATCACCATGATTCTTGCTAGCGTAAACCTACACAAAACCTTGGTGGACCAAGGGAGCTCGGCCGATATTCTACTTAAACCATCTTTCTATAAGTTGGGCTTGGAAGAAAAGGATTTGTAAGCATACCTCGACACACTTTTTGATCTAGGGATTCCCCTATTTGACCTTTGGGGTTCATATCCCACTACACTACCTTTGGTAAAGGGATAAAATCAAGAACCCTAAGAATATATTACATTGTAGTGGGTGTAGCTTCAACTTATAATGCCTTCATAGGTTGGTCAACACTAATCTGACTTGCAGTATTAGTATCAAACCCCATCTCTGCATGAAATTTCTTACCCCTGAGAGAATAACAACATTAAAGAAAGATTAGAAGTTGTCTAAAAGATGCTACAATGAAAGTCTGAAATTAAGAGGCTACACAAAGGGGAAAGAGGTAAATTCAATAGTGTAAGAACCGGAGTTTTCATGAATAAAATCATTTAAATGCCCAAATTAGATTCCGGAAAGTTAGGATGAGAATTTGGAGATTTAAATATGATTTTTCGACTCAGTAGGTTTTTCTGAGTTAGAAAATGTGTTTTCTACAAAAACCGTGAAAAACTACGAACCGGTAGTTGAACCGGTTGAACCGATTCAGGTCTGCCCGGTACTGCGCGAGAAAAAGTAAAAATAGTGGAAAGCCTTAGAAAAGTATTAGAAATGGAAAGCCGGGTGTTAGTGTTTAAGGTTTCGACCAAAGTTGGACTGAACGGGCTAAAAACACTAACGAGTTTGATCGGGCCCAAGTTGGGCCCAAGTCCAACATATATAAGGGTTCATTAATGAACACTTCAGCCATAACACACACACACACACACACACACACACACACACACACACACACACACACACACACACACACACACACACACACACACACACACACACACACACACACCAGATTTGAGAGAGAAGAGAGGTGAGGGTGGGGTTTCACTATTCACCTCCACCTTCTGGGAGCCATAACTTGAGCTACGGAGCTCCCATTGACGAGCCGTTTGCAGCCACGTGAAGCTCTTGTCGAGCTCTATGTTTCTATCTAAGCAAACCTGGTAAAAACTTAAAGCTAAAGTCCCAATTTCATGCCCTAGATTTATGCATTTTTGAGGTTATGGTTTTGAGTAGATTTTGTGGTTTTGCTTGTTTGGGTGATCTCTAGTAGCGGGTAATTGATGGATTTTACCCCTAATCTCATTGGATAAGGTAAGGAACCTCTTTATCCTTGTGGTTTGGTATAGTATGAGATTTAGTTATTGATGTATGGTTATGTTGTATGTTATGAAGCTTGTTTTTGGAATTGGTAGTGGCTTTCGGTTTGGCTTTGATGGCATGGAGCTTGGTGGAAGCTTGATTGGAATCAAGTTTGGTGTTTGAGCATATTGGGAATCGGCTAAGGTATGGTTTCGGTTTCCTTTATGTAATATGTAATGTTTATGGACACTTAGGCTAGTGGCCCATAGGATAGAATTGAATTGGATATGTGGTTTTTTGTGGTATATGTATGATGATGGTGATTGTTGAGGATTATTGGTGCTAATGATGTATTATGATGTTGGTTAATGTTAGTTATTGTTTGGTGATAAATTGTTGGGATTGATGAGGATTTGTAGTGGTTGTTGATGTTGGTTGGTTGATGATGCTTGAGGAATTGATTTTGTAAATGTTGTTAAATAATGATGTTGAGGTATGATGTATATTGAATTTGAATGAATGTATATTGTTGATTGTGGTATAAAGCATGAATGAGGTTGTTAATGAAGATTGATAGTGAAAGAATGATGATTGGTGAAGGTGTTGGTGGAGGATTGATTATAGTGTTTTATATGTGATGTTTGGATTGATGAGTGTTGAAGGGGTTGATAAATTGAGACATTAAATGTTGGATGTGGTATAGTTGGATAATGATGGAAATGGTGAGAAGTTATATTGATGTTAATAAGGTTAATGGAAATTTGTAAAATGTGAATTAAGTTGGATTTAGACTTGTTGATTGGTTTAGAAGGCTGTGTGATTAAGAAAATGGTTGAACCAGTGTTGGTATGAATTTTGGGTAGTTTTAGTATGGTTGAAAAGTGATTGAGTTTGTTTTGGATTGAGAGTTGGTTAAATTTGAGTTTTTGGTGTTTTTGGTAAAAACTGGTTTTTTAGTGAACTTTGACGGATCATAACTTGTGCCTCAGTTTTCAAAATGTGTTGTAACTGGTCTAGAATTAAATTTTATTGAAAACTCTTCGAATTGATATAAAGTTTGTAAAATTTAGAATTTTGTAGAGGAAGTTATGATCTTTCAAAGATTGGTGTCAAAATATAAAATTCTACAGAGTTGCAGAATTTTGTGATTTCTGGTATGTGCGCACGCATAGCCTTGTGCGCTCGCACATACCAATGGAGTTTTACAACCTGTGCGTACACACAGCCCTGTGCGCATGCACAAGTTGGGAAGGATCGCCTGTTGGGGGCGCTAGCACAGGATGTGCGAGTGAACAGACAGTATGAATTTCGGCACCTGTGCGTACCTACATGTTTTGAACACTTCCTGGGCGTGCGCACGCACACCTCTGTGCATACGCACACGCCCTGCTTCTCAAATTTAAAATTTGTTTTCAACTATTTCACCTTCCTAACAAGATTGTAAGCTTCTGTGACACCATTTTTAGACTTTTGGGCTTAATTTTGGGTATGAGAACTTGCGAAAGAACTTTAGAGATTTGGTTGATGTCATTTTGAAAAGTTAGCAAATGGAAGTTTAGGTTTCTGGTGTACTGAGGATGAGTTAGGTTGAGAGAGGAGAAGAGTAGTGCCCCGGGTGATTGCAGATAATAAATTAAGACATTGATGAAATGATAAGTTTGGGATGGAAAGTATTTATTGATGACGGATGTGATGAGTTGAGGACTCAAAAAGGATTGGATGATCCTGATGGATGTTGAGAGTGTACCAGGCACTATATCCTTGGAATGTTGAGAGTTGATAATTGGAAGTGATTTGAGAAGAGAAATGATGATGATTTGAGATTGGTGGACTTGTGAATGTGGATAGTGAGCCAGGCACTATATCATTGGAATGATAGTGAACCAGGCACTATATCCTTGGAATGATTTGTGATGAATTATATGTTGTTGTTGTTTTCCTGCTCTGCCTAAAGAGTGTGCCAGGCACTATATC
This sequence comes from Arachis ipaensis, assembly GCF_059453495.1. Lineage (NCBI taxonomy): Eukaryota > Viridiplantae > Streptophyta > Magnoliopsida > Fabales > Fabaceae > Arachis > Arachis ipaensis. The sequence continues at coordinate 46,642,111 of NC_142440.1, read as the reverse complement.
CTTGGATTGAGCATGCAAGTGTGCCAAGCACTATATCCTCGAAACGATAGTGTGCCAGGCACTATATCCTTGGAACAAAAGCGTGCCAGGCGCTATATCCTCGGAAGTGGCAGAAAGGCGACATCCGAAAGGGTGTGTCGGATTAGCATTTATAGACCGACAAGCGATATCACGAGCCAATAGGATAGACATTCATCATATGCACCTCTTATGTGCTTGTTTGCTTTGACTACTTGGGTTTGACTAATTGTATAATATGCCTATTTGCTTCTTGAATTACTTGCCATATATGATTATTACCTGTGTATTAGTTGCTTGCATTAATTGTGTTTGTCTGGTGCTAAGGAGGTTAGTTTGACGATGGTGATGGGATCGCACGGAGGTTAGGGTGGTGAAGGCTGTGGGATACAGCAGTGAAATTAGTATTAGCTAGAACTCCTCTAAGTTTAGATAACCCGGTTTATGGTTTAAGTTCCTGATTTATTTATTTTATTCTAAGCTTGAATATCCGTATGTGATGTGAAGTTCTAGGATTGCCTTCAGCATCCCGGAGCCTTACATCTTACATCATTGGGCACTGTTACCATACTGAGAACCTCCGGTTCTCATTCCATATGTTGTTGTTATTTTTCAGATGTAGGTCGTAACCCACCTCAGTGAGTTGCCTGGATGGTGACAGATGCGGAGGATCTGGATACCTTTTGAGTCCCTTGATTTATTTTGGTATACATCTCTCACTTTTGTATTTTGTTTAGCCTAGAGGCATGTATTGAGAGAACAAAACTTGTATATGCTATTTTTTTTACTATCTGGTTTCATGTATGGTATGTATATGACTAGCCGGCTTAAACTCCGCGAGCCGCGGCTAGATCCTTATGATATTATACTATGATATTTTGATATAAATTGTATCTATTTCTTGTGCTTTAAGTTAGTTGCTCCGTTTATGCGTTTTGCGCTTTTCATATCCTGACTTTGAGCTATATCCTTCATCGGGCTTCTAGATTATATTAATTCTTTCTTTATATTATATATGAGCTTAGAACTGCCGTAATCTCTGATTATCCTCTGCTTTACGATGCGAGGTAAAGCCTAGGCTAATTAGGGTGTTACATTTAGTGGTATTAAAGTGATTCGTCCTTGTGAGCCTGAGGGATGGACCGATTGTGCTTCATTGCACACTCTGGGTCATTTTTCTTTCATGCTATTTAGTTTATCTACTTGATGATTTTGCATAGCATGCTTGTTTGTGAGTGCTTGTTTGGGATAATCGAAGCACTTGGCTTTTGATATTGAGACTGATCACCTTGATATCGATTGTTTGGTGTAGACAGGAACCCTAATGGCCACTCACAGACGAGGTCGTACACGTTCACAAGAGAGTAGGAATGAACAACCGGCCAACAACCATGCCGAATTCATGGTGGCCATGGCTAATCTTGCGAACACCATGGGGGCTACCGCTGCTGCGACTCTGCAAGCTGTGCAGAGGTTAGGTCAACCGGCGGGAAATGAAAACGGAAATGGTAAAGGAGATGCAAATGACAATGCTGAAGGGAACGGCGATAGAATGGGAGGTGCTTCGATGACCTTGGCAACATTTCTCAAGGTTCATCCGCCAAGTTTCAGAGGATCGAATAATCCTACGGAAGCGGATAGTTGGTTCCAAGCTATGGAGCGCGCACTGCAAGCACAGCATGTCCCGAACAACCAATACGTGGAGTTTGGTGCTTATCAGCTTTAGGAAGAGGCCCAGCATTGGTGGCAGGCAAAATGCCACTTGCTATAGCTACAGAACACAGATGTTCCTTGGGATGTATTTTAAACGGCCTTCTACAAGAAGTACTTTCCTGAGTCTGCAAGGGAGGCGAAGGAGATGGAACTTATGTAGCTGAAGCAAGGTTCTTTGTCTGTGACGGACTACACCAACAAATTTGAGGAGCTCTGTAGGTTCTCTAGGGCGTGTCAGGGTACCCTGGAGACCTATGAAAGTTGGAAGTGTATCAAGTATCAAAGGGGCTTAAAGGACGACATCGTGACTGCTGTGGCTCTTGTGGAGATTCGTATTTTCTCCGATCTGGTGAACAAGGCAAGAGTGGTTGAAGAATATGCAAAGACGGTAGCCTCGTCAAGGGACACTCATAGAAGCAACCCTAGTAGGGAAGGTGACGATTACCTTGGACCAAAGGGACAGAACTTCAAGAGAGATGGACACGCTCCCCTCTGCTAAGTCAAGGAATTTTTAGGAGGGACAACAATGCCCAGTTTCACTACATAAAAGGGAGTCACCTGTGTTATGCTTGTGGACTACCTGGACACCTAGCCAAGAACTGCCATCGTAAGAAAAACTAGAACATGGGTCAGAATCAACAGTTAGACCGTGTGGTTGCCTTGGATGCACGTGATGCGACAGGGTCGGATCCTCCGACAAGAGGTAAGCGTATGCGTTGAGTATTATATTGCTTGGACCTGACAGTAGCTTAGTTCTATCTTTCCAAAGTTGCCGTTAGGATTACCAGAGCTTAGAGTTATGCTGGGAGTGAACCATGGGAAAGGAGAATTCTAGTGGCGGTAGCCGAGGATTTCGGACTTGTGGTGATGAACGATCAGAGTGGACGTGCCGGAATGGTTACCAAGCTTGACTGGAAGTCTTGTCGGTACCCTGTATGGGTGATGGGTGCCGTTCAGCACTAGTGGCAACGGCAGTACCAATTGACACCTTTGCGGTTTTTAACTATGATTTTTATGGTTTTAAGGTTTAGAAGTTCAAATCTGGTTTGGAGCTTTGTTTTAAATGATTTGGTTTTGAAAACTAGGATTGGAACTTTTTATCAAATGATACGATTTAAAAAGGAAAGTGAGTTGTATGATTTTGTTAACTCGTGATTTTGGGTTTGTAATTTCACTTATCAAAAGGGATTCAAATGGAAAGGTTTTGATTTATGGGTTTGATAAACCTCAATTTTGTGGTTTATCTTGTGCTTAATTTGGGGGATTTTGTCACTTTTTCTCGCATTTACTCAATGAAATAGCATGGTTTTGTAATTCTCCCTTGAATTTTGCTTAAGTGTAAAAACATGCTTTTTAGGCCCTAAATTGGTGATTTTAATTCACTTTAATTCCATTCGATGCCTTGATGTGTTTGATGAGTGATTTCAGGTCCAGAAGGCAAGTATTGGATGGAAAAAATGAGGAGAAAAGCATACAAAAAGGGAGAATGCATGGAGAAACAAAGATTGGGAATGCACCAAAGGACGCGCACGCGCACCAGGCGCGCACGCGCAAAAGTGATTTCGCCTATGGACGCGCACGCGTACATGCCGCGTCCGCCCGGGTTGAGAATTTGCCAGCGACGCGCACGCGCACATGGCGCGCACGCGCCGATACTCTCACGTGCCCCACTTGAAGGCAAAATGCTGGGGGCGATTTCTGAGCTGCCGAGGCCCAAATCTAACTTATTTCTGAGTGTATTTCATGCAGAATTGAAGTCCAAGCAAGCGGGGAGCAATTGTTTGGTAGTATAGCATCATGAAGGTTAGTTTCTAGAGAGAGAAGCTCACTTTTCTCTCTAGAATTAGGTTAGGTTAATCTCTCTTAGATTTAGGTTCAATTACATGTTTTCATCTTGTTTCTTTTATGAATTATTGCTTCTACTCTTTCATTCTCTTGATTTGTAATGTTAATTTCCCTTTTTGCTCTCTTTTATGTTCATGGATGCTTATGTTGGATTCAGATCTCTTTTAATGAAATTTAATGTTTGATGTTCTTTTAATTGTTGATTGAGTTGTGAATTTACTTTTCTTGCAATTGATAGTTGGTAGATTTTACTATTTCTTGCTCATTTATTATGCTTTCTTTTTATGCCTTCCAAGTGTTTGACAAAATGCTTGGTTGGATGTTAGAGTAGATTTTGAGCATTCTTGGCTTGGAAAGAGTAATTAGGCAATCTTGAGTCATGAAAACCCAACTCATGTTGGTGATCTAGAGTTGTTAGCTAATATTGTTTCCATTGACGCTAATCTTTTGCTAATTTAATTAGTAAGTTGATTAGGACTTTTGGATTGAGATTAGCTAGTCTTATTAGACTTTCTCTCATGGAAGATAATATGATACCTTCTTCCAATGTTGGAGATCACATAATAAGATAAATTCTTGTTTATATTTGTGACATGATTAATTAGTCTTGGTTGACTTTCTCCCTATGTGAAGATGACATGATACCTTCTTCCATTTGTTGGAGTTGACTAAATAAGATGAATTGATCATTGTATGACTAGGATAGAAAGCCTATGATCTCAATCTTTGCCATGAATGTCTCTCTTTATTAATTGCTTTCTTTAATCGCTCTCTTTACTTTTCTTGTCATTTATTTTATTGCCCCTCTTATAAACCAAAATCCCCTTACCCCACTTCATAGCCAATAATTGACCACTTCATTGCAATTCCTTGTGAGACGACCCAGAGTCTAAATACTCTGGTTAATTTTCATTTGGGGTTTGTTAACTGTGACAACCAAAATTTTGTATAAAAGGATTCTTGATTGGTTTGGAAACTATACTTTACAACGAGAATTCATTCATTTGAGGAAATTCTAAACCGTCAAAAATCCCTTCATCAGGGTTTCAATGAATTTAGGAAAATCATGCTTTAAAATGATTGATTTACAAATAAATGATTTTTGACTCTTTTGAAAAAGTTTTAACAATGAACTCAGTTATATGGAACTTGTTTTAAAGGTTTTGAACAGTATTACAAAATCGGTATTTGGTTTAAAGGAAAGAATTTAGGATTCTTAACAACGATAATCAGAGTAACGCAGCGGAAGGCGAGAGAGGACATCGGCATGGTGGGGTGATGGCAAACGAGATGCTTTGGCAACTTGTTGGGTTGGTAAGTTGGAAGTAGGATGCTTCGTGGAGAATATATATATATATATATATATATATATATATATATATATATATATATTACATCGCATGATTCGGATTTTCGAGGGCGAAAATATTTTAAGGAAGGGAGGATGTCAGAACCGAAGTTTTCACGAATAAAATCATTTAAATGCCGAAATTAGATTCTGGAAAGTTAGGATGAGAATTTGGGGATTTAAATATGATTTTTGGACTCAATAGGTTTTTCTGAGTCAGAAAATGTGTTTTCTGCGAAAAATCGTAAAAAACTGCGAACCGGCAGTTGAACCAGTTGAACTGGTTCAAGTCTGCCCGATACTGCGCAAGAAAAAGGGAAAATAGTGGAAAGCCTTAGAAAAGTATTAGAAATGGAAAGCCGTGTGTTAGTGTTTAAGGTTTGGCCCAAAGTTGTACCGAACGGGCTAAAAACGCTAACGGGTTGGACCGAGCCCAAGTTGGGCCCATGTCCAACATATATTAATGAACCCTTCAGCCATAACACACACACACACACACACACACACACACACACACACATACACCAGATTTGAGAGAGAAGAGAGGTGAGGGTGGGGTTCCACTATTCACCACATTCCGGGAGCCATAACTTGAGCTACGGAGCTCCGATTGACGAGCCTTTTATGGCCATGGGAAGCTTTCGTTGAGCTCTACGTTTCTATCCAAGCAAACCTGGTAAGAACTTGAAGCTCAAGTCCCAGTTTTGTGCCCTAGATTTCTGTGGTTTTGAGGTTATGGTTTTGAGTAGATTTTATGGTTTTTCTTGTTTAGGTAATCTCTAGTGGCGGGTAATTGATGGATTTTATCCCTAATCTCGTTGGATAAGGTAAGGAACCTCTTTATCCTTGTTGTTTGGTATAGTATGAGCTTTAGTTGTTGATGCATGGTTATGTTGTATGTATGAAGCTTATTTTTGGAGTTGGTGGTGGCTTTTAGTTTGGCATTGATGGCTTGGAGCTTGGTGGAAGTTTGATTAGAATTAAGTTTGGTGTTTGAGCATATTGGGAATCGGCCAAGGTATGGTTTCGGTTTCCTTTATGTAATATGTAAAGTTTATGGACACTTAGGCTAGTGGCCCATAGGATAGAATTGAATTGGATATGTGGTTGTTTGTGGTATATGTATGATGATGGTGATTGTTGAGGATTATTGGTGCTAATAATGTATTATGATGTTGGTTAATGTTAGTTATTGTTTGGTGATAAATTGTTGGGATTGATGAGGATTTGTAGTGGTTGTTGATGTTGGTTGGTTGATGATGCTTGACAAATTGATTTTGAAAATGTTGTTAAATAATGATGTTGAGGTATGATGTATATTGAATTTGAATGAATGTATATTGTTGATTGTGGTATAAAGCATGAATGAGGTTGTTAATGAAGATTGATAGTGAAAGAATGATGATTGGTGAAGGTGTTAGTGGAGGATTGATTATAGTATTTTATATGTGATGTTTGGATTGATGAGTGTTGAAGGGGTTGATAAATTGAAACATTAAATGTTGGATATGGTATAGTTGGATAATGATGGAAATGGTGAGAAGTTATATTGATGTTAATAAGGTTAATGGAAATTTGGAAAATGTGAATTAAGTTGGATTTAGACTTGTTGATTGGTTTAGAAGGTTGTGTGATTAAGAAAATGGTTAAACCAGTGTTGGTATGAATTTTGGGTTGTTTTAGTATGGTTGAAAAGTGATTGAGTTTGTTTCGGATTGAGAGTTGGTTAAATTTGAGTTTTTGGTGTTTTTGGTAAAAATTGGTTTTTTAGTAAACTTTGACGGATCATAACTTGTGCCTCAGTTTTCAAAATGTGTTGAAACTGGTCTAGAATTAAAGTTTATTGAAAACTCTTCGAATTGATATAACGTTTGTAAAATTTAGAATTTTGTAGAGGAAGTTATGATCATTCAAAGATTGGTGTCAAAATCTGAAATTCTACAGAGTTGCAGAATTTTGTGATTTCTGGTATGTGCGCACGCATAGCCTTGTGCGCATGCACATACCAATGAAGTTTTACAACCTGTGCGTTTGCACAGCCCTGTGCGCACGCACAAGTTGGGAAGGATCATCTGTTGGGGGCGCTAGCATAGGTTGTGCAAGTGAACAGACAGTATGAATTTCGGCACTTGTGCGTACGCACACGCCCTGCTTCTCAAATTTAAAATTTCAACTATTTCACCTTTCCAACAAGATTGTAAGCTTCTGTGACACCATTTTTAGACTTTTGGGCTTAATTTTGGGTATGAGAACTTGGGAAAGAACTTTAGAGATTTGGTTGATGTCATTTTGAAAAGTTAGCAAACGGAGGTTTAGGTTTCTGGTGTACCAAGGATGAGTTGGGTTGAGAGAGGAGAAGAGTAGTGCCCCGGGTGATTGCAGATAATAAATTGAGACATTGATGAAATGATGAGTTTGGGATGAAAAGTATGAATTGATGACAGATGTGATGAGTTGAGGACTCAAAAAGGATTGGATGATCCTGATGGATGTTGAGAGTGTGCCAGGCACTATATCCTTGGAATGTTGAGAGTTGATAATTGGAAGTGATTTGAGATTGATGGACTTGTGGATGTGGATAGTGAGCCAGGCACTATATCCTTGGAATGATTTGTGATGAATTATATGTTGTTGTTGTTTTCCTTCTCTGCCGTAAGAGTGTGCCAGGCACTATATCCTCGAATTGAGCATGCAAGTGTGCCAAGCACTATATCCTCGAAACGATAGTGTGCCAGGCACTATATCCTCAGAACAAAAGCATGCCAGGCACTATATCCTCGGAAGTGGCAGAAAGGCGACATCCAAAAGGGTGTGTCGGGTTTGCATTTATAGAACAACAAATGATATCACGAGCCAATAGGACAGGCATTCATCATATGCATCTCTTTTGTGCTTGTTTGCTTTGACTACTTGGGTTTGACTAATTGTATAATGTGCCTATTTGCTTCTTGAATTACTTGCCATATATGATTGTTACCTTTGTATTACTTGCTTGTATTAATTGTGTTTGTCTGGTGCTAAGGATGTTAGGTAGGCGATGGCGATGGGATCGCACGGAGGTTAAGGTGGCAAAGGCTGTGGGATACAGCGGTAAAATTAGTATTAGTTAGAACTCCCCTAAGTTTAGATAAACCGGTTTATGGTTTAAGTTCTTGATTTATTTATTTTATTCTAAGCTTGAATATCCGTATGTGATGTGAAGTTCTAGGATTGCCTTCGGCGTCCCGGAGCGTTACATCTTGCATCATTGGGCACTGTTACTATACTGAGAACCTCTGGTTCTCATTCCATACGTTGTTGTTGTTTTTTAGATGCAGGTTGCAACCCACCTCAGTGAGTTGCCTGGATGGTGACAGAATCAGAGGATCCGGATACCTTTTGAGTCCCTTAATTCATTTTGCTACACATCTCTCACTTTTGTATTTTGTTTAGCCTAGAGGCATGTATTGAGAGAACAAAACTTGTATAAGCTATTTTTTTACTGTCTGGTTTCATGTATGGTGTGTATATGACTAGCCGGCTTAAACTCCACGAGCCGTGGCTAGATCCTTATGATATTATACTATGATATTTTGATATAAATTGTATCTATTTCTTGTGCTTTAAGTTAGTTGCTCCATTTATATATTTTGCACTTTTCATATCCTAACTTTGAGTTATATCCTTCATCGGGCTTCTAGATTATATTAATTCTTTCTTTATATTATATATATGAACTTAGAACTGTCGTAATCTTCGATTATCCTTTGCTTTACGATGCGAGGTAAAGCTTAGGCTAATTAGGGTGTTACAAATAGAGCTTGAAGGGCTTTGAGTTTGTGAAGAGTTACGACCTCAATCCAAAGGAAAAATAGAAGAAGTACAAATAGGAGAAGAAGTTGGAAAAACTACAAGCGTAGAGGCAAATCTAGACCCCAAGTTAAAATAGGAGCTCGTCCAACTCCTACAAGAAAATTCTAACCTCTTTACATAGAAAGATACTGATATGCCTAGCATCCACCCCGACCTCATGAGTCACAAGCTGGTTGTGTATCTAAAATCCTGACCTGTTGGTGGACGAAATTGTGATCCTCAAAGTTAGTCTTTTTGTATTTGTATGAAATCAAAAATACCCCAAAGAGATCATGGTGTGATGAATTGGGATCTTAATAATCCCTGGTAATGGCACGTGTGATCACAACTCCATTCAACTAACCAGCAAGTGTACTGGGTCGTCCAAGTAATAAACCTTACGCGAGTAAGGGTCGAATCCCACGGAGATTGTTGGCTTGAAGCAAGCTATGGTCACCTTGTAAATCTCAGTCAGGCGAATTTAAACATGATATTTTATTAGATTAAAATAAACAATAAAAGGGATAGAGATACTTATGTAATTTCATTGGCAGGAATTTCAGATAAGCGAATGGAGATGCTTTTCGTTCCTCTGAACCTCTGCTTTCCTGCTATCTTCATCCAATCAGTCTTACTCCTTTCCATGGCTGGCTGTATGCAAGGGCATCACCGTTGTCAGTGGCTACATCCCCTCCTCTCAGCGAATCATATGCTCACGCACCCTGTCACGGCACGGCTATTCATCTGTCGGTTCTCGATCATGCTGGAATAGGATTCACCCTCCTTTTGCGTCTGTCACTAACGCCCAACAATCGCGAGTTTGAAGCTCGTCACAGTCATTCAATCATTGAATCCTACTCAGAATACCACAGACAAGGTTTAGACCTTCCGGATTCTCTTGAATGCCGCCATCATTCTAGCTTACGCCACGAAGATTCTGGTTAGGAGATCTAAGAGATACTCATTCTAGCTTAATTCATGTAGAACGGAAGTGTTTGTCAGGCACGCGTTCATAAGGGAGAAGGATGATGAGCGTCACACATAATCATCACCTTCATCACGTTCTTGGGTGTGAATGGATATCTTAGAAGCGAAATAAGAAGAATTGAACAGAAAACAGTAGTACTTTGCATTAATCTTTGAGGAACAGCAGAGCTCCACACCTTAATCTATGGAGTGTAGAAACTCTACCGTTTGAAAATACATAAGTGAAGGTCCAGGCATGGCCGAGATGGCCAGCCCCTCTGATCTAAGAACCAGGCGACCAAAGATACCTAATACAATAGTAAGAGGTCCTATTTATAATAAACTAGCTACTAGGGTTTACATGAGTAAGTATTTGATGTATAAATCCACTTCCGGGGCCCACTTGGTGTGTGTTTGGGCTGAGCTTAAGTGTAGCACGTGCAGAGGCCATTTGTGGAGTTGAACGCCAGCTTCTGTGCCAGTTTGGGCGTTCAACTCTGGTTTTGGATCCTTTTCTGGCGCTGGACGCCAGATTTGGGCAGAAGGCTGGCGTTGAACGCCAGTTTACGTCGTCTATTCTTGGCCAAAGTATGGACTATTATATATTTCTGGAAAGCCCTGGATGTCTACTTTCCAACTCAATTGGAAGCGCGCCATTTCGAGTTCTGTAGCTCCAGAAAATCCATTTTGAGTGCAGGGAGGTCAGAATCCAACAGCATCAGCAGTCCTTTTTCAACCCCTGAATCTGATTTCTGCTCAAGTCCCTCAATTTCAGCCAGAAAATACCTGAAATCACAGAAAAACACACAAACTCATAGTAAAGTCCAGAAATGTGAATTTTAACACAAAATCTATTAAAAACATCCCTAAAAGTAACTAGATCCTACTAAAAACATACTAAAAACAATGTCAAAAAGCGTACAAATTATCCGCTCATCACAACACCAAACTTAAATTGTTGCTTGTCCCCAAGCAACTGAAAATCAAAATAGGATAAAAAGAATAGAATATACTATAAATTCCAAACTATCAATGAAACAGAGCTTCAATCATATGAGCGGGACTTATAGCTTTTTGCCTCTTGAATAGTTTTGGCATCTCACTTTATCCATTGAGGTTTAGAATGATTGGCATCTATAGGAACTTCAGAATTCGAATAGTGTTATTGACTCTCCTAGTTCAGTATGATGATTCTTGAACACAGCTTCTTTATGAGTCTTGGCCGTGGCCCTAAGAACTTTGTTTTCCAGTATTACCACCGGATACATAAATGCCACAGACACATAATTGGGTGAACCTTTTCAGATTGTGACTCAGCTTTGCTAAAGTCCCCAATTAGAGGTGTCCAGGGTTCTTAAGCACACTCTTTGTTTTTGCTTTGGACCTTGACTTTAACCGCTCAGTCTCAAGTTTTCACTTGACACCTACACGCCACAAGCACATGGTTAGGGACAGCTTGGTTTAGCCGCTTAGACCAGGATTTTATTCCTTTAGGCCCTCCTATCCACTGATGCTCAAAGCCTTGGGATCCTTTTTATTTGCCCTTGCCTTTTGGTTTTAAGGGTTATTGGCTTTTTCTACTTGCTTTTTCTTTTTCTTTCTATTTTTTTTTCTTCTACATTTTTTTTTTCGCCTATTTTTTTTTTCTGCAAGCTTTGTTCTTTGCTGCTTTTTCTTGCTTCAAGAATCATTTTTATGATTTTTCAGATTATCAAATAACATGTCTCCTAGTCATCATTCTTTCAAGAGCCAACATATTTAACATTCTTAAACAACAACTTCAAAAGACATATGCACTGTTCAAGCATACATTCAGAAAACAAAAAGCATTGTCACCATATCAATATAATTAAACTGAGTTCAAAGATAAATTCGAAACTCATGTACTTCTTGTTCTTTTGAATTAAAACATTTTTCATTTAAGAGAGGTGATGGATTCATAGGACATTCATATCTTTAAGACAGAGTTACTAACTACTAATGATCATGTAATGAAGACACAAACACAGATAAGCACATAGAAAACGAAAAAACAGAGAAAGTAAGAACAAGGAATGAGTCCACCTTGGTGATGTCCTTGAGCTCTTTTATGTCTCTTCCTTGTCTTTGCTGCTCCTCCTTCATTGCTTTTAGATCTTCTCTGATTTCATGAAGGATGATGGAGTGCTCTTGATGTTCCACCCTTAGTTGCTTCCAATAATTGTGTGGAAGAAGATGTATCCCCTGAGGTATCTCAGGGATCTCTTGATTTGCAGTCAAATGTTCTACCACTGAGCTATAGACCCTTGATGGAAGCTTTTGTCTTCCCTTTCCTTCTTTCTAGAGGCTTCTCTGGCCTTAGGTGCCATCAGTGGTTATGGAAAAAAAAAACAAAAAAGCTATACTTTTTACCACACCAAACTTAGAATGTTGCTCGCCCTCGAGCAAAAGAAGAAAGACTGAAGAATAAGAAGAAGATATGGAGGAGATGGATGGGAGTGTGTGTTCGGCCATATGGGTGGGATTGGGTGGGAGAGAGATGTTGAATTTTGAAGGTAGTGGGTGTATGGATGTGAGTGGTAATTGGAAAGTAGAAGGGATGATCATGAATGGGAAGAGAGATGATGAGGTAGGTGGGGATCCTGTGGGGTCCACAGATCCTGAGGTGATCCTATGAGGTCCACAGATCTTGAGGTGTCAAGGCATTTACATCCCTGCACCAATTTAGGCATGCAAAATGCCCTTGCACACAACTCTGGGCGTTCAGCGCCAGGTTGGTGCCAATTTTGGGCGTTCAACGCCTATTTGCTGCCATTTCTGGCGTTGAACGCCAGAACCATGCTTGTTCTGGGCGTTCAGTGCCAGGATGCTCCCATTCTGGGCGTTCAGCGCCAGAACTATGCTCTGTTCTGGCGTTTGAACGCCAGACAGATGCTCCTCCAGGGTGTGATTTTTCTTCTGCTGTTTTTGATTCCGTTTTCAATTTTTATGTTTATTTTGTGACTCCTCATGATCATGAACCTATACATAACTAAGAAAAATATAGTTAGATAAATAAACATTGGGTTGCCTCCCAACAAGCGCTTCTTTAATGTCAATAGCTTGACAGTGGGCTCTCATGGAGCCTCACAGATGTGCAGAGCTTTGTTGAGACTTTCCAACACCAAACTTAGAGTTTGGATATGGGAGTTCAACACCAAACTTAGAGTTTGGTTGTGGCCTCCTAACACCAAACTTAGAGTTTGACTGTGGGGGCTCTGGTTGACTCTGCTTTGAGAGAAGCTTTTCATGCTTCCTCTCCATGGTTGCAGAGGGAGATCCTTGAGTTTTGAATACAAGGGAGTTCTCATTCCATTGAAGGAATATTTCACCTCTGTCAACATCAATCACAGCTCTTGCTGTGGCCAGGAAAGGTCTTCCTAGGATGATGGATTCATCCTCTTCCTTTCCAGTATCCAGGACTATGAAATCAGTAGGGATGTAAAGGCCCTCAACTTTTACCAATACATCTTCTACGTGTCCATAAGCCTGTCTTCTTGAGCTGTCTGCCATCTCTAGTGAGATTTTAGCAGCTTGCACCCCATAGATTCCCAGTTTCTCTATTACAGAGAGGGGCATGAGGTTTATTCCTGAACCAAGGTCACACAGAGCCTTAAAGATCATGGTGCCTATGGTACAGGGTATTATGAACTTTCCAGGATCCTGTCTCTTCTGAGGCAATGTCAGTTGATCCAGATCACTTAGTTCATTGATGAACAAGGGAGGTTCAACTTCCCAAGCATCAATGCCAAACAATTTGGCATTCAGCTTCATGATTGCACCAAGAAACTTGGCAGTTTGCTCTTCAGTGACATCCTCATTCTCTTCAGAAGAGGAATACTCATCAGAGCTCATGAAGGGCATAAGGAGGTTCAATGGAATCTCTATGGTCTCTAGATGAGCCTCAGAGTCCTTTGGTTCCCCAGAGGGAAGCTCCTGATTGATCACTGGACGTCCCAGGAGGTCCTACTCCTTGGGATTCACGTCCTCTCCTCTCCTCAGAGGTTCGGCCATGGCGCTTATGTCAATGGCCTTGCACTCTCCTTTTGGGTTCTCTTCTGTATTGCTTGGGAGAGTACTAGGAGGGATTTCAGTGATCCTTTTACTCAGCTGGCCCACTTGTGCTTCCAGATTTCTAATGGAAGACCTTGTTTCATTCATGAAACTTACAGTGGCCTTAGATAGATCAGAGACTAGATTTGCTAAATTAGAAGCATTTTGTTCAGAGTTCTCTGTCTGTTGCTGAGTTGATGATGGAAAAGGCTTGCTATTGCTAAACCTGTTTCTTCCACCATTATTAAAGCCTTGTTGGGGCTTTTGATCCTTCCATGAGAAATTTGGATGATTTCTCCATGTTGAGTTATAGGTGTTTCCATAAGGTTCACCTAAGTAATTTACCTCTGCTATTGCAGGGTTCTCAGGATCATAAGCTTCTTCTTCAGAAGATGCCTCTTGAGTACTGTTGGATGCAGCTTGCATTCCATGCAGACTCTGAGAGATCATATTGACTTGCTGAGTCAATATTTTATTCTGAGCCAATATGGCATTCAGAGTATCAACCTCAAGAACTCCCTTCTTCATAGGCATCCCATTGCTTACAGGATTCCTTTCAGAAGTGTACATGAACTGGTTATTAGCAACCATGTCAATGAGTTCTTGAGCTTCTGCAGGCGTTTTCTTTAGGTGAATGGATCCACCTGCAGAGGTATCCAATGACATCTTAGATAGCTCAGATAGACCATCATAGAATATATCCAGGATGGTCCATTCTGAAAGCATGTCAGAAGGACACTTTTTGGTCAACTGTTTGTATCTTTCCCAAGCTTCATAGAGAGATTCACTTTCCTTCTGTCTGAAGGTTTGAACATCAGCTCTAAGCTTGCTCAGCTTTTGAGGAGGAAAGTACTTGGCTAAGAAAGCCGTGACCAGCTTATCCCAAGAGTTCAGGCTATCTTTGGGTTGAGAATCCAACCATAATCTAGCTCTGTCTCTTACAGCAAAAGGGAAAAGCATGAGCCTGTAGACTTCAGGATCTATTCCATTAGTCTTAACAGTATCACATATCTGTAAGAATTCAGTTAAGAACTGAAAAGGATCTTCAGATGGAAGTCCATGAAACTTGCAGTTCTGCTGCATTAGAGAAACTAATTGAGGTTTCAGCTCAAAGTTGTTTGCTCCAATGGCAGGAATGGAGATGCTTCTTCCATGTAAATTGGAATTAGGTGCAGTGAAGTCACCAAGCATCTTCCTTACATTATTATTATTTTCGGCTGCCATCTCCTCTGCCTGTTCGAAAATTTCTGAAAGGTTATCTCTGGATTGTTGTATTTTAGCTTCTCTTAATTTTCTCTTCAGAGTCCTTTCAGGTTCTGGATCTGCTTCCACAAGAATGTTCTTATCCTTGCTCCTGCTCATAAGACAAGGAAGAATGGCCAGAAAAATGATAATAATAATAGAGATCCTTTATCCCACAGTATAGGGATCCCTGTGTGAGTGGAAGAAAAGAGGGGGAGATAAAGAATGTGATGTAAAGGAAGAAACACAACTGTGAGGATTGGAATGTGAGATGAGATGTTAGGATATGAATGAATAAATAGAATAGGATGGGAGAGATATAATTTTCGAAAATTATTTTGAAAAGGAGTTAGTGATTTTTGAAAATTGGTTTTTGAAAATTTGTTAGTCTTTTTCGAAATTATTTTTTTTTTTTGAAATAAAATTAAAAATAAAAATAATTAGTTAATTAAAAAGAAATTTTGAAAAAGGGGAGAGATATTTTCGAAATGGAGAGAGAGAGAGTTAGTTAGGTGGTTTTGAAAAAGATAAGAAACAAACAAAAAGTTAGTTAGTTAGTTGAAACAAATTTTGAAAAGATAGGAAGTTAGGAAGTTAGAGAAGATATTTTGAAAAGATATTTTTGAACAAGATAAGATAAGAAGATATTTTGAAAAGATATGATAGGATTAGTTTTGAAAAAGATTTGATTTTTAAAATCACAATTAATGACTTGATTCATAAGAAATCACAAGATATGATTCTAGAACTTAAAGTTTGAATCTTTCTTAACAAGCAAGTAACAAACTTCAAATTTTTGAATCAAAACATTAATTGCTATTGTTATTTTCGAAAATTATGATATAAAATAAGAAAAAGATTTTTGAAAAATATTTTTGGAATTTTCGAAAATAACTAAGAAATTTGAAAAAGATTTGATTTTTGAAAAAGATAAGATTTTCAAATTGAAAATTTGATTTGACTCATGAGAAACAATTTGATTTTTTTTTTTAAAAAATTTTTGAAAAAGTCAACTCAATTTTCGAATTTGATGAGAGAAAAAAGGAAAGATATTTTTTTTGATTTTTTTTGAATTTTTATGATGCAAGGGAAAAACGAGAAAGATGATGCAATGCATGAAATTTTTAGATCAAAACAATGAATGCATGCATGAATGATATGAGTGTCAAGATGAACACCAAGAACACTTTGAATGTCAAGATGAACATCAAGAACATAATTTTGAAAAAAATTTTAATGCAAAGAAAACATGCAAGACACCAAACTTAGAATTCTTTAATGCTTAGACACTAAGAATTCAAGAATGCATATGAAAAACATGAAAAGACACAAAACAAAAAATCATCAAGATCAAACAAGAAGACTTACCAAGAACAACTTGAAGATCATGAAGAACACCATGAATGCATGAGAATTTTCGAAAAATGCAAGATGCATATGCAAGTGACACCAAACTTATAATGTGACTCAAGACTCAAACAAGAACAAAAAATATTTTTGATTTTTATGATTTTCTAATTTTTTTGGATTTTTATTTTTATTTTTTTTTATTTTTTATTTTTCTTTCTTTTTTCGAAAATAGTTTTGAAAAAAAAGAAAACTAAGGATTCCAAAATTTTCAATATGAATTCCAGGAATCTTATGCTCTAAAGCTCCAATCAAAGGGTCAGGCATGGCTTAATAGCCAGCCAAGCTTTAGTATGTAACTCAGACATGACACGCCTGACATTCCTTACATTCAACAGCCAATTGGCTAAGAAAGATAAAGAAGCTCTTCTCTTGGGTATAAGGATTGAGACATGGCTTTACAGCCAGCCAGGCTTCAACATGTTTCATGAAACACTAGAATTCATTCTTAAAAATTTTGAAGCCATAGAATAATTTATTTTTGAAAACATTTTATTTTATTTTATTTTTTTTTTCGAAAACAAAGGAAGAGTTTTTGAAAGATTTTTGAAAAATTTTTGAAAACAAAACAAAAAGAAAATTACCTAATCTGAGCAACAAGATGAACCGTCAGTTGTTCAAACACGAACAATCCCCGGCAACGGCGCCAAAAACTTGGTGGACGAAATTGTGATCCTCAAAGTTAGTCTCTTTGTATTTGTATGAAATCAAAAATACCCCAAAGAGATCATGGTGTGATGAATTGGGATCTTAATAATCCCTGGTAATGGCACGTGTGATCACAACTCCATTCAACTAACCAGCAAGTGTACTGGGTCGTCCAAGTAATAAACCTTACGCGAGTAAGGGTCGAATCCCACGGAGATTGTTGGCTTGAAGCAAGCTATAGTCACCTTGTAAATCTCAGTCAGGCGAATTTAAACATGATATTTTATTAGATTAAAATAAACAATAAAAGGGATAG
Source organism: Arachis ipaensis (assembly GCF_059453495.1). Lineage (NCBI taxonomy): Eukaryota > Viridiplantae > Streptophyta > Magnoliopsida > Fabales > Fabaceae > Arachis > Arachis ipaensis. The sequence goes on along the minus strand of NC_142440.1, from coordinate 46,624,706 downwards.
AGATACTTATGTAATTTCATTGGCAGGAATTTCAGATAAGCGAATGGAGATGCTTTTCGTTCCTCTGAACCTCTACTTTCCTGCTATCTTCATCCAATCAGTCTTACTCCTTTCCATGGCTGGCTGTATGCAAGGGCATCACCGTTGTCAGTGGCTACATCCCCTCCTCTCAGCGAATCATATGCTCACGCACCCTGTCACGGCACGGCTATTCATCTGTCGGTTCTCGATCATGCTGGAATAGGATTCACCCTCCTTTTGCGTCTGTCACTAACGCCCAACAATCGCGAGTTTGAAGCTCGTCACAGTCATTCAATCATTGAATCCTACTCAGAATACCACAGACAAGGTTTAGACCTTCCGGATTCTCTTGAATGCCGCCATCATTCTAGCTTACGCCACGAAGATTCTGGTTAGGAGATCTAAGAGATACTCATTCTAGCTTAATTCATGTAGAACGGAAGTGTTTGTCAGGCACGCGTTCATAAGGGAGAAAGATGATGAGCGTCACACATAATCATCACCTTCATCACGTTCTTGGGTGCGAATGGATATCTTAGAAGCGAAATAAGAAGAATTGAATAGAAAACAGTAGTACTTTGCATTAATCTTTGAGGAACAGCAGAGCTCCACACCTTAATCTATGGAGTGTAGAAACTCTACCGTTTGAAAATACATAAGTGAAGGTCCAGGCATGGCCGAGATGGCCAGCCCCTCTGATCTAAGAACCAGGCGTCCAAAGATACCTAATACAATAGTAAGAGGTCCTATTTATAATAAACTAGCTACTAGGGTTTACATGAGTAAGTATTTGATGTATAAATCCACTTCCGGGGCCCACTTGGTGTGTGTTTGGGCTGAGCTTAAGTGTAGCACGTGAAGAGGCCATTTGTGGAGTTGAACGCCAGCTTCTGTGCCAGTTTGGGCGTTCAACTCTGGTTTTGGATCCTTTTCTGGCGCTGGACGCCAGATTTGGGCAGAAGGCTGGCGTTGAACGCCAGTTTACGTCGTCTATTCTTGGCCAAAGTATGGACTATTATATATTTCTGGAAAGCCCTGGATGTCTACTTTCCAACTCAATTGGAAGCGCGCCATTTCAAGTTCTGTAGCTCTAGAAAATCCATTTTGAGTGCAGGGAGGTCAGAATCCAACAGCATCAGCAGTCCTTTTTCAACCCCTGAATCTGATTTCTGCTCAAGTCCCTTAATTTCAGCCAGAAAATACCTGAAATCACAGAAAAACACAAAAACTCATAGTAAAGTCCAGAAATGTGAATTTTAACACAAAATCTATTAAAAACATCCCTAAAAGTAACTAGATCCTACTAAAAACATACTAAAAACAATGTCAAAAAGCGTACAAATTATCCGCTCATCACCTGTGCAGCAAAAGCAATGAAAGCTCAGTCTTGAAAGAACATAAGTCATAGAAGAACAACATAACGGATTCATAAAGGAAGTTAAATACCCTTTATGATGGCAAACATCGTGCTTGTGAAAAAGTAAAATAGAAAGTGGAGGATGTGTGTTGATCTCAATAAAGCATGTCTAAAGGATCTTTATCCTCTATCCAGCATTGATGCCCTGGTAGAGTTTGCTTCAGGGTACAGGTACCTTTCCTTCATAGATGTCTATTCGGGATATAATCAAATCCTGATGTGTGAAGCAAACCAAGAAAAGACATTATTCATCACCCAAAGGCTAACTATTGTTATGCAGTTGTGTCCTTTGGATTGAAAAATGCTGGGGCAACGTATCAGCAGCTGATGAACAAGGTGTTTTCATCACACTTTGGAAAAGTAATGGAAGTCTATGTGGATAACCTGCTTGTGAAAACCAAGTATGAATTTAGTCTATCGTCCGACTTGTTAGAAGTGTTCAACACAATAAGACAGCACCAGATGAGACTAAATCCCACAAAGTGCACCTTTACAATAGAAGCCAAAAAATTCCTAAGATTCTTGCTCACTCGAAGAGGCATTGAAGCTAACCCGGACAAATGTAGGGCCATCTTGGAGATGCAAAGCTCGACCCACTTAAAAGAAGTCCAATAATTAAATAGTAGATTGGCAGCCTTATTCTGATTCCTAGCTGGTTCAGCTTTGAAGTCTCTATAATTGTTCGCAATACTTAAGAAGGAGCATGATTTCTATTGTACTTAAGAATGCGAACATGCCTTTCAAGAGTTCAAGAAGTTCTTGAGTAAGCCTCCATTATTGACCCAACCTGAAGTGGAAGAAGATCTCGTACTATATCTGGCTATCACTAACAAGGCTATAACCTCAATTCTCATCTGAGAAAACAAAGAAGGGTAGAAAGTTGTCTATTTCACCAGCAAAGCATTACAAAGGGCAAAATTAAACTATCAAAGGATAGAAAAATTTTCCTATTCTCTTGTTTTAGCTTATAGAAGATTACGACCTTATTTTCAAGCATGCGCCATTAAAATGTGAACAAATCAACACATAAAGCATATCCTAAAAAAACGAATATTGTAGGGTGGATGCTACAATGGGCTGTGGAACTGTCTGAGTTCGAGTTAAAGTACAAAGCTCGGAGGGCCATTAAATTGTAATACATGGCTGAGTACATTAGAGAACAAGGAAGCCCCACGACTTGGAACTTATATGTAGATGGCTCTTCAAAAAATGCTAGTATTAAGGCTGGGATCATCCTTGAGAATGAAGAAAAAACACGGATAAAACTCTCTCTAAAGTTTGATTTCCCTACCTTCAGCAACCAAGCTAAGAATAAAGCCATGCTTGTAGGCCTGCAAATGGTCAAAGAGGTCAGCACCTTGAAAGTTGGAGTGTTAAGTGACTCCCAAGTAATAACCTCAAAAGTAAATGGTGATTATCAAGCAAAAGATCCTAATATGAAGAGATATTTGGAGGAAACACTAATACAACTAGCCAGGTTCCAAAAAGATAAAGTCAGACACATAACTTTGGAACAAAAATACCCGAGTTGATGCTCTCTCCAAGCTAGCCAGCACAATGCCAGGAGGCAATAATAGAAGCCTAATTCAGGAAACTCTATAATCACCCACAGTGGCAAAGGGAGTTGACATGTTGGACATGTAGACAATCTCCAACATGAACTTGGGATAGATAACCCCCTCGAATGAAAAATTCTAAGGGATCAACTACAATATAAGCTAACTAAGCCAACTTGCTTCTATTTCTAACTTTGAAATTCAAACAATTAGGGTAATCGGGGTTTTTTTCCCTTTTATAATAAATCTATTTTTTAACTAGCTAGTTGGAGTTGGCTTCGCTCCTAGTTGGTTCCCTAGTAGAACTCATATCCAATATTTAAACTTTCGATATCCTTTCCAAAGAAGAAAAGGAAGCTAGGAGGTTAATTAGGAAAGCTCAAAATTACACCCTAGTTCATAATGTCTTCTACAGAAGAGGGATATCCACCCCTTGCTTTAAATGTGTCCCGACCTCAAAGACAGGAGAAGTCTTAGATGAAGTCCATAGTGGCATATGTGGAAATCTTTTAAGGGCAAAGTCATTGGCAAAGAAAGTGTTATGAGTTGGCTTCTACTGGCCGACCTTAAGGCAAGATACGACTGACTACGTCATGAAATGCCCACCTTATCAGATGCATGCTAATTTTCATGTGGCACCACTAGAAGAGCTCATCAGTGTCACTTCTCCCTGGCCTTTTTCAAAATAGGGATTAGACTTACTTGGGCCGTTTTCACAAGTGCCCAGACGAGTAAATAACTCATAGTAAGGATCGACTACTTTACTAAATGGATTGAGGCAGAGCTCCTAACATCCATCACCGATCAATGAAGTCGGATTTTTCTCTGCAAGAATATTGTCACAAGGTTTGGAGTTCCATTCTCCAATACCACGGGCAATGGTACTCAATTAACTAATTCAACATTTTGAAGCTTGATAGCGAGCCTAAAAATTAAGTATCAATTCATATTAGTAGAGCATTCCCAAGCCAATGGACAAGCAGAAGCTGCAAACAAAGTCATATTGGAAGGGCTTAAGAAAAGACTACAAGACGCAAAGAGAACATGAGTTGAATAGCTCCCTCAGGTTCTATGGGCATATCGAACAACTCCTTGATCTACGATAGGTGAGAGTCCATTTCCAAATTGCATATGGAATTGAAACCATAATTCCTATTGAGGTCAACGAAGAAAGCCCAATGGTAAGATTCTACAATGAAGTCGGCAACATTTAGGCCTATATAGAAGAACTTGATCTTCTCCCAGAATTTCGAGAACAAGCTCGGATAAGAGAGGAGGCACTAAAGCAAAGAATGGCAACCAGGTATAACAAGAAAGTCATAAGAAGGAATTTTGCCATGAATAACCCCATCCTAATCTGAAATGACATTGGAGTACAAAAGTCGAATGAAGAAAAACTGGCAGCCAACTAGAAAGGACCCTACAAGATTGTCAGACTTTAGGAAAAGGTTACTACAAAGTGTCTGACCTTAAGGGTAACGAGTTGTCTAAGTCATGGCATGCTTGTAATATGAAAAGATACTGCAGCGAGAAAGAAAATCTTGCTCCCTAATATAATCTTTTTCCTTATTTCATGGTTTTTTCCAAAAGGGTTTTCTTGGAAAAGGGACTTAACGAGGCATTATAACAAGAGCTAAGGGTTAACTAAAAACTCTTGGTAGCAACTAGCAAATCTTTGTAAATCATTCGAATAAATGACATATTCTCTTTTCACAATTTTATAATTCCTTTTATAAACAATCTCTCAAGGTCAGGAAAATCAAGATAAATAGGCTTCGGGATATGCCTACGAAAAAGTCCTTCAAAACAGCTTGGGTAGAACGAGCTGTATCATACACAAGGATGACAACCTTGTAAAAATTAGAAAGGGGCGAATAAACATATGATCCCTTCACTTAAGGCGCCAATTTATACTCGACAAAGTACAAAAATCACGAGCCGGCCTTCTAATGGTCACTCGGATAAAGTAACAAGGCTCAAATTGGTGCCCAATGGTTATAATATGACTGATAACTTAAAAACAATTCGAACTCATATAATTGAGCAAAATCAAGTTAAAAATAATCATATGTCTGAAGTGATTTGTGTTAAAAACAACTCGTATAAACTTCTATAAAAATAACTTGAGTCGAACAAGTTGAACAAATCATCGAAAGGATACAAAAATTTAGCATTAACGAGTTGTGTTTAAAACAAGTCGTAGAACAACTCAGGCATAAAACGAGTTGTATAAGAAAAATTACAACATACAACTTAAAACTCCTCATATCAAATGAGTCAGACAAGGTTGCACAACTAAAGTAAAGTTTCAGAGAAAATGATTTGTACCAAAATAAAGCATATTCAATCAAAACAATTCTAAGAATGATTTATACTAAAATAAACCATCAAACGGACCAAGTACGCAAGTCAGACTTAAAGAATATGACTTGAACAACGAACAAGTCGTGCAATGCATGCAAGTCGTACAAAAATGACATATAAACTACCATTCTAAAAGGAAAATATGCTACATTATAAAAATGATACAAGAATCATAAAAATAATATGGATGGAAAGGAAAAGCAATAGAAGCAAAGTACCACAACATAAAAGCTCAAAAAGTACGGGCACAGTATTCAACATTACAAAATAAAAATGTTCATATAAAGACCTACAAATCGGGCCATCATAATGAAAGATGAAAATTATTAAGAGACAGCTTCAGCGCTAGCAGAAAGTAACCTCTTTCTCAGGCCTGAGAGCTACCACTTCATCATCCGGAGTGACCTCTTCGCCGGGAATAACTTCAGTGACCCCCTCAACAGAAGTCAGATGAGAGATATATTTGGCAGACGAGGCTGAAGCTTTCAAACTCTGAGGAGCTGGGGATATTTTATCATCCTCAGGAATTAAGACGATCTCACCATTGACCACTGTCTTATTAGGATCACTGGCAGAAGATCGACCCTAGGAGCAATTATCTAAAATTGGGTTTTTAGATTATCTACGAGCTCATCCATGGCCTTTACAATAGATCCCTCCAACTCGTTATGTTGAAACTTCAACTCCCCCAACTTGGACATATACTAAAGTTTCTCCCCATAGACCCGAGTGTAGCTCTCTTCTGCTTTCTTCTTCAAGGCATATGCCTTATCAAGCTTGACATCAGAGTTCTCCACCATTTCTCTTAGCATTGCAGCATCCAACTTGAAAGCATTCCTTTCAGCCTTCTATTTAGCTTTGACCTTTTTTAACTCGTCCACCTCCTTGCAAATATCAGACAATTCTTTTTAGGTAGTGTTGAAAGTTGTTTAGCAAAGCTTTTTTAGAAGAGTAGTACAAACCCTAGCAGTATGAATGCCCCCTTTGCCACCATCTCAATGTTTTTTTCCAAAGAGAAATCATCCATAGAAATGAAACTGTCAGGAAGAATATATTCCTTGCTAAAAGGAATAACGTCAAAGTCCTTATTATGTATGTTGTCATACTTGTTGGAAGGTGCTTTGGAGTTACGAGAAATCCTCGCATTCGACTCCTCTACAGAATCAGGGAAAGGGGAACGGGTGGAACAACTCGAGCACTCGAGCCCTTGGGAGGAGGAGAAGCTTAAGCAAGCTGCCCTATTTGGGAAGAAGTCAGACCGTGTTTAGGAGAGGAAGTTGGAGGATCAGCCGACTTTCGAGTCTTTTTGAGTTGGACCTGGCGAACCATAACACTCTTCTTTGCTTGTCAAAGTCTGTTGTAATAAGCTAAACCACTGGTCATTTTTTCTACAAAAGAATGAAAGATTTATTAATAAGATAAGCACGTCAAAAGCTATCTAAAAATTAAATATATCTACCTTGCTCAGTTTGGACATAGCCCGGTTTTGAAATTGGAAAATTTTCCTATCTAGATTAAGAGCTCGACCCCAACTCTCCTAGAAGAAGGTCACACTATACATTGTTCCAGCCAAGTCAGATCCTCAAAATTATATTTCACAATTATAGAGACTTCCTCTGTGTACAAGCAAAACATGTACTGCCCTCTCTCATTCCTATAAAAAGATCGAGCTCCAACAGCTGGGTAGACTTTAAAGTAATCCATTTTGAAGTCATGAAAAGAATCCTCAAAAATGGAAAAGACCTTCCTACCTTGAATTGCTCTAAAAGAAGTCTATTTTTGCTTTTTAGAGCTGAAAGGTTTGGTCAATTGAAAGAGGGAAAAGAAGACCTTCAGAGATATAAGAAGATCAAACTCACAACAAATCAACTGATAGACTTTTATGAAGACCCAAGAATTCAAGTGAAGCTGGGTAGGGTAAGTTTAGAAGTTAACAACACATCCATCTCAAACTCTATAAAGGGAATCTTTACTCCTCGCCTAGTGAAAAGACATTCATACCTGAACAAAAAATGTTCATTCGACGTGTTATATCGGCGTACCATACCCTCCCCTCAAGGTCGGGGGTCTCTACAAAATAATTCTCCTCTTCCTTTTGATTATTACACATCATATGCTTAAGTCAAAACTCCTCTAACATCTTCCTATCCACTACAGACATGGCGGCCAAGACCGTGTCGTCTACCCATTCTAGGTCGGCTAGAATCTTAGAAGGCATGATTTGAACGACAGATCGAGAAATAAAAAGTATATCTACAAAAGAAAAAATACCCATGTTAAAACAAATCGGGAAAGCAACATATCGATCCTGAGTCTATCAAAGTTTACAAGGATAAAAAAAATGTTCAAGAAATAGGTCAGGCATGCTCATAAAGAACTCGGGCATTCCAGAGCATCAAATCTACACATCTCATCATCAACTAGCACTAGAGAATAGAATGCATGGCCACAAATGCATAGGAATCTCAAAAGGCACCATTTTCAAAAGTAACAATGGCACTATTTGGGGGCACACTACATTGTAGTATACTTTAAATTCACAAAGCCACAAAGAAATGCATTTACATTCAACAAAATGGAATTTTTACAAGTAAAGACACTAAGATTCAACCAAGAAACAAATTGTCTTTACTACATTCTTTGGAAACAAAATGAAACCCTACAAGTACAACATATAAGTTATGCTAACGACTGTAAAATCTTACACCCAGGTCACGGGAATGTTCAAAATTTCAAATAATCTATCTTTATACCAGTGCCAACAAAAATTGAAAAGAAACAAAAAAGAAAGCAATTAATACCAACATTGGTAAAGGAGGAGTACTAAATTAATGCGAATAGTAACTATAATGAAGCAACCACGAGAGAATGCAAGAAGCACCAAAGATAGGAAGAAATGGTTATAGAGATTTTAAAAGAGAATACAATTTTTGTAGAGAAAACTGAGTTTTTTCGAAGAAGGAAGAAGAAACGAAAAAGAGGAATATATTTATATAATAATAAGGGTAAAAGAGTAAAAGCTACCCCACTTTAAATGATTGTACATATTTCCTGAAATAAGTGCTCAAACAGTTAGAAAGCAAAAATGTTATAAAATGTTATAACTGCTCGAAACCACATCGAGTACCCAACCTCGACAGATGCCAACCGCATCAAAATAAGGTCGACTTGATAAAGCGAGGAAGTTAACATAAATGAACTTCTCAAACGACCTTGACAGAACTTCACGACTAACTTGATTAAAAGCATGAGTATGGCTTGTCGAAATTCGACTTCAAACAGAGACACTGTTCATACCCTGGCCCATTACAAGAGCCAAGCAAAAAATGACTAAATCCCAACCAACGTTCTACAAATCAATGTTTAGACCTACATTACGACCTACCCGACCTCAAAAGAGGATGGACACAGCGACGCAGGTCTAGCTCTACTTATCTATGTGAGTAATAAACTCCTACAATCTCTACTATTAATCTAGAAAGGAGATTGATGCCAAGGCATATTAGGCTAGTTTCACTAGCATTTTTCTGTTAGTTTTAGTTGTTTTATGCATTTTCTTGAGCTTAAAGTAACCAAGAATGGTTAAATGAATAACAAAGCAATGAACCATCCAAACAGTATGATTTTGATGCAAATTCCATGAGTTTTTAGTTATATTACTTGAACGCTATGAATGGAAGATTTCTCATGAAATTTTGCAAGACTTTGATGCAATTGTTTGGATGATTTCAGGGAAGAAGAGGCTAGGCAAGGAAGCAACAAAATCAATAAAGGAAGCTTGAATATCACATGTAGAGTTTAAGTTCCAGTTTCAGCTTAAACTGGAGCTTAAACGCCAGAATCATGAAGGCTAAGAAATGCTGGAACTGGCGTTTAACCTCCAGTTTAACCTTAATTTGGAAGTTAAACGCCAGAATGAGAATTTCACCAAGGGAGCATTTCCACGTTTAAGCTCCAGTTTAACCTTAAACTGGAGCTTAAACGTGTTCGACACAATTCTCACCAGGAAGCATTTCCACGTTCAACCTCCAGTTTAACCTTAAACTGGAGGTTAAACGCCAGAAGTAAGAAAGGCACCAGGAGCATTTCCACGTTTAAGCTCCAGTTTAACCTTAAACTGGAGCTTAAACGTGTTCGATTATTTCTCTCCTCCAGGGTTGCTTTCCCATTTCCACGTTTAAGCTTCAGTTTAACCTTAAACTGAAGCTTAAACGTGTTCGACCCAATTGCTCCTCCAGGGTTGCTTTCTTCATTTCCACGTTTAAGCTTCAGTTTAACCTTAAACTGAAGCTTAAACGTGTTCGACATTTCACACTCCTGGGTTGCTTTCTTCCATTTCCACGTTTAAGTTTCAGTTTAACCTTAAACTAAAACTTAAACTTCAACTTAAACGCCACTTTTTGAAAGGATTTCTGGGCCAAATATATTGAAGTTTAAGTTAGCATTTGAGCACAAACATTAACTTAAACGTATTATGGTATGAAACCCAATTGAATATCATGGTTTATGGGATTGGGCCTGAAGAATTGATGAGTCTGGAGCTTTAATTTGTTGAGTCTTGTGTCATTACTTGTTTATCACTAAGTTTGCTCAATGAATGTTACAGAATTGGATCACAGCCTCATCAGAATTATGGACCATAAACCCAAAGCAAAAGGAATTCAGGGAAAGGCCTCAAAGCCCAAGAAACACAACAGAAGCTCAATTTAGAAAGTGTATAAATAGGATAGAATTTAAGTTAGTTAGGGGGAGTTTTATACACAGAGAACTTTGGATCATTTTCCTTTAGTTTTGTAATTGAATTCAGAGCTATGACTCACTAAACCCCTTTCATTGGGTTAGGGAGCTCTATTGTAATTCAATGAATCAATAATAGTTTTATCTTCTTCTTCAATCTTTTCTCTTGAATTTTGTTAGAAAGCTTCTCGATCTAATTCCATTGGGTAGTTGTCTTGGGAAAGAAACTGCCCATAATTGGAATCCTTCGGAACCTTGGGAAAGGAATGGAGGATTCATGCTAGAGAAGCTTTCTCACAGTGAATTGGATTGGGGTTTGGATGGATATTGTGACATGTAATCCTACCAAATTGTGGTTCATGAAACTGTGTGGTATAATCAGTGATCGAGCATCATCTCTTCTTATGAACATTTAAACCAAGGGATTGGGAATTTGTTTGTTTTTAGAGAGAATTGGTGAGCCAAGGGATTGGGATCCAATCATATAAGATTGCCAAGCAAAATTTAATGAGGTGGAAAGCAAGTTTAAATGGAATTTGTTTGTTTTTAAATGCATTCATTAAATTTTGCTTGGCAATCTTATATGATTGGATCCCAATCCCTTGGCTCACCAATTCTCTCTAAAAACAAACAAATTCCCAATCCCTTGGTTTAAATGTTCATAAGAAGAGATGATGCTCGATCACTGATTATACCACACAGTTTCATGAACCACAATTTGGTAGGATTACATGTCACAATATTCATCCAAACCCCAATCCAATTCACTGTGAGAAAGCTTCTCTAGCATGAATCCTCCATTCCTTTCCCAAGGTTCCGAAGGATTCCAATTATGGGCAGTTTCTTTCCCAAGACAACTACCCAATGGAATTAGATCGAGAAGCTTTCTAACAAAATTCAAGAGAAAAGATTGAAGAAGAAGATAAAACTATTATTGATTCATTGAATTACAATAGAGCTCCCTAACCCAATGAAAGGGGTTTAGTGAGTCATAGCTCTGAATTCAATTACAAAACTAAAGGAAAATGATCCAAAGTTCTCTGTGTATAAAACTCCCCCTAACTAACTTAAATTCTATCCTATTTATACACTTTCTAAATTGAGCTTCTGTTGTGTTTCTTGGGCTTTGAGGCCTTTCCCTAAATTCCTTTTGCTTTGGGTTTATGGTCCATAATTCTGATGAGGCTGTGATCCAATTCTGTAACATTCATTGAGCAAACTTAGTGATAAACAAGTAATGACACAAGACTCAACAAATTAAAGCTCCAGACTCATCAATTCTTCAGGCCCAATCCCATAAACCATGATATTCAATTGGGTTTCATACCATAATACGTTTAAGTTAATGTTTGTGCTCAAATGCTAACTTAAACTTCAATATATTTGGCCCAGAAATCCTTTCAAAAAGTGGCGTTTAAGTTGAAGTTTAAGTTTTAGTTTAAGGTTAAACTGAAACTTAAACGTGGAAATGGAAGAAAGCAACCCAGGAGTGTGAAATGTCGAACACGTTTAAGCTTCAGTTTAAGGTTAAACTGAAGCTTAAACGTGGAAATGAAGAAAGCAACCCTGGAGGAGCAATTGGGTCGAACACGTTTAAGCTTCAGTTTAAGGTTAAACTGAAGCTTAAACGTGGAAATGGGAAAGCAACCCTGGAGGAGAGAAATAATCGAACACGTTTAAGCTCCAGTTTAAGGTTAAACTGGAGCTTAAACGTGGAAATGCTCCTGGTGCCTTTCTTACTTCTGGCGTTTAACCTCCAGTTTAAGGTTAAACTGGAGGTTAAACGTGGAAATGCTTCCTGGTGAGAATTGTGTCGAACACGTTTAAGCTCCAGTTTAAGGTTAAACTGGAGCTTAAACGTGGAAATGCTCCCTTGGTGAAATTCTCATTCTGGCGTTTAACTTCCAGTTTAAGGTTAAACTGGAGGTTAAACGCCAGTTCCAGCATTTCTTAGCCTTCATGATTCTGGCGTTTAAGCTCCAGTTTAAGCTTAAACTGGAACTTAAACTCCACATGTGATATTCAAGCTTCCTTTATTGATTTTGTTGCTTCCTTGCCTAGCCTCTTCTTCCCTGAAATCATCCAAACAATTGCATCAAACTCTTGCAAAATTTCATGAGAAATCTTCCATTCATAGCATTCAAGTAATATAACTAAAAACTCATGGAATTTGCATCAAAATCATACTGTTTGGATGGTTCATTGCTTTGTTATTCATTTAACCATTCTTGGTTACTTTAAGCTCAAGAAAATGCATAAAACAACTAAAACTAACAGAAAAATGCTAGTGAAACTAGCCTAATATGCCTTGGCATCAGAGATCTTACCAATCTTCTTAATAAAAGGAAGCAATTGTCCACCATCAAAGGTGGAACCGCTTCAGAAATTGGTTATTAGCTTACTCACAACTATAAATATCCTAACACTTTTAGGTATTCTTCGAACCCCAATCTACTAAAAATCTACCTAAAACTCTTGCTAAATTAAGCATCAGAGTCCCTTGTAGGTACCCTTACCATCCTCTCCAAAGAGCTCATACAGTATTGTAACACCCTTACTATTAGAATGTCACGCTTCCGGCTAAGCCACTCTGATAGCGAGGATATTACGACGACTTCTGTATACTTAATAATAAAATAGGAGCCTTTAACTCGAAACTGTATCGCAATTTTCTTTGAAATACCGAAAGTTCTTTTTCTTTTTATAAACATGCATATATAAACAAATTCAATAACAATCTTCCTATATATATATATATATATATATATACATAAACATACGAGACTTCTCACACAAGTAACTTACAAATATTATAAACATATATATCATTAAAAATCCTATCCCTCTTTACTGAAATATAATAACAAAGGCGAGAAAAAAGCTATAACTAATATATAAATATTCAACACAACCAGAGGCGCAGAAGAAACTCCATAAAATCCTTGTAAAACTCGGATAATTTTTTTCGTGACTATAAAACTCGGATAATTAATATATATAATTAACTCAGAAATTAATATTTATTATAGAAAACTAGAAAATTGAATTTCATAGTTTAATGTGATAGAGCTAATTAAAACATAAATTTTGACACTAATTTTAAAGGATTTGGCCCATGATTGGGCCGAACGGGCCAAATCGAGCCCGTATTCGGCCTTAGGCCCAACCCAAGCCTCATTAAACAAAAGAGCTCAGTTCTTCTTCCCCTTCCCATAAGCTAAGCATGCTAGGGAAACATTTGGGGCTGGAGGAACAAGAATCAAACCCTTGGTTTGATTTCAATCCAAGATAAGGTGAGGAATTCTCCATCTCACTTTCATTTTTTCCTTTCCTTAATTTTCAAAATTCTAAGACTTGGAGGTTGAGATTTTGATTAATTTGATGTTCTAGGGTCAATCTAACTTGATGAACTAGCGGGATTTGGTTTGGTTCAAGGAACGTACGGTAAGAATCCTCAAACGATAGTGAATTCATTGAGTATATGTGATTAGGTATTAAGTTTATATGTACGGATGTTAATGATGTGTATTAGGTAATATATACATAAGTGGTTTGGAGCTTAATTGAGGTCTTGGAAGATTGGAGTGGAATTGTATGCTGAAAAATCTGTTGGTGAGGGTGTTGAGGCCTTGAAAGCTTGAGAAAAGGTGAATTGGAGGTGTTCCAGGTTTATCGGGGAATCGACCAATGTATGGTTTCAGTTTCTTGTATCTAAAATATAATGTATCGTGTAAACTTAGTCTAGTTGACCATAGAATAAGGTTGAATTAATTGTTGTGTTGATGATTATGCATGATGTTGTTTGGATATGAATTATTATGTGAAGTGATATAATTGTGAATTGGTTTGTTGGGGAATAATTGAGGGGTGTTGATTTGATTGGGGAACATATGAGTATTTGTTGTTAGTATTGTTGATTTGAGTGGTTGGATTGTATGTGAATGATTAATGATAATTGTGTCGAGTGAAGAAGTTGATGAGACTATATGGTGTTTGATGATGATATGAATAATGTTTGATGTTTATGATGAAAATGGAATGCTAAATGATGATTTTAATGATGATAGATAAGGTGATGTGAATGTACATGCATGAGGTGGTATATTGATGCATTTATTTGGATAGTTGAAAAATTTGTATACGAGATTATTTAGAATTGAAGTAAGATTGGTTACGGTAGGATGTGGGGTTGTGCTGCAGTGTTATAGTATGTGTTAGTGTTGATTATGAGTATAGAAAGTTGGTATTGAATAGTGAATTGATGAAAATAGAGATTAGAGTATTTTTGTGAAAATCTGATTTTTGGCCAAACTTCGGCGAGCCATAACCTGGCTTCCGGAGCCCCAAATTTTTTCAAATTTATTTCATATGAAAATTGAATCTGGGAAGTTCACGCCGTTCAAAGAACTGATGAAAAATATTTTCAAACGAAAAATTTATGCGCGTCGGAAGTTCGTAGTGCAAAATTGAAATTCTGCAGCATTCATCATTTTTGCCACTTCGCATATCTTGCATACGCGACCGCCGCACGCGACGCGACCATTCTATTCGGGTTGGGCATCTTGCGTACGCAGGCTGGTGCATGCATACGCGAGCAAAGGATTTTAAGGGGTTCCGTACACGACCACTTGCACGCGACACGACCAACCCTTTCGGGTTTGGTATTTCACGTACGCGAGCAATAGGATGCGTATAAGAGTAAGGTTAAAACAAGCCTTTGCGTACGCGACGCCCATGTTTTTAGCAAACGAAGTTTTGTGTTTTAAAACTTAATTTTGAACCTCTAAACCTCTATTTTAACTCTTTTAGCCTTAGACCTTAGTGGTGTGCCTAGTAATGAGATGAAGCTAGGAAAAGGTAGTAACTTGGAGATAAAAAAAGATTGAAAACTAAATGAATGTTTGGTAAAATGAAAGAAAAATTATTACTAAAATCTGATTGATGAATAAATGATTATGATTAATTGAGGAATTTTGAAAATTTGGCGAATATGCTGGAGATGCATGTGATTAATGAATGAACGTGGTAAATGAACCATGATGGAAAAAGTTGAATGTGAGTATGTGATAAACCATTATTTTATGGTTTATATTGTGTTTAATTGTGTGGTTTTATCAAATCTTTACCCACTTATTCATTAAATTAGCATGTATTCACAATTCCTTCCCAAAATTACTCCATGGTTGAAAACCTGCTTCCTAGAGACTTTTAATTATGTATTTTAATTCTCCTTTATTCCATTCGATGTCGTGATCTGTGTGTTAAGTGTTTCAGGCTTTATAGGGCATGAATGACTTGGGGATTGGAAAGGAGGCTTGCAAAAATGGAAGGAACACAAGAAATTAAGGAGATGACCAGCGAGAAGTGACGCAGGCGCATGGCTCACGCGACCGCGCGAAATAGAGGAAATTGCAGTGACGCGATCACGTGCCTAACGCGAACGCATGGATTAGAAACTGCACAAGTGACGCGAATGCGTGGACGACGCGAACGCATGGATGACACAATCGTGTGATGTGCGCAATCTGCAGAATCTGCAGAATTTGCTGGGGGCAATTTTGGGCCCTGTTTTGACCCAGTTTTCGGCCCAGAAAAGCAGATTAGAGCCAGGGAACATGGAGAGACCAGAAAACATTCATTTCGCATAATTTTTGGATCTGATTTTACTCCTCCTCTAGGTTTTCTCTCTACACATTCATAGTTCTTAGGATTTTGTTTTTATTGCTTTTTGGATTGGGATATTGAGAAGAGTTATTACCTCCGCCAAGACTTCATCATTCTAGTTTGTTTCCTTACTTGTCACTTACTCTTTCATATCCTTAATTTTTTCAGAATTACTATTGGATTATTTTTAGAATTTATTAATACAAGAACTATTTTTATTTTTAATTGGTCTCTTTGATTATTATTATTTATCATGTCTTTCTTTATTTCCCTTTCTTATTTTATGAAGTTTACAATCATAATGAGCGAGTAGTTCCATAACTTGATTGGGAGTTGGTTGAAAGGAGAACCTTGAGTTGGAATGCTCAAGAGTAAAATTATAATTGGGTTTATCATTGGGTCGCCCTCTAGTCACTGACACTTGTCCTTCCTAAGGGAGAGGATTAGAACTTGTGAATAGAAACTGACTTCCAACTTGCTTAACTTTCCTTTATCTGGTAAGGGATAACTGAGTAGAACAACCTTCAATTATCAATTGATCTTGGGAGAGCTCCAACAAGGATAGGACTTCCGACTAATCTACTCCCGGTCAAGGTTTTTATTTAAATTACATAAATTCTCTGATTTAACTTCATGTTTATCAACTCAAACCATTTTTGAAAATATCTGATTAATAAAATAGCACATCTTTCTGCAACTCGTTGGGAGACGACCTGGGATTCATACTCCCAGCATTTTAATTCTAATTTTGTGACAACCCTTCTAAATTGATAAGCGGATTTTTGTTGGTTAAGGACTGTACTTGCAATGTTCCTCTTACATCAATTTCTTAATCTGCCAATTTCCGCCACGTCAATTTTTGGCGCCGTTGCCGGAGAGATGCAATAGAGTGCTAAGTTATTGATTGGAATTTATTTATTTGTTACTTTGAGCTGCATGTTTCTTTCGTTAAATGACGCGTTCACTTCCTGATCCAAGCTTGCCAGTATTTGATCCTAAGATTGAAAGAACTATTTCACGTATAAGGCAAGCTCGGCGTCGTTTAGTCCTCCCCGAGGGCGAATCTGAAACGTCACGTAAGGAAGAAACAAGCTCCCTTTCTACTGATTCGGTTGATTTACGTGCAGGTGACATGGCAGGACCTAGGAGAGTTACTATCAAGGAGGCTGGACCCCCTGATTTTACAATGCAACCGTTTCAAGCGTATCATCTAGCGGTGGCTACAGATTTTGAAATAAAGACTGCACTACTCAACTTGATGCCTAAGTTTCATGGCTTACCTGCTCAAGAGCCTATCAAGCACCTTAGGGATTTCCAAGCAGCCTGTTCTACTGTCAGGCGTAATGGTGCAGATGAAACTTCTATTCTGTTAAAAGCCTTCCCATTCTCTCTTGAGGGAAAGGCGAGAGAGTGGTACTACACTCAACCCGCAGCAACTGTTTTTGACTGGGATACGTTTAGAAGAGAATTTTTGGAAAAATTCTTTCCAGCTGAATTTACTGATAAACTAAGGAAAGACATTTCCATGATTGTTCAGGACGAATCCGAGACTCTCTACGAATACTGGGAGCGCTTCAACAATCTTCTGGAAGTATGCCCCCACCATATGATTGACAAGATAGTGTTGCTCGGCTACGTCACACAGGGTTTGAGGCCCCAAGATAAGATCACATTGGAAAGTGCTAGCAATGGGTCTATGAAAAAGTACAAGACCACTAATGAGGCATGGCAATTGATCAGCGACTTAGGTGAATCTGCTCAGAATCACAGGCAGAAACAAAGCCGGTCAAAAGCTGTTGGAGAGGTATCTTCTATCAGAGAGACTACTGCTCTAACTCAGAGTATATGTGAAATGACCAACTTACTGAAGCAGATGCAGTTGAGTCAACAACAAGCACAACAAAGCCAACAGTTAGTCCCACAAAGAGTGTGCGGAATCTGTGCTGATTATAACCATTATACTGATGAATGTCCGCAGCTCCAGCAGGAATACAACACTGTGGCAGCCACTCATAACTTCTATGACCGCCCCAATCAAGGATACAATCAAGGTGGCAGCTACAACCATGGATGGCAGGACAATTCCAACCAAGGTTGGAGAGATAATTCTAACCAGAGTTGGAGGGACAACAATAACAGAGGAGGCAGAGACAATCAAGGAAATCAGAGGTGGAATAATAACAACAACAGGCAGCAGAACCAGAACCAGCCTTATAGAGCACCTCACCTAAGGCAATCCCAAGGAGCACAGCACAACCAACAACAAGTTCCGCAGATCACTCAATCTAATTCCTCTCCGAGTGACGAGGCAATTCAATCCATTGCGCAAGGACAAAGAAACATGGAAAGTTCACTTAACGGTCTAACATCCGCTATACAAGCTCTCATCTCTCAGCTGGGATCATCCAATACTTCAAATACTCAATATGCAAGCTCCAGTGGAATTCTTTCTCAACCCTTACCCAATCCAAAGGGTGAGATCAATGCCATCACCCTAAGGTCTGGAACCACACTGCAAGAGAAGAATCAGGAGGAGCCAATCCCATCAGAACACACCTCAGCTGAAGAGGTGGTGGAAGTAGAGGATGCTGAAGAGGAAGAGGACATATAAGACATGGTTAAAGAAGAAGAAGCTCAACCACAGAAGGAAGCACCAAAGGATGCAGACGCTGCAGAAAACATCCTTCCTATTCCATTTCCACAAATTGCAAGGAAGCCCAGGAAGCAGATGGAACTTGATCCCAAAATGGTAGACATATTCAAAAAGGTTGAGGTAACTGTTCCCCTTTTTTATGTTATTCAGCAGGTACCTAAATACGCAAAGTTTCTAAAAGATTTATGTATACATAAAGACAAAATTAATGAATTAGAAACTATTCCTTTAAGTAGTTCTATATCTGCTTTAATGGGAGGTATACCTGAGAAGTGTAGTGATCCAGGTCCATGTATGGTTAACTGTACTATTAGAGGTGTATATTTTCTGACTGCATGTGTGATCTAGGAGCATGTGTTAGTATAATGCCTTTGTCTATATATGATACTTTGAGGCTCCCTCCCTTAAAAAGGTCGGCAGCTCGTTTTGTGTTAGCAGATAAAAGCATTATTACAGTGGTTGGAATTGCTGAAGATGTATTAGTGAGTATTAAGGGGCTCAAATTTCCCATTGACTTCTATATCCTGGAAATGCCCCCTAATGACTCAGGAAGGCCATCATCAATCCTGCTTGGAAGACCATTCCTGAAGACTTCAAAGTTCAAGCTGGACGCATTTTCCAGAACTTATTCTTTTGAAATAGATGGCAGAATAGTGAAGTTCAGTTTAAATGGAGCTGTGAAGCACCCTCCAGATGATCTTTCTATCTCCCAGTGTGACATCATAGATGAAACCGTAGCTGAAGTTCACCAGGAGGAATTAGAAGAGAAGTACACAAGACAAGGTCCAAGTGTGGGGACACTTTCAGAGGACAATGAGGGTACTTTGTCATTATCACCAGCTCCGGATGATCCAGAGCCTGGACATGAGCAGAAATTAGAATTAAAGCCCCTCCCTCCACACCTCAAGTATACTTACCTTGAGGACAAGCAGAAGTTTCCAGTTATTATTGCAAGGGAACTCACTTCTCAATAAGAAGAACAGCTACTCAGTATGCTGAGGAAACACAAGAAAGCAATTGGATGGAGCCTGGCGGATATAGTAGGCATCAGCCCTCAAGTTTGTGAGCACAGAATATTCCTAGAAGAGGGAGAAAAGCCCGTCCGTCAACCTCAGAGAAGACTAAATCCCACCATCTTAGAAGTTGTCAAGAAAGAGGTGACCAGGCTACTTGAAGCAGATATCATTTACCCCATCTCAGATAGCGAATGGGTCAGTCCAATACAAGTGGTGTCCAAGAAGTCTGGAATCACAACAGTAAGAAATGAGCATGGAGAGCTTCTGACAACTAAAGTGCAGAATTCATGGAGAGTTTGCATTGACTATAGGCGTCTCAACCAAGCCACTCGCAAGGATCATTACCCCTTGCCATTCATTGATCAGATGCTTGATCGCCTGTCAGGTAAATCCCATTATTGCTTTTTAGATGGTTATACAGGCTATTTTTAAATCCATATAGCTCCTGAAGATAAAGAAAATACTACTTTTACATGTCCTTTTGGCATTTATGCTTATAAGAGAATGCCCTTTGGCTTGTGCAATGCACCAGCTACTTTCCACAGGTGCATGATGAGTCTTTTCTCTGACCTTATTGAGAACTGTATGGAGTTTTTTATGGATGATTTTAGCGTTTATGGTGATTCATTTAGCCTTTGCTTGGATAGTTTATCTAGAGTATTAGATGGATGTGTCAGTACAAACCTTGTATTGAATTTTGAAAAATGTCACTTTATGGTAAAACAAGGGATTATACTAGGACAGGTTGTGTCTAATACTGGCATTTCTGTAGATCCAGCAAAGGTGGATGTTATTTCTAGTTTACCTTACCCCTCCTCTGTGAGGGAAGTCCGTTCGTTCCTTGGCCATGCAGGTTTTTACCGGAGATTCATTAAGGACTTCAGTAAGGTAGCACTACCCTTATCCAGACTACTGCAGAAAGATATTTAGTTCGAGTTCAGTGAGGATTGCAAACAAGCGTTTGATAAGCTGAAGACCGCCCTGACTCAAGCTCCAATTGTGAGAGGACTAGATTGGAGCCAGCCATTTGAAATCATGTGCGATGCTTTCAACCATGCAGTAGGAGCAGCGCTGGCTCAGCGTGAAAGTAAGGACCCTTTTGTAATTGCTTATGTGTCTAAGAATTTAGACGCCGCTCAGTCTAATTACACTACCACTGAGAAAGAGCTTCTTGCTATTTTTTTTGCTCTGGATGAATTCCGAGCCTATTTACTCAGACCACGCAGCTCTAAAGTATTTATTAGCTAAAAAGGAGTCCAAACTAAGGCTTATACATTGGATACTGCTACTACAAGAATTTGATTTAGAAATTAAGGATATGAGTGGTAACCAGAATCTAGTGGCAGACCACTTGAGTCGTCCTGAGCACATTAGGGATGACTCCACCCCTATAGATGATAATTTCCCATTTGACAACTTATAAGCAGTATCTGAAGTAGTCCCTTGGTATGCACCTGTAGCTAATTATCTAGTTAGCTGCACTTTTCCTCCAAACTTTACTAAGCATCAAAGAGACAAGCTGAAAAGCGAGTCCAAATATTATATATGGGATAACCCATATTTATGGAGATGTGGCACTGACCAGGTAATTAGACGGTGTGTGCCTCAATCAGAATTCCAGTCCATTTTAGAGGCCTGCTACTCATCTGAGAGTGGAGGACATTTTGGCCCTCAAAGAACAGCTAGAAAAATTTTAGACTGTGGATTCTGGTGGCCTACTCTTTTTAAAGACGCTGCTGAATTTTGTAAATCTTGTTCCCCATGCCAAAGGTTTGGTAATATATCTAAGAGGGATGAGATGCCTCAACAGACTATGCTTTTCTTTGAAATTTTTTATGTTTGGGGCATTGACTTCATGGGTCCATTTCTACATTCTAATGGTTATTTTTATATATTGTTAGCTGTAGATTACGTTTCTAAATGGGTGGAAGCAATTTCTACCCGCACTGATGATGCTAATACTGTTGTTTCCTTTGTTAGAACCCATATTATTTGTCACTTTGGATCACCACGAGCAATCGTGAGCGATCAAGGCACCCATTTCTGTAACAGGAGAATAACAGGATTACTGAAGAAGCATGGGATAGTTCATAAAGTGGCAACAGCCTACCATCCCCAGACTAATGGGCAAGCTGAGGTGTCTAACAGAGAGATAAAGAGTATATTGCAGAAGATAGTCAAACCTCATAGAAGAGACTGGAGCACCAGGCTACAAGATGCACTCTGGGCATACAGAACAGCATACAAGACACCCATTGGGATGAGTCCCTTCCGCTTAGTTTATGGAAAAGCCTGTCACCTCCCAGTTGAGGTAGAGCACAAAGCCTTTTGGGCAGTAAAGGAGTGCAATATGGAATTTGAGAAAGCCGGAGTTGAAAGGAAGTTGCAACTGCAAGAATTACAAAGCCTTCGCCTAGAAGCTTATGAGAACTCAAGGCTGTACAAGGAAAAGATGAAGGCTGTGCATGATAAGCACATCAAGAGGAGAGAGTTCCAACCTGGGGACTTTGTCCTCCTTTACAACTCTAGACTGAGGCTCATGCCAGGCAAGTTAAGATCAAGATGGGAAGGTCCATATAGAGTAGAGAAGGCTGAGCCATACAGAGTTTTCCACCTGAGCCATCCTTCAAGCTCTGAATTCATCAAAGTTAATGGACATCGCTTAAAGCTATATCATGGTGAGAATGCGACGAAAACCAAGGAGCTAGAGATCTTCCTCTTGGAGGATCCACAACCAGTAGAAGACTGAGCTAGTGGAGCATCCAACTTAAGGACGTTAAAGCAAAGTGCTGGGTGGGAGACAACCCACCATGGTATGATCGTTCCTTTCTTTCTTCTTAGTTTTCTTTTTCAATAACTCTTCTCATTATTAGCACATTTAGTTTACATCTTCATTTTCACAATTGCATATAAAAAAAAGCGAAAGGAGGAAAGCGGCATGTGATGCGACAGCGTCACCGACGCATCCGCGTCGTATTGGCCCTGGGAAGCAAACGCAAACTTAACAGAAAGTCACACGAGAGCATGGCTGGAGGAGTGCCTTAGGCACAAATTGATCCACGCTGACGCGTCCGCGTCATGTGGGAAAAATGCCTCCCACGCGTCTGTGTCACCCACGCAAACGCGTGACCTGAAAATCGACGTAAGAAAGGGTGCATGGCCGAAAGTTGTGCTGGACTAGCGCTAGACACACAAGCCTTACCACGCGAACGCTTGCCCCACGCGTCCGCGTCGTCTTCCAATATTGGCCACCCACGCGATCACATCCACCACGCGAACGCGTCACCCTAGAATTTGGCAACAATAAGTTTCGAACAGAGAGTTGTGCGAGCGCGAGGCTGCCCTCGCGCCAGTAGCACCAAACGAGTCACGCGTCCGCGTGACCGACGCGACCGTGTCAATTCATATAAGCACCATCCGTGCGAACGCGTACCTTACGCGTCCGCGTCGATTGCGCCGTACAGCTTATCCTAATCTGCCAAAATATCTTATCTTTCTCTTCCCTAAATCCTACTTTTTCTTTTCCCTTCTTATTTCTTTCTTCTCCTTTCTTCCTTCTTCCTTCTTTCTCACCTTCTACTTTCTCTCTCTCTCACCACCATTATCATGGTTTTTCTTTTCTTCTTTCCTCCTTACTTTTCTATTTTTCTTCTTATTCTTATGTTTTCTTCTTCTTTTCTTTTTCTTTTCACCTTCATTATCCATGTTTTCTTTTTCTTTCTTTTTCTTATTATTGGTGTTGGAAATTTGTTAGGGTCATTATTATTCCTTATAATTTGCTTGTGGATTGTTAAATAATTGTTTGGCAATTATATCTAAATTTTTAAGGGTTGCTTGCATGTTCAATTCAATACTTTCAATAGCTTATTCACCATGCATGCTATGTGTTTGTGAAAACGCCCATATGGCATTGTGCACCATTTTGAGATTTCTTTTAATCTACTACTCTAATTGCTTGCTTTTCACAAAAACCCTTCTTTTATTTTATTATTTAAATATAATTATTATTACAAACAGGTTATTAGTTTGAAAGGCTCGGTAATCTAACTTGGACATTGAATGCTTGATCTATGCTACTCATGCCTTTGCCGGCATGCCAATAAACACCTTGCATTTATTTGTCATCTTATGCACTTG
Source organism: Arachis ipaensis (assembly GCF_059453495.1). Classification (NCBI taxonomy): domain Eukaryota; kingdom Viridiplantae; phylum Streptophyta; class Magnoliopsida; order Fabales; family Fabaceae; genus Arachis; species Arachis ipaensis. The sequence goes on along the minus strand of NC_142440.1, from coordinate 46,601,141 downwards.
TTATTTGTCATCTCATGACCATGTGTTAACATCATTCATCTTTTAATGTGCATTGATTACCACCTTTCCCGCCTTCTTTCTCGCTCTAACCCTTGACATTTTAACATACTTTCTCTTTTCTTTCTTTTAGGATGGCCACCAAGAAAGGCAAAGAGAAAGCTACTCCCAAACCACCAGCAAGAAGAGGAACAAAAAGAGCATTAGTGGCAAAGCCATCTTCAACTGCAGTTAAGCCCTCAACAAAAAGAATTAAGAGGATTATAAAGGTTGATGAAAAAGAGAAAGCCTTCCCAGCAAAGGACAATGCACGATTTACCAACCGCTACTGTGAGCAGATGTTCCCCATCCTGGCAGAAAGGAGTTACAACAATGAATACCTTCTTATCCTTCCGACCCGTATTGCTGAATTTGTTAAGCTACAAATTGAACGAAGACAATGAGGTTTCCTACAGAGACAGCCACGGCAGGTTAATCTTTCCTGGGTAGTCAAGTTCTACTCTAACTTCCACTTGCCAACCCTGTAATCTGTCTATGTCCGTCAGAAGCAAGTCCCCATTACAGAAGAGGCCATTCAACGAGCTTTAGGTCTTTCCCCTACTCCAGAAGGACTGGACGCATTTCAAGAGGCCACACTCAAGCGCCAGATGTACCAATTTGACCGGGACGCTGTTCTCAGAGTTATCGCACTACCTGGCAGCAGATGGATTTATGAATACCATCGTTCCCGTCCTAAGGGAATATCGGCTTCCGCACTTACCTTGGAGGCTCGCGTATGGGCACAGATTATGTCTCATTACGTATTTCTGAGCACTCATGAGTCCTCCTTCACTGCGGACATGGCCGTTCTACTATGGTGCATCCTTACAGACCAACCTCTAAACCTACCAAGACACATCCGGAATGCCATGGGACACGTACAAATTGTGGGCAACTTACCTTTTCCTGCCTTGGTCTCTGATCTTGTCTCAGCAGTCAGAGTCTCCTACAGAGCTGGAGACACCAAAGCCATGCTCCCTCGGGATGATCAGTACGTCCCTAACGGGAAATATATCAGATCCCCAGCAGCCACTACAAGCCAACCTACTGAACCGGCTGAAGACATTCCACCTTCAACACCACAAGCACCTACAACAAACCAACTGCTCCATCAGATACTTGAGAGGTTGGATCGGCAGGAACACAAAGCAAAGCTAAGAGAGCGCCGTAACAAGCGCCGATTCACATACCTTAAGGAGCTACTCATAGGAAAATACAAAGACCCAGACACCCCGGACTCCACTTCATTTACTAGTACAGGGAGCCATGACGGTTCCGACTGTAGAGATACTGCTACCAACCCACCTTTGTTCGTGACAGATGGCACCGAGGACGGTGCAAAGCCTTAAGTGTGGGGAGGTCGGTCAGTACCTGACTTTCGGAGGTAATTTCTCTTCCCTAACACCAATAAAATAGGACATTTAGTTAGTTTTTCTTTTGTAGAATAGGATAAATTGCATAGTAATAGGTTAGTTGCATGCATGTTCTACTTGATTGAAAAGATAATAAGTTTCTTCTAAGACTCTATTTTTAGAACAAAATTTCACTAATTTTAATCAAAATTTTTATGTTAAATTTGCTTGAAGTTGTATTTGGAACATGGTTTTTGAGCTAAAGAACACACAACCTGTGAGATTTGAGCTTAGTTACATGGTTACATTATTTAACCATAATTATTTTATTCTTGTGTGTTTACTTCTCTATGATTGTAATCTATATTTTGTTTCATCCTATATGTCCAATGTTTAATATATTTATATGCTTGCATATGATTGAGGCCATTATTTGTTTAGCTCACTTACCCAAATAAGCCTACCCTTTCAATTACCTTTGTTAGCCACTTTGAACCTTTAAATCCTATTTGTTCTGTATTTTACCACATCACTAGCCTTAAGCGGAAAAATAATTATATATCCCAATTGAATCTTTGGTTAGCTTAAGATAGAATTGTGTGTTAATTAAGTATGGGAAAATTGTGGGAACAAAAGATAATAAGAGAATGTGTCATGATAATATAATGAGAATTTGGGTACCTACTCATGTGAAACTATAAAAGAAAATTGAAAATTCTATGTGCATTGATAAGCTATGTTTATTTTTATTCTTAAAAAAAATAAATAAATCCAAAAATATTCAATAAATAAATAAGGGGACAAAATTACCCCAATGCTAAGTTAAAATTCATGGATCAATGCATATATGATAAAATTAAAATAGAAGTTGATACATGAGTATGGAATGTGAAAGAAAAATTTTGGGTAGCTAGGTGTGAAATTTAAGTTATATAGAATATATATGTGTGTTAGGTGAAAGCTTGGGTTAATTAAAGATTCAATTTATAAGCTTACTTAGCCATATATGTACCCTTACCCTTACCTTGGCCCCATTACAACCTTGAAAAGACCTCATGATGTTTGCATTGGTACATTAAATGTTGTTGATTGGTTAGGTGAAGAACAAAAAAATAAGAAAGCATGATTAGAGAATGATAGAGTGATTATCCTATACACTAGAGAGACTAGAGTGTACATACATCATCAGTGAGGGTTCAATGCCTAATTTCTATGTTCCCTGCTTTCATGAGCTACCTTCTTGCATTTTTATCTGTTCTTACTGTATAAGAATTGAATTAGTGGGATTTGATTTGTGATTGTCTTGAAGAGCTTATTTACTTTTGACCAAGTGGACAAGAATCATATAGTTGCATTCACATATATAGGTTTCATTGCATTGCATGAGTTTTACATGTTCCTACTCATTTATTTTATCTCCTTCAACTAAGCATGAGGACATGCTAAGGTCTAAGTGTGGGGAGGTCGATAAACCATTATTTTATGGTTTATATTGTGTTTAATTGTGTGGTTTTATCAAATCTTTACCCACTTTATTCATTAAATTAGCATGTATTTACAATTTCTTCCCAAAATTACTCCATGGTTGAAAACTTACTTCCTAGAGACTTTTAATTATGTATTTTAATTCTCCTTTATTCCATTCAATGTCGTGATCCGTGTGTTAAGCATTTCAGGCTTTATAGGGCATGAATGACTTGGGGATTGGAAAGGAGGCTTGCAAAAATGGAAGGAACACAAGAAATTAAGGATATGACCAGCGAGAAGTGACGCGGGCGCATGGCTCACGCGACCGCACGAAATAGAGGAAATTGCAGTGACGTGATCGCGTGCCTGACGCGATTGCGTACTTGACGTGAACGCATGGATTGGAAACTGCACAAGTGACGCGAATGCGTGGACGACGCGCACGCGTGGCAAGGCAAAACGCTGGATGACGTGAACGCATGGATGACGCGATCGCGTGACGTGCGCGATTTGCAGAATCTGTAGAATTCGCTGGGGGCAATTTTGGGCCATGTTTTGACCCAGTTTTTAGCCTAGAAAAGCAGATTAGAGCCAGAGAACATGCAGAGACCAGAAAACATTCATTCCGCATAATTTTTAGATCTGATTTTACTCCTTCTCTAGGTTTTCTCTCTACACATTCATAGTTCTTAGGATTTTGTTTTTATTGCTTTTTGGATTGGGATATTGAGAAGAGTTATTACCTCTGCCAAGACTTCATCATTCTAGTTTGTTTCCTTACTTGTCACTTACTCTTTCATATCCTTAATTTGTTCAGAATTACTATTGGATTATTTTTAGAATTTATTAATACAAGAACTATTTTTATTTTTAATTGGTCTCTTTGATTATTATTATTTATCATGTCTTTCTTTATTTCCCTTTCTTATTTTGTGAAGTTTACAATCATAATGAGCGAGTAGTTCCATAACTTGATTGGGAGTTGGTTGAAAGGAGAACCTTGAGTTGGAATGCTCAAGAGTAAAATTATAATTGGGTTTATCGTTGGGTCGCCCTCTAGTCACTGACACTAGTCCTTCCTAAGGGAGAGGATTAGAACTTGTGAATAGAAATTGACTTCCAACTTGCTTAACTTTCCTTTATCTGATAAGGGATAACTGAGCAGAACAACCTTCAATTATCAATTGATCTTGGGAGAACTCCAACAAGAATAGGACTTCTGACTAATCTACTCCCGGTCAAGGTTTTTATTTAAATTACATAAATTCTCTGATTTAATTTCATGTTTATCAACTCAAACCATTTTTGAAAACATCTGATTAATAAAATAGCACATCTTTCTGCAACTCGTTGGGAGACGACCTGGGATTCATACTCCCAGCATTTTAATTCTAATTTTGTGATAACCTTTCTAAATTGATAAGCGAATTTTTGTTGGTTAAGGACTGTACTTGCAACGTTCCTCTTACATCAATTTCTTAATCCGCCAATTTTCGCCACGTCAGTATGCTTGTAATTTATCTCTCTGGTTTTAAGGGTGATAGGGCACTGATACCCTCTAATGGTGACAGGGCACAGATACACTCTAATGGTGACAGGGCACATATACCTTCTAATGGTGGCAGGTCATAGATTCCCTCTAATGGTATTAAGGCATAATAGAGAGACTGTGTCTAGGTTAGCTACCGAACACGTTGGCTATATAACTGACAAATGACCTCATTAGCCATAGGACATGCATGCATCATATGCATCTATGTGTTTATTTGGTGTATTTTGTTTGGAATGCCTAACTGATTGTATAAATTACTTGCTACCTATTTATCTGCTATATTTGAATCCTAACTATGATTTCCTTAGATGTAATAATTGTGTTTGAACCAAACGATTCTAGTGGCAGTTGGGAGGTTCAGAGGAGTTGGAAAGGGGAGTGTTAGATAGCATGAGGATCCTTAGTTAGTGGCTTATTTTACTTTTGGTTTAGCTATGTTTTATAAGTTTAATTCATACGTCAGAAGTTCTAGGATTGCCTTTGGCTTTCCCGGGACAATATATGTTAGATATGTGGGCGCTGTTACCATGCTGAGAACCTCTGGTTCTCACGCCATACATATTTTGTGATTTTCAGATGCAGGACGTGAGGCACCTCGCTGAGGCATGCTGGAAGCTTCTTACAGTGGAGATCTTTTGCATTTTGGGACTTACTTTTGGTTATGTTGTTTATATGTAGATACTTATTATCTCCACCGCTTATGTATATGATGTATTATTTCCTCTTAGAGGTTATTTTGGAGAATCAAGTTCTGAAAACTACATTTGGGCTCTTTTAGCAATTCTCATATGTGTGTGTGTGTGTGTGTGTGTGTGTGTGCGTGCGTGCGTGCGTGCGTGCGTGCGTGCGTGCGTGCGTGCGTGTGTGTGTGTGTGTGTGTGTGTATACTTATGTGCTCTGGCTGGTTTATCTTCACGAACCGAGTTAGAAGCTTTGTTATTTGTATCTTGGAACTCTTTAGTATATAACCATGTTTAGCTTACTCTTATTTTACTTCGGTTACACTAACATTAACATGAGTGTTGTGCTTTTCGATTTAACGCTTTTGCTTTAACTTTTCTTCTAACGCTCCTAGATAAAACTTCTTTCAACTATATTATAATAATTTTACTTTTAGAGATCGTAATACCTCACCACCTCTGTCTTATGACTTAAGTATAAGATTTTGTATGTTAAGGTGTTACAATCCTCGTCTGTCCCGAAAAGAGAAGTTTGTAAGGGGTGATAACCTAACCATATAGTCTCACTAGAGAAGTTCAGAATTGTTATAAGAGGATACATATAAAGAAGAGTATGGATGTCAACCATAGTGATTATTGTTTGTCTTATGAATCTATTCCAACATCAACATATAAATAATCCAAAAATACAACTTCATATCTTTATTTATAAAAAGTTCCAATCTCGATAAATCACATAGCATTTCAACACATACCAAAGGACCAATCAATCCAAACTTACTAATCACGGCCTCGGGCCCAAGCATGACAAATCACGGCCATTGGCCTAACATATAATCGAATCTCGGCCTCCGACCCAACATATCCAACCAACACTTAGTCCCAAAAAAGAATCAATCACTAGCACAAATAATGCAACACAAATATAATTAGAGAGTAGTTACAACAAATACCACAATTAACAGTTAGATAGAATTCATCAGATAAACAAACCAAAATACTAAAGCACACCCAAACAATAGTAAACAAATGCAGTATGATGCATGCATGTCCTACTGGCCATGAGCTCATTCCTCGGTTAAAGTGCCAGATTCTGACACATCTGGTAGCTAACCATAATCCTTGTGTCTATCCAGGCAGGTATTACTCATCAAATTTCGAAGCAAATGGGACAAACCACAGTCCTTGCGTCTACCCATGCCAATGCTTCACCACAACCCATAATAAGTGGGATGAACCACAACCTTTGCATCTACCCAGGCATGTGTTTAAAATCTCAATCCGGAGTAAGTGGGACAAACCACGATCCTTGTGTTTACCTAGGTGTCTCAAACCTCAACCTAGAGCAAGTAGGAGTAAGTGTAAGAACCACAATTAATTAACCGCTTAATTAAAATATTTTAATTGCTTGAAATTGGTTCAAAAAATTAGAATGTTAATTAGAAAATTTAAATATGATATTTGGACTCAATAGATTTTTCTGAGTTAGAAAATATAATTTTCTGCAAAAAATTACGTAAAAATGCGTACCGATAAATTAGCCGGTAGTACTGTCTTAAGTCTGTCCAGTACTGTGTGAGAATGATAAAAACAGTACAAAAACTTAGAAAACATTTAGAATTAAAAATCGGGCGCTAATTCTAAAAGTTTGGCCCAAAATTGGGTCAAACGGGGCAAAAATGCTAATGGGTTGGACCAGGTCCAAGTTGGGCCTAAGCCTAACATATATAAGTTCACAAATGAACCCAATTCAGCTTCATAACACACTTGACCATAACCCTAGCAGCTGCATTGAAAAAGAGAGAATACACTATTCATCATCTTCTTTAATTGCTTGTAACTTGAGCTACAATGCTCTGATTCGTGTCCCGTTTTCAGCTACGCGAAGCTCTTGCTGATCCCGTTAGTTCCATCTGACTTTTGTTCGTAAGATTTTGAAACTTACTTCCCATTCTGCAGCTCTATAAATTTTGAATTTTGAGGTTTGGTTTTGAGTGAGTTCATGTGATTTTGGGTGTTTAGGTAAACTCTAGCACTTGATCACTATTAGGTTTTGTCGTAAGCATCGTTGGGTAAGGTCAGGGACGGATTCATGGAGAAGGGAGTGGGGGCAAGTGCCCCCAGTGAAATTTAAAAATTTGTTAACTAATACATAATAATAAAATTTATTTGCCCCCACTATATAATTAAATTTGACCCATTATAATTGAACTTCACTTATCAATTTCAATAATCTAAAAATAAATAGTAATTCAAGATTCAAATAAATTTGTTATAATAACCTTTAAAAAGGAGTAAAATAATTATAGATTTGTTTTTTTATAATTGCAACTAAAAAATAAATTAAAAATTTAAAAAAATATATTTATATACTTAGTGAATATCACTACTATTGTGTCGTGTATATATATATTATATATATTTGATTATTTGTTCAAAATAGAGGTAACTACTAATTTGATATCCAAAAGATCCAGACGCAAAAAAAAAAATAATCGTTAAATAATTTAAAAATTATGATAAAAATTAAGTAATAAATATTATATTTATTAAAAGTGACAAAAAAATTTTTTAATATTTAACAAATGACATATTCATTTAATCTAAATATTTGATAGTCAATAGAATTCAGCCTAATATTTTATTAGATTTGATTATAAATATATAAATTTATTATGTTAAATTAATTTCAAATTAAATAGATTATCTTATTAAACTAATTTTAATATTAAATTAAAAATGACTAATAAAAATATTAATCTTATATTGACTATAAAAATGATTAAATAATAATAATAATAATAATAATAATAATAAATCAAAATAATACTGTTTATCCATTGGTGTTTTTTTTTTAAGTTAACTTTAGTTTTTTCTAGATAACATTAGTTGAAAAAACTTTTTTAAATATGAATATTATAAAGAATTGATTTTGTAATCATATGAGAGATGAATTTTTAAATGATTATTTAACGACATATATAAAAAAAAGACATTTCATTGTATTGACAATGAAAAAATTATTTAATTTTTTAAAATATAAAACCTAAAAAAAATGAAATTTTAATTTATGTATTATTATTTAAAATATTATTTTAGTATTTTAATTTGTTGATTAGATAATTTAAAGACTAATTATATTTTATAATAACAAAGTATAATTATAAAAATTATTATCATATTATATATATTTTGCCTCCACTCACAAAACTTTCTGGATCCGTCACTGGGTAAGGTGAGCATATTCAAAGCTCTTGTGGTTTTGTGGATTTGATGAACTCTAGGTTGATTTATGGTAAACTTTGTATGTCTAGCTTGATTTGTGATTCTTGGAGGATTTATTTTTGAGTTGGTAGATTATTGTTGGTAATTGAGGCATTGTTCGGAACTCAATTTGGTGTTTTATCATGGAGGATAATTGGCTAAGGTATGGTTTTAGTTTTCTCTATGTAATATGCAATATTTCTGGACACATAGGCAAGTGGACCTTAGGATAGGATTAAAATTGGTTGTTGACAATTGTAAAATTGATGATGTGTGATGATGTTAAATGATTATGATGAGTTTGATGACTTGTGATGAAAATTGTGGATGTTGAGGTTAGATGATTGTAATTATGAGACTTTACGATAACGTATGATAAATGATGCTTTTGAATAGTGAGATTTTGTTAAAGTTGCCATTGTTGGAATCTTGATGTAGAATTTGTGGATTTTTGTTGAATTATGTTAGAAAAGTTGAATAAAATAGGTTTAAAATGATGGAGGAAATCAGTTGGCAAGTGAGGAAACATAGGAATGTGATTGTGGGAATGAATGCTGAGATTTGATGTGCATTAGAATGTTTATGAAATGGTTTTGGTTGTGGGTTTTAAAATTTAGAGAACCTTGTTGATTTTGTAAAACTTGGTTTTTAGCGAACTTTGGCAGATCATAAGTTGAGCCTCAAACCTTGAAATTTGATGATCTTTGTTTTAAATTAAGGGTTATTTCAATATCTTTAAAATGATATAAAGTTTGAGGAAAATAGAGTTTTGTAGAGAAAGTTATGAACGTTTAAAGTTTGGTGTTTAAAATTGAAATTTTCTGCAACTTTGAACATTTTCTAAGTCTGGTGAGGGTTGCGTACGCGACACAGAGCATGCAACACGGGCATTCTCCACTGCCTGGGCATCTTGCGTATGCGGGCACTACTTACCTACGTGAACTATCAAAATTTTGACTCTTGCGTACGCGAGATCTTAACACGCGACACGAGCATTTCATTCGAGTTGGAACACTCGCGTACGCGAGCAGGGGGTTGCGTATGCGACCACCCAATTTTTCATGCATGCGTTCGCGGGATAGAGGCTTGCATACACGAGACTTCTGTTTTGCTGAAAAATAATTTTTTTTTTCATTTTCAAGGGTTCTCTAGCTTTCTAATCTTCTTTAAATTGTTGTTTAAGAATACTATCTAGTAATTTGGTCCTAATTTACTGAAGATGAGTTAGTGGCTTTATTTAGTAAATTTCTGTATAAATTTAGAAGAGACTTAGATTTCTGGGGGACCGATGATGGATTAGCTAAGTGAGATGGCAGAGTACTGTAATGATGATTAATGTGATGAGTTGTGGAATTATGGACTGATGATGTTTGAGACGAGTCTGGGACTCAGTAATGAATGATGAACTTATTTGAAACTATTTTTGAATAATATTGATGAGATGTAGGCATAAAGGCAGTGGTTCATCCCGCTTATGCTGATTTGTAGGTGTAGGGCATAGGGTTCGTCCCCTTTATGCTGAGTTGTGAGGGCTATAGTAGAAGTCCCACTGACATACTTTCGGTCATAAGAGTGGCCGAGCACTATATCTCAGGGAAAGTGAGCCGGACACTATATTCCAGGGGGTTCCCAATTATATACATAGCCGAAAGCAACATTGCCATAGGAATGTGTCGGGTTGACAGTTGAACCGACAATGTGATATCATAGCCAATAGGACAGGCATTCATCATGTGCATTTCCTATATATTTGCATTGCTTTGCCTACTTGCATTATTTTTCTAATTGTATAACATGTATATATGCTTCCTGATGTTCTTGCTGTATATATCTTATTACCCGAGAATTATTTGTTTGCATCTATTTGTGTCTAACATTGATGTTGAGAAGGTTCGGCAGGTGATGGCGATAGGGTCACGTGGAGGTTAGGATGGTGAAGTGTATGGGATCATGGTGTTAGTTTAGTTAGAAATTCCCTAAGTTAGATTACCCCAGTTTCATTATGGTTTTAAATTTAGTATTGCTTTAAGCTTGAATCAAAAGATTGATGTGAAGTTCTAGAAATGCCTTTTGGATTCTACATTGAGTTATTGTGTTTTATGGTGATTTTAGGTAATTTCTAGCTAAAATTGAGGAGTTTTGGCAAAGTCTGATTCAGAGGTAAGGAAAGCGTAGCAGTTGCTGTCAGATTTTAACCTCCGTGCACTCAAATGAGCATTTTTGGAGCTACAGATGTCCAAATGATGCATTCTGAACAGCATTGGAAAGCGAACTTCCAGAGCTTTCCAAAAATATATAATGATCTATACTTTTTTTCAAAGGAGCCTGCCCATTTTGGGCGTTGAACGCCCAAGAACTACCCCATTTCTGGCGTTCAACGCCCCAAAGGAACTCAAGCTAGCGTTGAAAGCCCAATCACCCCCCTTGGGGCATTCAACACCCACGAAGAAGCAAGGCAGCGCCAACCACCCCCTAATGGGCGTTCAACACTCATTCCTCAAAGTTGGACGCCAAGCTCAGCCCAAGTACTTAACCAAAGTGGCCCAAAGATGGATTTTCGCACCTCTAGTCTAGTCTGTCATACTTTTTGTACTTCCTAGTTATTAGATTAGTATTTAAAGGAGAAGATCACCCATGTTTAGGATGTTCTACCTCATCTTTACCTTTTTATGTTTTACATTACTTTTTGTAAAGCATGAGTAACTAAACATCCTAAGTTAGGGTTAGGAGCTCTACTGATTCTCATGGATTAATAATATTACTGTTCTATTTCAATACACGTTTTATTCCATTCTCTTATTCATTTTCATTCTTCATCTCATGAATTGAGGATGACCCATGACAATCATCCTTGTTCTACATGGGTTCCATGTGAGTCCTGACCCGGATAGCATTGAACCACAGCCAGAGAATGCATTATGGATTCTAAGAGTGTGCCTGGGCGATTTTGGATATGTGACATATAATCCTGTTGACTGTGGGTTACTAAGGTTTCTATGGCATCAAGGCTAGAGTATGAGAAGCAGCATTCCCTGATCTAGAAAATCCAACATTGTCTGTGGCGTTTTGAGTAAGATCGCCAAGTGGAGTGGATTGCTTAGATTTTCACCTTCGGCTATGGTGGGAAGCCATGAGTTAACTTGATGAGGATGCTACATGAGTTGCTCAGATATGGTGGACTACTACGGTTTAGAAGAGACTAACTTGATTAGGATGCTACATGAGTTAGTCAATTACGGTTGCCATTGAATGAATCATTCGTTAATGAAGTAGATAGTAAGAAAAGTTAATCCGGAAAGAATACGCATCTCCGAAGCCTTAACTAAATATCTATCATTGCTTTTACCCTAATCTGGTATTTCGTTCCTTATTTTTCGTTTATGCTTGTTAACAAACAACCCTCTTTTCTAATCTCCTAACTAAGATTTACAAGATAGCCATTGTTTGCTCAATCCGACAATCTCCGTGGGATTCGATCCTCACTCACTTGAGGTATTACTTGGACGACACGATGTACTTGCCGGTTCAGTTATATAGAGTTCAATTTCGCGCACCAAGTTTTTGGTGTTGTTACCGGGGATTGTTCTGAGTTTGACGAACTACCGGACTACCTTGTTGCTTAGATTAGGTATTCTTTAAGGTTTAGTTACTCTTTTAATTGTGTCTTTTGTTTTCTTTTACAAATTTTTTTTTAAAAACTTTTCTTTTCTTTAGTAATATTTTTCTTTGTTTGAATCTTGTGTCAGTTTTTATGTCTGGTGTCCCTTTTTATGTTCATATTTTCTTTAAATTTTTTAAATTGTTCTTGAGTGTTCATCTTGGTATTCGAATTGTTCTTGGTAATTTTTCTTGTTTGATTTTAAAAGTTTTAAGTTTGGTGTCTCTTAGTTGTTTCTCCTTTAATTTTCAAAAATTAGTGTCCTTTGATTCTAAATTTTAATTTTGGTGTCTCTTAGTTGTTTTTCTTTTTTCCTTAAAATTCGAAAAATACAAAAATATCTCTTTTATTCTTTATTCAAATTTTCAAAAATCTTAACTATCTTTTTTTATCTTGATTTAAAAATTTTAAGTTTGGTGTTTTCTTGTTAGTAAAGTTTAAATTTTGAATTTCAAATCTTATATTTTCATATCTTTTTCAAATCTTTATCTTTTTATCTTTCTTTAAATTTCAAAAATCCTATCTTATCTTATTTCAAATTTCAAAATCAAATCTTTTTTAATTCTTGTTTATGAGTTAGTTACTTGTTTTACCTTATTCTCTTTCTATTTCCTTTCTCTTTCTTCTTTTTTCAAAAACTTCCTAACTACTTTTTCTCTCACCTATTTTTGAAAACCACAATTAATTTTCAAATCTTATTAGTTAATTAGTTATCTTAGCTTCTAATTTCTTTCCTTTTTTCGAAATTATTTAAATAAATAAAATAAAAACAAAAATATTTTAATTATAGTTTCCTTTTTACTTCTAATTTTTGAATTCCATCTCTCTTTACCTCCATTCTTCTTGTCTTCTCAAGACATCTCACTGAAAGTGCTCTATACCCTGATATAGAGACACCTACCATTCCATTCCCTTGTTTCTTGCCTGAGTGTATAGGAACAGGAAGAGTTCCCCATGGACCCAATTGGGAATGAACAGTTCAAAAGAACTTTGGGATCCTATATGGTCCCCACTCCTGACTTCTATGGAAGAAGTATCAGACTATCATTATACTGATAAATCAATATTTTATAGTTTATTTTGTATTAAATTGAGTGGATTTTATCAACTTTACTCACACTTATCCATATAATTTGCATATTTTTAAATTTCCTTTCGAATTTTGTGATATAATTGAAAACATGCTTCCTAGGTGGTGCACGAATTGTGAATCACACTTTTCACAACGCGTACCACTAACCAGCAAGTGCACTGGGTCGTCCAAGTAATACCTCACGTGAGTAAGGGTCGAATCCCACGGAGATTGTTGGTTTGAAGCAATCTATGGTTATCTTGTAAATCTTAGTCAGGAAGTCAATTATATTTATCAGTTGAATTGTGAATAACCAAGAGAGCATAAATTAAAGATTACTTGTTGTGCAGTAATGGAGAATATGTTGGGGTTCTGGAGATGCTTTGTCTTCTGAATCTCTGCTTTCCTCTTGTCTTCTGATTCACGCACGCGCGCCCTCCTATGGCAAGCTATGTGTTGGTGGATCACCGTTGTCAATGGCTACCTTCCGTCCTCCCAGTGAAAACTACGCTCACGCACTCTGTCACAGCACGGCTAATCACCGGTTGGTTCTCGATCCGGTTGGAATAGGATTTACTATCCTTTTGCGTCTGTCACTAACGCCCAGCCTTCAAGAGTTTGAAGCTCGTCACAGTCATTCGATCCTTGAATCCTACTCGGAATACCACAGACAAGGTTTAGACTTTCCGGATTCTCATGAATGCTGCCATTAGTTCTAGCTTATACCACGGAGATTCTGATTAAGGAATCTAAGAGATACTCATTCAATCGTATATAGAACGGAGGTGGTTGTCAGGCACACGGTCATGATTTGAGGAAGGTGATGAGTGTCACAGCTCATCACCTCCATCACAGTTAAGCGCGAATGAACATCTTAGATAGGAACAAGCGTGTTTGAATGGAAAACAGAAATACTTGCATTAATTCATCGAGACACAGCAGAGCTCCTCACCCCCAACAATGGGGTTTAGAGACTCATGCCGTCAAAGAATACAAAGTTTAGATCTGAAAATGTCATGAGATACACAATAAGTCTCTAAAAGTTGTTTAAATACTAAACTAGTAGCCTAGGGTTACAAAATATGAGTAGACTATGATGGATGATGCAGAGATCCACTTCTGGGGCCCACTTGGTGTGTGCTGGGCTGAGACTTAAGCAATTCACGTGCAGAGGTCATTTGTGGAGTTGAACGCCAGTTTTTATGCCAGTTTGGGCGTTCAACTCCAGTTCTTGATCCTTTTCTGGCGCTGGACGCCAGAATTGGGCAGAGGACTGGCGTTGAACGCCAGTTTACGTCGTCTATTCTTGTGCAAAGTATGGATTATTATATATTGCTGGAAAGCCCTGGATGTCTACTTTCCAACGCAATTGGAAGCACGCCATTTCGAGTTCTGTAGCTCCAGAAAATCCACTTTGAGTGCAGGGAGGTCAGAATCCAACAGCATCAGCAGTCCTTTTTCAGCCTGAATCAGATTTTTGCTCAGCTCCTTCAATTTCAGCCAGAAAAATACCTGAAATTACAGAAAAACACACAACTCATAGTAAAGTCCAGAAATATGAATTTTTCCTAAAAACTAATAGAAATAGACTAAAAACTAATTAAAACATACTCAAAACTATATGAAATTATCCCCAAAAAGCGTATAAAATATCCGCTCATCACAACACCAAACTTAAACTGTTGTTTGTCCTCAAGCAACTAGACAAATAAAATAGAAGACTAATAGGTTGAGAAGCAATAATATCTCAGAGTTTTTGATTGAAGCTCAGATCCTAATTAGATGAGCGGGACTAGTAGCTTTTTGCTTCTGAACAGTTTTGGCATCTCACTTTATCCATTGAAGCTCAGAGTGATTGGCATCTATAGGAACTCAGAATTCAGATAGTGTTATTGATTCTCTTAGTTCAGTGTGATGATTCTTGAACACAGCTTCTTTATGAGTCTTGGCCGTGGCCCTAAGCACTTTGTTTTCCAGTATTACTACCGGATATATAAATGCCACAGACACATAACTGGGTGAACCTTTTCAGATTGTGACTCAGCTTTGCTAAAGTCCCCAATTAGAGGTGTCCAGAGTTCTTAAGCACACTCTTCTTTTTGCTTTGGACCTTGACTTTAACCGCTCAGTCTCAAGTTTTCACTTGACACCTGCACGCCACAAGCACATGGTTAGGGACAGCTTGGTTTAGCCGCTTAGACCAGGATTTTAGTCCTTTAGGCCCTCCTATCCACTGATGCTCAAAGCCTTGGGATCCTTTTTATTTGCCCTTGCCTTTCGGTTTTAAGAGCTTTTGGCTTTTTCTGCTTGCTTTTTTTTTTTTTTTCTGCAAGCTTTGTTCTTTGCTGCTTTTTCTTGCTTCAAGAATCATTTTTATGATTTTCAGATTATCAATAACATGTCTCATGTTCATCATTCTTTCAAGAGCCAACATATTTAACAGTCTTAAACAACAAATTCAAAAGACATATGCACTGTTCAAGCATTCTTTCAGAAGACAGAAAGTATTGCCACCACATTTAACCAATTAGAATTTCTTTTATTAAACTCGAAATTTTATTTCTTCTTATTCAAAAGATCTACTATTTTATTCATATTTAATGATGATGAGAAAAATAAACTATAGCTTAATTGGAGATAAAATCAAATAGATACTAATTACTATTATATGACTTCTAAGGTAGACTTTTTATAAGGACACTGTCACAGAGTTAAGGCAGAAATTGGAAATTAACAACCTTTATTCTGGGGGTATGGGGGTTCCTCTGATCCTTGGGAGGCTTGGTATTACAGAAGACTTTTGGCGCTTCAGTTCCCTTAAGTCACGTCCCTGCTCCTCTTGTTCTTTAAGCATATGGGTCAGCATTTGACTGTGTTCCTTCTGTTGTTTTATTATCTGCTCCATAGCTTCCTGTATCTTGGTGACAGACGTCTCAAGATATTCCCAATATTCCCCTTGAGGAATCTCTGGGAGGAATTCCTGTGCTCTCTTCTTGATAGGATTCTCCTGTGCTTGTTGTCTCTCCATTGATGCTTTGGTGATTGACTTTTCAATTAGGATATATTCAGTTATTCCCATCTTGACTCCAGCGTCCTTGCAGAGCAGAGAAATCACGCTTGGATAAGCCAACCTGGCCTCTTTTGAATTTTTGTTAGCAATCTTATAGAGCTCAGTTGAAATCAGCTGATGAACCTCCACTTCCTTTCCCATCATGATGCAATGAATCATCACTGCTCTTTTAACTGTGACTTCAGAACGGTTGCTGGTGGGCAACAGAGAACGCCCAATAAAGTCCAGCCATCCTCTGGCAGCTGGCTTGAGATCCTCTCTCTTGAGTTGATTTGGGACGCCCTTTGTGTTGGTGGTCCACCTGGCTCCAGGGATACATATGTCCTCTAGAATCTTATCCAGGCCAATGTCTGCTCTCATCATCCTCCTGTTGAAGGAGTCTGGATCATCCTTTAGCTGAGGTAGCTTTAATATCTCTCTGATCTTGTCAGGGGTGGTATGAACAATCTTTCCCCTGACCATGGTCCGAAATTCGTAGCAGGCTGTTCCAGATAGTCTTTGCTTGTCAGTCTGCCACATATTAGCATAGAACTCCTGGACCATGTTCCTTCCTACTTTCGTTTCAGGATTAGCTAGGACTTCCCAGTTCCTGATTCGAATTTGCTCCTGGATCTCCGGATATTCATCTTCTTTCAGATCGAATCTAACTTCCGGGATCACTGATCTCAGACCCATTACTTTAAGATAATGGTCTGAATGTTCTTTAGATAAGAACTTCCCTTGATTCCAAAGTGGTTTTGGAACGCTCTCTTTCTTGCCTCTTGGAGTGGATTGTTTTCCTTTGAGAGCCATAATCTTAGTAGTGATCTCGGATAAACACACCAAACTTAGAGGTTTGCTTGTCCTCAAGCAAAAGAAAAGAAAGGAGAGGGATAGACGGAGATTGAGTAGCACTTGTTGATGAAGGGGGGGGCGAACCCAATTTAAAGGGGGTGGGGGGTGTTTTTTCGAAAAATTGGAAGAGATAAGATAAAAAGATTGAGTTGAAAAAGATAAGATAGAAGATAGAGTTTAATTTTGAAAAGATATGATAGATTTTTGAAAAAGATAACTCTGAATTTTGAAAAAGATAATATGGATATTTGAAAAAGATATGGATTAGTTGAAAAGATTTTTGAGTGAAAAAGATAGATTTGTTTTCAGAAAAGATTTTGAAAAGAGTTGGATTGAATTTGGAAAGATGGATTTTTAGAAATTAGGGTTCTTGATATGTTCATGTAAAAATCATGCATTGAAGCATAAAATTTGAAATTAAAATGGAAATACGTGTGGGATTACTGGATTTGGCTCCTCCCGGTCCTCCTGGCGTTTGAACGCCCAAACACTGCCTGTTTTGGGCGTTCAGCGCCCAAATGCTGATCTCCTGGGCGTTCAGCGCCCAGTTGCTGCCATTACTGGCGTTCAACGCCCAGTGGGTGGCCATTTCTGGCGTTGAACGCCCAATTGCTGCCATTACTGGCGTTCAGCGCCCAGTGGATGCCCATTTTGGGCGCTGAACTCCCAAAATGCCCCTTTACTGGCGTTTTCTTGCCATTGAGCTTCCAATCTCTGTTTTGTGTGCAAATTCCTTCTGTAACCCTGTAAACTTATGCAATTGATCTTTTACCTTAGTGTCAGTAAACTTTATATAAACAAATAAAAAAAATAGGGCAAAATGCTTAGAGGATTAATGCCCCATGGCTGGGTTGCCTCCCAGAAAGCGCTTCTTTATTGTCTTTAGCTGGACCTTGCTGAGCTTTTAATCTAGCTTCAGCCTTGAGCATTCTTGCTCAATGTTGCCTTCAAGATAATGCTTGATTCTTTGTCCATTGACAATGAACTTCTTATCAGAATCAGTATCTTGAAGCTCCACGTAACCATATGGTGACACACTTGTAATCACGTATGGTCCCCTCCACCGGGATTTCAGTTTCCCGGGGAATAGCCTGAGTCTAGAGTTAAACAACAGGACCTTCTGTCCTGGTTCAAAGATTCTAGATGACAGCTTTCTGTCATGCCATTTTTTTTATTTTTCTTTATAAAGCTTGGCATTTTCGAAAGCTGTGAATCTGAATTCCTCTAGCGCATTTAGCTGGAGCAATCATTTTTCTCCTGCTAATTTGGCATCTAAGTTTAGGAATCTGGTTGCCCAGTAGGCCTTATGTTCCAGTTCCACGGGCAAGTGGCATGCCTTACCATACACGAGTTGGTATGGAGAGGTCCCTATAGGGGTCTTGAATGCTGTTCTGTAAGCCCACAGAGCATCATCCAAGCTCCTTGCCCAATCCTTTCTACGAGTATTTACTGTCCGTTCCAGGATTCTCTTTAATTCTCTGTTAGAGACTTCAGCTTGCCCGTTGGTTTGTGGATGATATGGAGTGGCCACTTTGTGGCGAATTCCATACCGAACCATGGCAGAGTAAAGCTGTTTATTACAGAAGTGAGTGCCCCCATCACTGATTAACACTCTAGGGACACCAAACCTGCTAAAGATATGTTTCTGGAGGAACTTCAGCACTGTTTTAGTATCATTGGTGGGTGTGGCAATAGCCTCAACCCATTTTGATACATAGTCAACTGCCACCAGAATATAAGTGTTTGAGTATGATAGTGGGAAAGGTCCCATGAAGTCAATTCCCCATACATCAAACAACTCTATTTCCAAGATTCCTTGTTGAGGCATGGCGTAACCATGAGGCAGATTACCAGCTCTTTGGCAACTGTCACAATTACGTACAAACTCTCGGGAATCTTTATAGAGTGTGGGCCAATAGAAGCCACATTGGAGTACCTTGGTGGCTGTTCGCTCACCTCCGAAATGGCCTCCATATTGAGATCCATGGCAATGCCATAGGATTCTCTGTGCTTCCTCTCTGGGGACACACCTACGGATAATTCCGTCTGCACATCTCTTAAAGAGATAGGGCTCATCCCACAAGTAGTACTTTGCATCAGTAATTAGTTTCTTTTTTTGTATTCTATTGTACTCCTTGGGTATGAACCTTGCAGCTTTATAGTTTGCAATATCGGCAAACCATGGTGCTTCCTGAATGGCAAATAGATGCTCATCAGGGAACGTCTCAGAGATCTCAAGGAAGGGGAGGGACGTCCCTTCCACTGGCTCTATCCGGGACAGATGATCAGCTACTTGGTTCTCTGTCCCTTTTCTGTCTCTTATTTCTATATCAAACTCTTGCAGAAGCAATACCCATCTGATGAGCCTGGGTTTTGAATCCTATTTTGTGAGTAGATACTTAAGAGCAGCATGGTCAGTGTACACAATCACCTTTGATCCTACTAAGTAGGATCTGAACTTGTCAATGGCGTAAACCACTGCAAGTAATTCCTTTTCTGTGGTTGTGTAATTTTTCTGGGCATCATTTAAAACGCGACTGGCATAATAAATGACATGCAGAAGCTTGTCATGCCTCTGTCCCAATACTGCACCAATAGCATGATTACTGGCATCACACATTAACTCAAATGGCAATGTCCAGTCTGGTGCAGAAATGACTGGTGCTGTGACCAGCTTAGCTTTCAGCGTTTCAAACGCCTGCAGGCATGCTGTGTCAAACACAAATGGCGTGTCAGCAGCTAGCAGATTGCTTAGAGGTTTTGCGATTTTTGAAAAATCCTTTATAAACCTCCTATAGAATCCTGCATGCCCCAGAAAGCTTCTGATTGCCTTAACATTGGC
Organism: Arachis ipaensis; assembly: GCF_059453495.1. NCBI lineage: Eukaryota > Viridiplantae > Streptophyta > Magnoliopsida > Fabales > Fabaceae > Arachis > Arachis ipaensis. The sequence continues at coordinate 46,581,314 of NC_142440.1, read as the reverse complement.
AGGTGGTGGTAATTTTTCAATTACCTCTATTTTTGCTTGATCCACCTCTATTCCCTTGTTTGAGATTTTATGCCCAAGAACAATTCCTTCAGTCACCATGAAGTGACACTTTTCCCAGTTTAACACTAGGTTGATTTCTTGGCATCTTTTCAGAACAAGTTTCAGGTGATCAAGACAGGAGCTGAATGAGTCTCCATATACTGAGAAGTCATCCATGAAGACTTCCAGAAATTTTTCCACCATGTCAGAGAAAATAGAGAGCATGCATCTCTGGAAGGTTGCAGGCGCATTACATAGCCCAAATGGCATCCTTCTATAAGCAAACACTCCAGATGGACATGTGAATGCTGTTTTCTCTTGATCCTGGGGATCCACTGCAATCTGGTTATAGCCTGAATAGCCATCCAAAAAGCAGTAATAATCATGACCTGCTAGTCTCTGTAGCATCTGGTCGATGAATGGTAAAGGAAAATGATCCTTTCTGGTGGCTGTATTGAGCCTTCTGTAGTCAATACACATGCGCCACCCTGTAACTGTTCTTGTAGGAACCAGTTCATTTTTTTCATTATGAATCACTGTCATGCCTCCCTTTTTTGGGACGACTTGAACAGGGCTCACCCAGGGGCTATCAGAAATGGGATAAATAATCCCAGCCTCTAGTAATTTGGTGACCTCTTTCTGCACCACTTCCTTCATGGCTGGATTTAGCCGCCTCTGTGGTTGAACCACTGGTTTGGCATTATCCTCCAATAGGATTTTGTGCATGCATCTAGCTGGGCTTATGCCCTTAAGGTCACCTATGGACCACCCAAGAGCTGTCTTGTGTGTCCTTAGCACTTGAATAAGTGCTTCCTCTTCCTGTGAATTTAAAGCAGAGCTTATGATCACTGGAAAAGTGTCACCTTCTCCCAGAAATGCGTATTTCAAGGATGGTGGTAGTGGCTTGAGCTCGGGTTTAGGAGGTTTTTCCTCTTTCAGAAGAAAGTTCAGAGGCTCTTCCATGTCCTCTGAATCCTCCAAATCAGGCTGAACATCTTTAAAGATGTCTTCTAATTCTGATTTGAGACTCTCAGCCATGTTGATCTCTTCTACCAAAGAGTCAATGAGATCAACTTTCATGCAATCTGTTGATGTGTCTGGATGCTGCATGGCTTTGACAGCGTTCAACTTGAACTCATCATCATTGACTCTCAGGGTTATTTCCCCTTGTTGGACATCAATGAGGGATCGTCCAGTTGCTAGGAAAGGTCTTCTTAGAATGAGAGTAGCACTCTTGTGCTCCTCCATTTCCAGCACAACAAAGTCAGTGGGAAAGGCGAATGGCCCAACTCTGACAATCATGTCCTCAATCACGCCTGATGGGTATTTAGTGGAACCATCAGCAAGTTGGAGACATATCCGGGTTGGTTTAACTTCTTCAGTTAAGCCAAGCTTCCTGATAGTGGATGCAGGTATCAGGTTGATGCTTGCCCCAAGATCGCATAAAGCTGTCTTGGTGCAATCACCTTCTAATATGCATGGTATTAGAAAACTCCCAGGGTCTTTAAGCTTTTCAGGAAAGCTTTTCAGAATGACTGCACTGCATTCTTCAGTGAGGAGAACTCTTTCTGTTTCTCTCCACTCCTTTTTATGACTCAAGATCTCTTTCATGAACTTGGCATAAGAAGGTATTTGCTCAAGTGCCTCTGCAAATGGAATCTTTATTTCAAGAGTCCTTAGATAGTCTGCAAAGCGAGCAAATTGCTTATCCTGCTCCTCTTTCCGGAGTTTTTGAGCATAAGGTATCTTGGCTTTATATTCCTCAACCTTAGTGGTTAAAGAAGCCTTTTTAGAGGGGTTGCCATCAGCACTTGTGTGTGTCTGATCCCTCACTGGCAATTGAGTACCAAAGTCAGAAGCTGGAGTGACGTTAGACGCCAGCTCACTGTCTGTTCCTGGCGCCTGAACGCCAGAAATGTGCCCATGTTGGGCGTTCAACGCTGGATTCTGCCCCATTTGGGCGTTCAACGCCAGATTCTTGCCCATTTCTGGCGTTGAACGCCAATCCTGCCTTGTTTCTGGCGCTGAACGCCAGTTTTGGGCATGGTCTGGGCGTTCAGCGCCAGCCTTCCACCCATTTTCTGGCGTTTTAGTGCCAGAATTATTTTTCCCTGGGCTCTTACTGTCCTCAGGTGAATCTTTGGTGGGTTGCTCATTTCTTGAATTTTTGATGCCTTGAGGTGGGGTATTTAATGTTTTCCCACTTCTTAATTGAACTGCTTGGCATTCTTCTGCTATTTGCCTTGATAGCTGCTGCTTTGTTTGCTTAAACTGTTCGTCCATCTGTATATTAGCTATCCTTGTCTCTTGTAGCCTGTCCTTGAATTCAGCTAGCTGCTTTGTTAGAAAATCCAATTGCTGATTGAATTCAGCAGCTTGTTTTACAGTACTGAATTCAGCAGTTACTATTTTAACCTCTTCATTCATGGAAGGGTTGCTGCTTAGATACAGATGCTGATTCCTGGCAACTGTATCAATGAGCTCTTGAGCCTCTTCAATTGTCTTTCTCATATGGATAGATCCACCAGCTAAGTAATCTAGAGACATCTGAGCTCCTTCTGCAAGCCCATAGTAGAAGATGTCTAACTGAACCCACTCTGAAAACATTTCAGAGGGGCATTTTCGTAGCATCTCTCTGTATCTCTCCCAGGCATCATAAAGAGATTCATTATCTCCTTGTTTAAAGCCTTGGATGTCCAGCCTTACCTGTGTCATCCTTTTTGGAGGGAAATATTGATTCAGGAATTTTTCTGTCAGCTGTTTCCATGTCCTTATGCTGGCCTTAGGTTGGTTATTCAACCACCTCTTAGCTTGATCTTTTACAGCAAATGGAAACAGTAATAGTCTGTAGACATTCTGATCTATTTCTTTATCATGTACTGTGTCCGCAATCTGTAGAAACTGTGCCAGAAACTCTGTAGGTTCTTCCTGTGAAAGACCGGAATACTGGCAACTTTGCTGCACCATGATAATGAGCTGAGGATTCAACTCAAAGCTACTAACTCCAATGGAAGGTATACAGATACTACTTCCATATGAAGCCGTAGAGGGGTTAGAATATGACCCTAGAGTCCTCCTGGACTGTTCATTTCCACTTATGTCCATGATGGATATATGGATATAACTTGGACTGATTTATCTTTTTATTTATTTTATTTTATAAGAAGTAAATACTTAAATAAAATAAAATAACTAAAAAGAATTTGAATTTTGAAATTGAAAATTTTTTTTTTTCGTAAAAGAGAGTAAAAATTAATTAGTTAAACAAAAAAGAAATTTTTGAAAAAGAGGGAAGATATTTTCGAAAATTAGAGGGAGAGAGTTAGTTAGGTAGTTTTGAAAAAGTTAAGAAACAAACAAAAAGTTAGTTAGTTGCAACAAATTTTGAAAAGATATTTTTGAATTTAATGAGGAGAGAGAAAAACAATAAGATAGTACAAGATTTAAAATTTTTAGATCTAATGCTCCTTGTTTTTGAAAATTTTGGAGGGAAAACAACAAGGAACACCAAACTTAAAAATTTTAAGATCAAGACACAAGGAAAACTCAAGAACACTTTGAAGACTCACAAGAACACAAGAACATGAAGAAAGAACACCAAACTTAAAATTTTTAGAAAACCAAACCAAAATTTTCGAAAACCAAAGGGAAATCAACAAGAAAACACCAAACTTAAAGTTTGGCACAAGATTTAATAGAAAAAATATTATTTATGAAAAAGAAGGTTTTGAAAAGAATATAAAAGACTCTAACCCAATTACCAAGAACACAAATTAACGCTCTAGCCAAATGAGTTATGAAAATTTTCGAAAATTTTAAGAAAGATTATTTTTTTAAAAACACCAAACTTAAAGTTTGGCACAGGATTTAACAGAAAAATTATTTTTGAAAAAGGTTTTTAAAAAAATATGATAGCCAATTACCATGAACATAAACACCACGTTCTAATTAACTGAGCTATAAATTTAAAGTGTTTTAACAAGGGATAAATAATAAAAGACTCTAAACCAAAAAGAGAAAATTTTTCCTAATCTAAGCAACAAAATAAACCGTTAGTTGTCCAAACACGAACAATCCCCGGCAACGGCGCCAAAAACTTGGTGCACGAATTGTGAATCACACTTTTCACAACGCGTACCACTAACCAGCAAGTGCACTGGGTCGTCCAAGTAATACCTCACGTGAGTAAGGGTCGAATCCCACGGAGATTGTTGGTTTGAAGCAATCTATGGTTATCTTGTAAATCTTAGTCAGGAAGTCAATTATATTTATCAGTTGAATTGTGAATAACCAAGAGAGCATAAATTAAAGATTACTTGTTGTGCAGTAATGGAGAATATGTTGGGGTTCTGGAGATGCTTTGTCTTCTGAATCTCTGCTTTCCTCTTGTCTTCTGATTCACGCACGCGTGCCCTCCTATGGCAAGCTGTGTGTTGGTGGATCACCGTTGTCAATGGCTACCTTCCGTCCTCCCAGTGAAAACTACGCTCACACACTCTGTCACAGCACGGCTAATCACCGGTTGGTTCTCGATCCGGTTGGAATAGGATTTACTATCCTTTTGCGTCTGTCACTAACGCCCAGCCTTCAAGAGTTTGAAGCTCGTCACAATCATTCGATCCTTGAATCCTACTCGGAATACCACAGACAAGGTTTAGACTTTCCGGATTCTCATGAATGCTGCCATCAGTTCTAGCTTATACCACGGAGATTCTGATTAAGGAATCTAAGAGATACTCATTCAATCGTATATAGAACGGAGGTGGTTGTCAGGCACACGGTCATGATTTGAGGAAGGTGATGAGTGTCACAGCTCATCACCTCCATCACAGTTAAGCGCGAATGAATATCTTAGATAGGAACAAGCGTGTTTGAATGGAAAACAGAAATACTTGCATTAATTCATCGAGACACAGCAGAGCTCCTCACCCCCAACAATGGGGTTTAGAGACTCATACCGTCAGAGAATACAAAGTTTAGATCTGAAAATGTCATGAGATACACAATAAGTCTCTAAAAGTTGTTTAAATACTAAACTAGTAGCCTAGGGTTACAAAATATGAGTAGACTATGATGGATGATGCAGAGATCCACTTCTGGGGCCCACATGGTGTGTGCTGGGCTGAGACTTAAGCAATTCACGTACAGAGGTCATTTGTGGAGTTGAACGCCAGTTTTTATGCCAGTTTGGGCGTTCAACTCCAGTTCTTGATCCTTTTCTGGCGCTGGATGCCAGAATTGGGCAGAGGACTGGCGTGGAACGCCAGTTTACGTCATCTATTCGTGTGCAAAGTATGGACTATTATATATTGCTGGAAAGCCCTGGATGTCTACTTTCCAACGCAATTGGAATCACGCCATTTCAAGTTCTGTAGCTCCAGAAAATCCACTTTGAGTGCAGGGAGGTCAGAATCCAACAGCATCAGCAGTCCTTTTTCAGCCTGAATCAGATTTTTGCTCAGCTCCTTCAATTTCAGCCAGAAAAATACCTGAAATTACAGAAAAACACAAAACTCATAGTAAAGTCCAGAAATATGAATTTTTCCTAAAAACTAATAGAAATAGACTAAAAACTAATTAAAACATACTCAAAACTATATGAAATTATCCCCAAAAAGCGTATAAAATATCCGCTCATCACTAGGCCTTAAAACTACTAATTTTTAATCCTCTTTTATAATCATTCGATGCTGTGATGTGTTGTTAAGTGATTCAAAATTTATAAGGCAGGAATGACTTAGATGATGGAAAGGAAGCATGCAAAACTAGAAGGAACACAAAGAATTGAAGATTTGAGAAGCTGATGTCGACGCGTATGCATGGATGAGGCGTACGTGTGACCAAGCCATAGTCCAAATGATGCGTACGTGTGGCTGATGCCTACGCATGGCCATTGCAGAATCCAACCGACGCGTACGCATGGCTGACGCGTACGCGTGACGAGCGTCACGTGCCTCAGTAAAGTGAATTCGTTGGGGGCGATTTCTGGGCTACTTTTGACCTAGTTTCAGGCCCGAAAATGAAGACAAGAGGCTGCAGAGTGGAGCTAGGATTGATTCACCATTCACACATTCATTCATTCCACACTTTAGGTTTTAGATGTAGGTCTCTAAAGGGAGAGGCTCTCTCCTCTCTCTAGGTTTTAGGGTTTTTTAGTCTTATTTCTTCTTAGCTTCAGAATTTTATCTTGCTTTAATTTAGTTTTCTTCTACCTTTTATTGTTCTAGTATCTTAGTTTATCTTCTTTTGTTGATTTCTTTATTTTCCCAATTTAGTTTATAAACTCTTCTTGTTAGATTCAATTTCCTTTTAATACAATTTGAGGTATTTCATGTTTATTGCTTCTTTCTTTAATTGTTGGTTATTGATTCCTTGTATTTGTTAATCTTAGATTTTACTATTTCTTGTTACTTTTCTATGCTTTTATTTTGTGCCTTTCAAGTGTTTGATAAAATGCTTGGTTGGATTTTAAATTAGAATTTTGTGTTCTTGACTTGGATTGATTAATTAGAGACTCTTGAGTTATCAAAATTCTTTTCTTGATTGGTGATTGAAAGTTGCTAGTTGGCTTGAGCTTCACTAAATCTATTCTTTGATTAGGACTTGTGAACTTAAGTCGATTTTGCTCGCTTGACTTTCCTTCATTTGTTAGAGGATAACTAAGTGAAAGCGAATTGCACTTACCATCACAATTAATGATGATAATGAGGATATGAATTCCAATTCTCAATTCTTGCTAGGACCTTTCTTAGTTATTAGTTTATTTTCTTGCCATTTTGCTTTCTTGTTTCTTATTACAAAAACCCCAAAATATACATCATAACCAATAGTAAACACACCTCCCTGCAATTCCTTGAGAGACAACCCGAGGTTTGAATACTTCGGTTTATTTTTATTGGGGTTTGTACTTGTGACAACCTAATTAAACGTTGATTGAGGTTTAATTGTCGGTTTAGATCTATACTTGTAACGCGATTTTATTAAGAAATTGTTTACTAACAATTAAACGACGATTATGGTGGACTACTATGGTTTAGAAGAGACTAACTTGATGAGGATGCTACATGAGTTAGTCAATTATGGCTGCCATTGAATGAATCATTCATTATTGAAGTAGACAGTAAGAAAAGTTAATCCGAAAAGAATACGCATCTTCGAAGCGTTAACGAAATATCTATCATTGCTTTTACCCTAATCTGGTATTTCGTTCTTTACTTTTCATTTATACTTCTTAACAAACAACCTTTATTTCTAATCGCCTGACTAAGATTTACAAGATAGCTATTGTTTGCTCAATCTGGCAATCTCCGTGGGATTCGATCCTCACTCACCTGAGGTATTACTTGGATGACCCAGTGAACTTGCCAGTTCAATTGTGCGGAGTTCAATTTCACGCACCAGTTACCATACTGAGAACTCCCATTTCTCATACCATATTCTGTTGTTTTTTAGATGCAGGTCGTAACCCATCTCGGTGAGTTGCGCAATGGTGACAGAGTGGAGGATCTTTATCATCTTTTGGATTTCTTTTGGATATTTTATTTTAGTACTCTCACTTTTGTATCTTTATTTTCCTTTGAAGCTAACTTTGAGAGAGATATTGTATATGCTATTTTAACTATCAGAACTCTATATGTCTGTATATAGCTAGTCAGCGTAAACTCCGCGGGTGGCAGCTAGTACTCTATGATTATTATGCTTATATATCTACATGTGCCTAGTTATGTTGTACCTTTACCTTATCCTTTCTGCTTTTAGTTATCGTGTGAACACTTCGCGCTTTTGTATCTCTGTTTTTGAGCTTTAATTCTTCATCGGGATTCTAGAATTACTATCTCTTTCTACATATATATATATATATATATATAATCGTATGAGCCTTAGAAATATCATGACATTTAATTATCCTTTGCTTTACAGTATGAGGTAAGGCTTAGGGTAATTAGGATGTTACATTTAGTGGTATCAGAGCAGTTTATCCTCGTGAGCCTGAGGGACGGACCAATTGTGCTTAATTGGATACTCTGTATCTTTTTCTTTTCTGTTGTTTAGGTTATCTGCTTGATATTGCATAGCATGCTTGTTTGTGAGTGCCTTTCTAGGATAATTGAAGCACTTGGCTTTTGATATTGAGATTGATCACCTTGATATCTGATGAGTGGATATTTTATACGCTTTTTGACATCATTTTCATATAGTTTTTGTTATGTTTCATTTAAATTTTATTATATTTTCATAGGTTTTAGTGTAAAATTCATATTTTTAGATTCTACTACAATTTATTGTGTTTTATGGTGATTTCAAGTATTTTCTAGCTAAAATATGAGAGTTTTGACAAAGTCTGATTCAAAGGCAAGGAAAGAATAACAGATGCTGTCAGGATCTGACCTCCGTGCACTCAAGCAAGCATTTTTGGAGCTACAGATATTCAAATGGAACGTTATCAACGGCTTTGGAAAGCTAACATTTAGGGCTTTCCAGAAATATATAATAGTTCATACTTGTCTTTGGAGATGAAGGCCCAAAACTGGCGTTCAACGCCAGCCATCTACCCTAGTCCTGGCGTCCAACGCCCACAGAGAGGTGGCCAGCATCCAACGCCCAAAAAGGTGTCCCTAGCCAACGGTCAATGCCCATGGAGCCTAATAGCACGTGGAGTCACCCTTAGCTCAGCCCAAACACTTCCCAAGTGGGCCCTAGAAGTGGATTTTCGCACTATAAGCCTAAGCCTATCATATTTCTTTAATCCTTAGTTATTAGATTAGTATATATAGGAGAAAATCAACCTTGTTTTGGACCTTCAACAAGATCTCTCCAACATATCATATTTTCGAACACCATTATGTACAGTATGAGCCACTAAATCTCCTAAGATGTATCTTCGTTCTTCAACCTTATGAATGAGTTGAACCGTCAAAAGTTATCTATATTCTACATGGGTTTAGCGAGCATCTTTTTTTGGATATTAATGAACCACTAGCTTGATTATACATCTCTTAGATGGCTAATCCATGACTTCATTAGGGACTTCTCGAGACATCAGTTCAACCGAGGTATGGGGAGATTAGAGTCTTTTTGTTAAAGGCTAGAATCAAGTCGTAGCGTTCTCTGATCCGGAAGATTCGACCTTGTCTGTGGCATTTTGAGTAGGATCGCCAAGGGAATGAACTGTAGGAGCTTCACCCTCATTCAGACTGGATATGCACTAAACCTGGTGTTCAGCCTAGAGGAACATTGGCGGCCGATCAAACTGGCGTTGATCACATACAGCCTGCTATATAAGAAATCATTCACAGTTGGAGTAGACAGTAAGAAAGTATTGATCCAGAAGAACAAAGCATCTCCGAATCCTTAACCATCTTCTTATCATTAGATTCACAACCACTGAGTAACGTTATCCTTATTTCACTTTCATGCACTTAAACAACTCAACAACTTTTCTATTCGCCTGACTAAAATTTACAAGATAACCACTGTTAGATCCAAGCCGACAATCCTCGTGGGATCGACCCTGACTCACCTCAGGTATTACTTGGACAACCCAGTGCACTTGTTGGTTCAATTGTACGGAGTGTGGGAATCCGTGCACCAAGTTTTTGGCACTGTTGACGGGGATTGTTTGAGTTTGAACAAACTAACGGATTATCTTCTTGCTTTGATTATGTACTTTTTAATTTTTTTTAGTCTTTTATTTTTCCTTTTTGTTTTTCGAAAAACTCAAAAAAAATTTTCAAAAATCTTTTCTTTATTAATCTTTATCTTTTGTTTGAGTCTTTTGTTCTTGTTCTTGTTAGAGTTCGAACTTTCTTTAGTCTTTCCCAAAAAATTTAAAAAAAAAAATAGTGTCTTTTTTGTTTGAGTCTTATGTCAAATCTTAAGTTTGGTGTCTTGTGTGTGTTCTTTATTTCTTTAAATTTTTGAAAACTTGTTCTCTGTGTTCTTCTTGGCCTTTAAGTTGTTCTTGTTTTCCTTCTTGTTTTGATCTTTAAAATTTTAAGTTTGGTGTATTTAGGTGTTTTGCTTTAAAATTTTCGAATTCTAGTGTCTTTAGATCTAAAAATTTTAAGTTTGGTGTTATTTAGTTGTTTTTCTCTTTCTTCATTAATTCAAAAAAACCAAAAAAAAAAATAAATCTTTTCTACCTTTTTATCTTAATTTTCGAAAATATAAAAAAGATTTCAAATTTTAATTTCAAAATCATTATCTTATCCTATCTTAGTTTTAAAGTTCAAATTCAAATCTTTTCAAAATCAAATCTTTTCAAAAAATCATATCTTTTTATCTTTCTTTAAAAATTTAAAATTTAAAATTTAAAATTTCAAATTTCAAAATCAAATCTTTTTCAAAAATCAAATTTCAAATCTTATCTCACTTTTAAATCTTTTTCAAATCTTTTCAAATTCTTATCTTATCTTTTCTAATTTCAATTTTTAAAATAAAATCTTTTTCAAATCTTTTCAACTTCTATCTTATCTTTTCTAATTTTAAATTTTAAATTCAAATCTTTTTCAAATCTTCTATCTTATCTTAATTTCAAATCTTTCTTAATTAGTTACTTGTTTTCTCTTTCTTCTTTTTCAAAACTTCCTAACTAATTCTTCTCTCTTCTAATTTTTGAAAATATCTTCTCTATTTCTCTCTCTTCTTTTTCGAAATTCATTATTTAATTTTCAAATATTTTTAGTTAATTAGTTTTTATTTTCGGATTTAATTAATAAATAAAATAAAAATAAAAATATTTTGTCTTTTTGCTTCTAATTTTCAAATTATTCTTCTCTTTTATTCGAATTCTTTTTCTCTTCTTTCTATCATCATTCTTCTTTCTTCTTCACATCTCACAGGGAGTCCTCTGTTCTTGAACATAGAGCTCCCATTCTTCTTCTGTCTTGTTTTTTTTCTTGTTTATGTGCAGGAACAGAGATAAACAACCTCTATTTAATCTTGATCCTGAACCTGAGAGGACCCTAAAGAAGCATTTGCAACAAGCTAGAGCACAACACTCCAAAGGAAATCTCACAAAGATTTTCGAACAAGAAGCTAAAAGCATGGCAGCTGAGCCTAATAATGAAAAAGATGCAAGAAAGGTTCTTGGTGACTACACCATACCAACTTCTGATTTTTATAGAAGAAGTATCTCCATACCTGCCATTGGAGCAAATAACTTTGAGCTTAAGCCTCAGTTAATCTCTCTTATGCAACAAAATTGCAAGTTCCATGGACTTGCACTGGAAGATCCACATCAATTCCTATCTGAATTCTTGCAAATCTGTGACACTATTAAGACCAATGGAGTGGATCCTGAGGTCTGCAGACTTATGCTCTTTCCCTTTGGGGTTAGAGACAGAGCTAGAATATGGTTGCACTCTCAACCTAAAAAAAGCCTGAACTCTTAGGAAAAATTGGTCAATGCTTTCTTGTCCAAGATCTTTCCACCTCAGAAGATGAGCAAAATCAGAGTGAAAGTTCAATCCTTCAGACAAAATGAAGGTGAATCCCTCTATGAAGCTTGGGAAAGATACAAGCAACTGACCAGGTGATGTCCTTCTGACATGCTCTCAGAATGGTCTATCTTAGGTTCTTTAATGGTCTCTTTGAGATGTCCAAAATATCATTGGACAGCTCTAAAAGTGGATCACTCCACTTGAAGAAAATGCCTGGAGAAGCAAGAGAACTCATTGAGATAGTTGTAAACAACCAATTCATGTACACTTTTGAGAGAAACCCTGTGTATAATGGGGTAGCTCAGAAGAAAGGACACTACAACAAATTCGGGCTGAGGTAACCCTTTAAAAACGTTGCCTATAATAAAGGAAAGTGTTGCCTTTGATAAAAGGCAACACTTTCTGACAAAAAGCAACGCTTTTTGAGGAGTTGGCTATACGGCCGTTACTTTTGGTCTAAGGCAATGCTTTTGTGTATTAAAGGGAACCCTTTTTATGGAAACCTTCAAAAAATGTTGCCTTTTTGTAAATAAAGCAACTCCGCGAAAGGGTTGCCTTAGAGAACCCAAACACAATCACTTTCTTGTTTCAAACATTTCTCTTTTATTTTTGCAGAAGGGAAACAAAACAAAATTCAAGCTCATGATGGATGACAAGCACAATATGCAGGCTAGCATTCTTAGCAAACATCTCCACTTGCACTTAATTGAACACTTCAGCAAGACATATAGGAATTTCTAAATTAAAGTACTTCAAAGAAACAAGGGTTAAGTGTAAATACAACCTGTTGGGAATGTCTCTCATCTTTTCCTTCTGTCATCATTATTTCTCTCTGTTGCTCCTCCTTTGGATGATGATGCAGATCCCTCTCACAGATTGAATGTTTTCTTGCATAATCCTTACAAGTTGCTTGTTTCCCAAGCCCTTAGGCAACTGGTTAGGGTGCAAGAATTATTTATGGGCTTTTGAACTTACTTTGGTGTGTGAACACAAAACTTAGTCCCTTGCCAATGTTTCTCATGCATCAAATTAACCATATGTGAAACCCTTTTGTCTTTGCTGAAGGTTATAAAACTAAAAACTAGAAGATAGACAATGGTTCAATGGTTTATCTAACTGCTTGGAGCTAGCAACCCTTTATACAAAAGGTGAGAATGTGTTTTTAAATGAGATTTTTGCTGGAACCCCAAACTTAGCATCCTTCACTCTTCCTTAAATTGTTTTGGTGTGTAACACTAAACTTAGCTCCTTGCAATACAGATAAAACCACTCAACCTTTTTATTGAAATAGCTTATGAAAAGAAAACTACCTCAAGTTGGGTTGCCTCCCAACAAGCGCTTCTTTATTGTCACTAGCTTGACATCCTTCATTCTTTGATCATGGAAGCTGAGAATCATGTTGCCTTAGATTTTCTCTTCTCACTGTGAGCTTCCTTTCCTCTATCTCTTCTTGTGGAACTTCTTTATGGTGTTTTTCCTGGATAATGGCTTCTTTTTCCATAGTCTTCTCACTTTCCTCTATGATTGCCTTCCACTTCTCCCACTTTGTAGCTTTTTCTTTGTCCCTTGGGTGGTCTTGAGTGGCACTAGGGGATGCATTTGGTTGATTCTCACCCATCTCTGCAATTTGTTTAGCCATTTATTCCATTCGCCTCTCAAGATTTCTGATTGAAGCTTCTTGGTTTTTACTTGTTATGGCTTGATCTTTCCTTGCTGCTTCCTGATCTTGTCTTGCCATCTCTTGATTTTTCATGAATTTCTCCATCATTATCTCTAGACTAGAGATTATTTGGAAGTCTGGATTTGGTTGTGGTTACATCAAATGAGATGGTTGATGAAAGTTGTTTTGGGAGAATTGTGAAGTATGATGGGGTTGGAAGTATGTGTGTTATGGTAGTGTGTAATGGGTGTTGTTGGTATGGGTGTGTTTGTACCTATTTGTGAAGCTGGGGCTGTTATAATTGAGGTCCCTTGGTCCTTGATTTTAGTGCTCACCCCACCTGAAGTTGGAATGAGTCCTCCAGGGTGGGTTGTACACATCACCATGAGAATTGTGTTGGAACAAGCTTGAGGTGTTGTTTAGAGATTGTACTTGCTCAGGGCTTCATTGCTCATAGTTGATTGCTCCAAAACCTGTTTCAGATTGATTCCTTCTATGTGAAATTTGAGATTGGCTTTGTGCATTTACTACAGCGATTTGCAGCTCATTGATTTTCATGGCCATCAGATCCATTTGTTTCTGAAGTTGTTGGTGCATCTGCTTGTTTTAGGTTATGATTGCATTTACTACTTCAAGTTCCATCACTCCCTTCTTTTGTGTGAATGGTTGCACTTCTGCTTCCAGCCTACTAATTTTCTGGGGTGGGTTATTGTTGGCCACTCCCTCTAGTGAATTAGAGGGATTCCCTTCCATCTCTTGCTTCTCTTCTCGATCTTCAAAGAATCTCAAGATCAGAGGGTGTGAAGTCATTGCTTCTTCCTCCTGGCATAATTTCAGAAACACAAACAGAGCACTCTGTAGTTTGAGTGCAGTTAGGATTAGTAGAGATAAAGTCTCAAACAGTTAGTGTGCTTATCAAAAATAAAGAAAATAAAAGAAAAAGTGCTTAATCTAGACCACCACCTTACTTAATCATTGTCAATCTAAATCAATCCCCGGTAACGGTGCCAAAAACTTGATGGGTTGAAAACGGATTCCAACACTATAACTCACCGACAAGTGTATCGGGTCGCATCAAGTAGTAATTACTCACATGAGTGAGGTCGATCCCACAGGGATTGATGGATTGAGCAATTTTAGTTAGATGGTTGATTTAGTCAAGCAAAAAGTTGATGATTTGAGTGAATTGTAACCAACAGAAGCTAAATTACATGAAACTAAAAGGGAGAGGGAGAATTGGCAGTAAATTAAAGAGCAGAAAAAGTAAAATAGCTGAATTTTAAAGTGTAAGTAATGTAAATGACTGAAACTTAAATTGCAAGAAATGTAAGTAGCTGAAGCTTAGAGTGCAAGAAATGTAAATTGCTTGAATAATAAAGGGGTATGGGATGCTGGGATTCAGAATTTAACAACAAAAAAATAAAGAAGATGAAGTAAGTGCAGTAGATCTAAACAGAATTGGAAAATTGCAGTGAAGAGCAAAACAGAAAGTAAAGTTAACTCAATTGCACGAGCTAGGAAAGAAATTCAAGAGCTCAGAGGCTCAATGAGACTAGAAAACAAGTCTAGATCTCAATTTCTTTCTTGATCCAACAGAGAACAATTTGTAGAAGAAAAGAAGATAAAAATAGTAAAGGAAACTCAGATTCAATGCTTGGAACAATTGAGAAGAGAGGTAAAAGATGATTCTCGAACTTAGAATCAATGAAGCTCTTCAATTTCAATTCGAATTCCAAAACAGAAAGCAAAAGTAGCAGAAGAAATGAAAATGAAAACAGAAAGCTAAATCCAATTCCCAATCCTTAGAATTATGCAGAAGAAAACAAAGATGAATTGTAGATCAATGATTGAAACAAAATTCCTTCAATCTCAATCCAAAATTCAGAAACAGAAAGTAAGAAAATGCAAAGTTAAGAACAAGGAGGAGAGAACCCAGCTCTCAATCCCAATTCCCCAATTCAAAGCTAAAAAGAAAACTCCCAAAATAAAAGAAGGTTCAAAAGTGAAAGTAAAGATCCTCCACTACAAATCAAACTAAGTCCTATTTATACACTTTCTATTTTTCATCTTTTGGAGTGGGCTTTTCATTTGGTAAAGAATTGAATTTAATTGATTTTTGGACCAAGGCCCCTCCCAGGGAAGCGCTTGGTTATCTAATTCAACTGAGCACTCCATGCTTGTTTCCTTGGGCTCATAGTGCTCAGTTATCTTTTCTAACTTAGCACTACAAAGTCTTGTGTGGGGTTCCCTCTTTGAGACTTGGTGAACTCATTTTGGACCAATTTCCTTTGTGAAGAGTAGCGCTGAGTGAAGGCTTGTAACGTAGCACTTCATGCCTTGAGGAAAGGCTCCCTCTTTGAGCCCTGGTGGATGCAATTTGTGTCAAATTTCCTTGGCCCAAGCACTGCAAAGTAGCGCTCAGTGAACTACACAAACTTAGTGCTACTAATTGCTTCCCTTGTGTTCCCCAGTTCGATCCTTGCTAGCTTCATTTTGGAAAATTTTCTTGCACACTAGCGCTTCCTCTTATGCCTTATGTGCAAGGTTCGAACCTTGTTGAAGCCACTAGCAAATGTCGCACCTTGATTTTTCCTTGGGGAGGCACGAAAAAGTGAAATGAGTTAACTGAGCGCTACATATTTTCTTTAGTTCCTTGAGCGCTCAGTCATAAAACTCAACGTAGTGCCATGGCCTTTCCTTGGTTGATGCCACGCTTTTGCTTCCTTAAGCCACGCTTTCTGGGCACGCTTTCCTTGTTTCTTTCTTTTCTTCACCTACAAGTAATCAAAACAACCAATCAAAGCATCACCGAATTCACAAGGTTTATAAATCATTCAAAAACCAACTAATTCTAGCTTAAACCTTATGATTTAGTGTCAAATAAAGGATGCTTGATTGATTCAACAAAACCATGCTAATCCACTCCAAATTACTTACTTACAATGAAAGAAAGTGCATAAAACCTAATAAAACAAGTGAAAAAATACTTAAAAAGCTAGCATAAGATGACTTGTCATCATTAGGATGGTGAAGGGTATGAAATCATGGTGTTAGTTTAGTTAGAAATTCCCTAAGTTAGATTACCCCAGTTTCATTATGGTTTTAAATCATGGTTTTAAATTTAGTATTGCTTTAAGCTTGAATCAAAAGTTTGATGTGAAGTTCAAGAATTGCCTTTGGCATCCCGGAACCTTATATCTTACATCACTGGTCACTGTTATCATACTGAGAACCCCGGTTCTCATACCATATTCTGTTGTTATTTTTCAGATGCAGGTCGTAACCCACCTCAGTGAGTTGCACGATGGTGACAGAATGGAGGACCATTATCATCTTTTGGATTTCTTTTGGATATCTTGTTTTAGTACTCTCACTTTTGTATCTTTATTTGCCTTTGAAGCTAACTTTGAGAGAGATGTTGTATATGCTATTTTAACTTTCAGAGCTCTGTATGTCTGTATATAGCTAGTCGGCCTAAACTCCGCGGGTGGAGGCTAATACTCTATAATTATTATGCTTATATATCTACATATGCCTGGTTACTCTTGTACCTGTACCTGTACCTTATCCTTTACGCTTTTAGTTATTGTGTGAACGCTTCACGCTTTTATACCTCTATTTTTGAGCTTTAATTCTTCATCGGGCTTCTAGAATTTCTATCTCTTTCTACATATACCTATATATATTATCGTATAAGCCTTAGAATTGTCGTGACATTTAATTATCCTTTGCTTTACGGCATGAGGTAAGGCTTAGGGTAATTATAGTATTTCACTAAATCACAACCTTTGCATCTACCCAGGCAGGTGATCAATAATCATAATCAAACTCAATTCATAATCATAATCGAAATCAAATTCAATTTCATAATTCTTTATAATCATATTTATCATTAATCATACTCACTTTATAGCCTAATGAGCCAAACTTCCATAATTTTTCGTTTCAATTTAAAGTATTGCCAAGGTCTTCAATTGTTATCTCAAAATTAAATAAGTTAAATCATAAACTAATTTCTCAAATTAACAAAATCATATAACTCATTTTTGTTTATCCTTGAATAATCAATCTCTTTACTTTTAATTCATTAAAATCCTTAAAACATAACTCTTTAATTTGAATCATTCAAATAAACTCATTTTCTAGTTAATCAAGTTCCCAAAATCGATTTCAATTTCACTCTTAAGTTTAAAATGTAAGACCTCAGATTTTTAAAAAATTAAACAATAAATTATTTATGATTTATTTTATTAGTTTGAACTATTTATTAGAAACTATTTTAATAGGCAAAGTTAAATTGATTTTTATTATTATTATAATTTGAGTTGGGATTAATTAAGATTATTATATAATTTTTTTATAATAAGATATTTTACATAATTGATTTTATGATAACTAGAGTTTAAATTAATTAGTATATTTATATAATTTTTATTATAACGAGATATTTCAAAAAAGGATAAAATTATTATTATTATTATTATTATTATTATTATTATTATTATTATTATTATTATTATTATTATTATTATTATTATTACCTACTTTGATTAAAATAAAGTTTAGTTAATATTATTATCAAGTTCGATATTTTGCCGATATAAGTAATTATCGGTATTTCTTGATGAGCTTAGAGTCACTAATGCTTCATCTAATATCTTTTATCCTTAAGTTACTAATGTCATTTATATTAGTAACTCATATATATTATTCCTATATATTATTACTTGTATTTTAATATATCTAGCTTTCATAATTATCTGTTTAAGATATTTATAACTTGAATTACTGACTCAGCAGCCTAACAAGCTAACACGTGGCCTTAAAGTGACACCTAATCCCTTCTTTTTAATTAATCATCATCATCACCTTTCATTCTCTTTTCTAACCAAACCAAAGAAAGGAAAAAGAAAGAGAGAAGCCGTGTGGGATTCCATGGCACCTCTGAGCTTCTTAGTTCAATTTCTTGAGATCTGTAACTTCGATAAAAAATCTAATCTAATTAAAGTGTTCGTATCTTCCTCCTCTTCACAATGGCATCACTTTTGTTTAGGAGAAGTCACCGGAGGGAGCCGCTGAACCTTCCATAGTCGTAGCCTTGAGGAGCATCACCATCGAGCTTCCGCGAGAAGAGTCGCATGAGATAGAGAGAGAGGACGCAATGGAGAAAAGGGGAAGGTGTGGTGGTTTTTTTCACCACCGTTGCAGCCACTAGAGCCGTCAGGAGCCGCCACCATTGCTATTTGAGGCTGATCGGAAGAGTGGAGGTGACGGTGGCGTTGCTGTGTGTGACAACAGGCGGCTGCGTTACCGCCGAAGCTCTCTACCGCTGTTGCTGGACAAGAGAAATAAGGTTTTTAGATGCGTTTGGTTTTATGGGTTTGACTATTTAAGGTAGGGGAACTTTTCTTAAACTTATTTTACTTTTAAAGAATTGTTATAAGTTGATATTAATGCGAAAAATGTATGTTCATGATTTTTTGTAGGCCTTATGGACTGAAATTAGTTGCTTTGAATAAATGTAATTGCTTGCCTGGTTGGTTGTTGTTGAAGTGGTCGGTTCATGGTTATATTGATTTCTTGATTGTGTTAAAGTCATTGAGAATTCTGATTTATTAATTTATTTTGTTAAATTGGTGGTTGCTAAAATAATTTGAGATTTGTAAATATTTTGATATTGAAATTAGTTTTGTTGATTTATTGGAAATGATTTTGAGAATTGGAAATGATTTGATATTTGGAAGTTTGAATTTTGTTTGATTTTGGAAATGGATTTGAGATTTGGAAATAGTTTGGTTGTGACACTTGAAGGATGGCAAAAGTCTGAGTTTTAAAGAAAATGCCGCCAAAATCTTTATAGAGGTTTTATTTTGCTTTACTGATGGAAAAATTATGTTTTGAGTATTCAATAGATTGGAAATGAGTTTACTGAATTGATATAAGTTTAAAAATGATATTTTGAGAATTTTTAATGAAAGAAATAAAGTGATGTAAATGTATATTTAATAATGGAGGAGTTTTAGTGTCTTTGAAGAAAAGTTTCGAGACATTTTAGAAAAGATGAAGTATTTGAATTTAATTTAGAGAAGTGGAATGATTTTCGAGCCTCTTGAGAATATTTTAAATAATAATGAAACTAAAATTAGTTTTGGTTTAAATGATTTAATTTTGGTTTACATGATTTGATTTTAATTCCGATTCGATTATGTTTGATGGTAAATGTGAATGGAATGAGATTATGATGGATGTTGTGAGGACAATGGTTTTGTCTTGCTCACGGATTTGGCAAGTTGAGGATGAAGGATTCCCTCTCTTGTCGTGGTATGGATGCGGGGAAGGTGGAAAGGTACTCTCCTTCGTATTATTTCTCCCACATCTTTCTCTGGTTGTAAGGTGGAAGGGCACACTCCTTCAATGTGGATAGCCACTCTCCTTCGTAATTCCCCTAGGAGAAGGTGGAAAGGCACACTCCTTCGATATGGAAAGGCACTCTCCTTTGTTTGTGTTCCTTTTGGGGATGCACAACCTAGAGACAATGTTCGAGTTAGCTACCGGATGTGTTAGGTTCTGAAAGTTTAACCGACACTCTACCGGAATGCATTATGTTGCATTTGTTTGCTTTATTTGGGTGTGCTTAAGTGTTTTGGTTTGCCTATCTGATGAATTCTATTTAACTAGTAACTGTGATACTTGCTGTAACTGTTCTCAAAATGTGTTTGCCTTATATTTGTTTATGCTTGTGATTGATTTCTATTTTGAAGTATTGGTGGTGGATTGATGATAGTGGTGATTTATTTTAAATTGGGCCTAAGGCTGGGTTAATTGATTTTATTTGGGCCAGAGGCCAAGATTGGTTGGATTAGTGGTAAGTTTGTTTAAAATGGTTTCTTAGTAAGCGATAAAATGTATGGAGTGTTATTTTATGTGAAAATTTTTAGAGAAATATAAGTTTCAAATTTGGATAATTGGTGCGTGAAATTGAACTCCGCAAGATTTCGCACAGATGAACCGGCAAGTGCACCGGGTCGTCCAAGTAATACCTCAGGTGAGTGAGGGTCAAATCCCATGGAAATTGTCAGATTGAGCAAGCAATGGCTACCTTGTAGATCTTGTTATTTCTTTGAAAGCATAAATAAAATAGTAAAGAACGAAATACCAGGTTGGTGTAAAAATAGTAATAGAGATTCAGTTAAGGCTTCGGAGATGCGTATTCTTTCCGGATTAACCTTTCTTACTGTCTACTTCAGTAACGAATGATTTATTCAATGGCAGCCGTAAATGATTAACTCATGTCCTCTCATCAAGTTAATCTCTTCTAAACCATACCAGTCCACCATATCCGAGCAACTCATGTCCTCGTATCAAGTTAACTTATGGCTTCCCACTATGGCCGAAGGTGAAGACCTAAGCAATCCACTCCCCTTCATGATCCAACTAAAAATGCCACAGACAAGGTTGGATCTTCTAGATCAGGGAATGCTGCTTCTCTGACTCTAGCCTTAGTGCCACAGAGACCTCAGTAACCCACGGTCAACAGAATTTTATGTCACTTATCCAAAGTCCCCCAGGTACGCTCTTGGAATCCGTAGTGCACTCTCTAGCTGTAGTTCAATGCTATCCGGGTCAGGACTCACACGGAACCCATGTAGAACAAGGATGAATGTCACGATTCATCTTCAGTTCATAAGATGAAGACCGAAAATACACAAGAGAATGGAATCAAACGTGTATTGAAGTAGAAATAATAATATTATTAATCCATGAGAATCAGTAGAGCTCCTAACCCTAACTTAGTAGGTTTAGTTGCTCATAGCTGATGCCTAGTATAAGCTCCCACATCAGTTGGGGAGGGGAACAAAGCGTACCTTATAAGGGTGTGAATGCCTCTCCCTAGCATAACGCATTTTGACGAGTGAGTGTGGGGGGATTCGGCTAGCATCCCTATCGTTAAAGGCAAAACCGTGAGGCCTTGTGTGCCAAAGCGGACAATATCGTGCTAGCGGGTGGTCTGGGCTGTTACAGATGGTCTCAGAGCCGGAGCCCGGATCGATGTGCCAGCGAGGGCGCTGGGCTCCCTTAGGGGGGTGGATTGTAAGGTCCCACATCCGTTGGGGAGGGGAACGAAGCATGCCTTATAAGGGTATGGATACCTCTCCCTAGCATGATGTGTTTTGACGAGTGAGTGTGGGGGCTTCGGCTAGCATCCCTATCGTCAAAGGCAAAACCGTGAGGCCTTGTGTGCCAAAGCAGACAATATCGTGCTAGCGAGTGGTCTGGGCTGTTACACCTAGGCATCTTAGGCTAGTTTCACAAGCCTTTTTTATTGGTTTTTTCTTGGTTTCATGGACTTTCTTAGGCAATAAGCAAGCATTTGGATGAGTAATGTATGCATGCTTTGATTCAATCAAACATTGTTATTTACAAACATTTTCATGAGAATTGATGCAAGAATTACTTGATGCAATGAATGATGCATTATCTTGTGATTATCGCAAAGCTTTGATGCATTTGTTTGGTTGATGATAGGTAAGAAGAAGCAAAGGAAAGGCGGAGAAGAAGCAAAGGCCATAGCGTTAATGGCCAAAGTTAGCCCACTAATGCTATGGTTAATGTTGGCTCAAGGAGGAAGCAACGTTAGTGGCCTAAGTTGGCTCACTAACGTTGCTCACTAATGTTACAACAAAGAGGAGAAAGCAACGTTAGTAGCCTAAGTTGGCTCACTAACATTGCCCACCAATGTTGCCGAGGTACCCTTTTGGAATCCGTAGTGCACTCTCTAGCTATGGTTCAATTCTGTCCGGGTCAGGACTCACATGGAACCCATGTAGAACAAGGATGAATGTCACGGTTCATCCTCAGTTCATGAGATGAAAACCAAAAATGCACAAGAGAATGGAATCAAACGTGTATTGAAATAAAAACGGTAATATTATTAATCCATGAGAATCAGCAGAGCTCCTAACCCTAACTTAGGAGGTTTAGTTGCTCATAGCTTAGAAAAAGTAATAGTAAAACGTGCAAAGGGGCAAAGATCTCTAACAGTGGTGATCTTTGTTTTATATATAATAACTTAATAACTAAGGAGTAGAAAAGTATGATAGACTAGGCTAAAGGTGCAAAAGTCCACTCTTGGGCCCACTTTGGTTGAGTGCTTGGGCTGAGCTTGGCGTCCAACTTGAGGGATGGGCATTGAAAACCCATTAGGGGGTTGATCCATGCTGCCTTGTGCTTCTTGGTGGGTGTTGAATGCCCCAAGGGGGGTGATTGGGCGTTCAACACTGGCTTGAGTTCCTTTGGGGGTGTTGAATGCCAGAAAGGGGGGTAGTTCTTGGGCGTTCAATGCTCAAAATGGGCAGGCTTCTTCGAAGAAAAGTATAGACCATTATCTATTTCTGGAAAGCTCTAGAAGTTAGCTTTCCAACGCCATTGAGAGCGCATCATTTGGACCTCTGTAGCTCTAGAAATGCTCATTTGAATGCATGGTGGTCAGAATCTGACAGCATCTGTTACGCTTTCCTTGCCTCTGAATCAGACTTTGCCAAAACTCCTCAATTTCAGCCAGAAATTATCTGAAATCATTAGAAAACACAACAACTCAAAGTAGAATCCAAAAATGTAAATTTTGCACTAAAACCTATGAAAATATAATGAAACTTAAACAAAACATAACTAAAACAAAATGAAAATGATGCCAAAAAGCGTATAAAATATCCGTTCATCAATAATGAACTAACGATCACTGCGACTGAAAATAGTTTTATTTAAAATATCTTCTTATAACAATTGTTCAAAATCCTCTATTGAGAACCAGCGAGGACAATGTTCTCACCCCCTACAGCTTTATCTTTTCAGGATGAACGAAGAAGCTTGCGGAGTTTTATTTAAGTACCTAAATATGCCGTTTCTGTTTGTTTACATATGCTATAGATTTTTCCCTCGCCCTCATTATTATAATATTGTAAGAGGAACAGGAGTTGTATGTTTCATATGTATATTATATTTATAATCTACTTATGTAAGAAGTCTTGTATATAAATATATGCTTGTTTGTTTTCAAGATAAAGTATTTTTTCAGTTTTTAAAGAAATCAGTGATAAGGTTTTGAGTCAAAGGCTCCTATTTTATTATTAAGTATATGAAGACGTCGTAATACTTCTCACTATCAGAGTGGCACAGCTGGAAGTGTGATATTCTGATAGTGAGGATGCTACATAAAACATTCTTAAAAGACTTGGAAATCATTCCATTTCGCTAACAATTACGTTCATTCAACCAACAACCAAGAAACCAGAATACCAAGCCTTCTCAAACAGTCAATAAATCAATCAGGAAAATAATTACGTTCATCCAAAGCAACTTAGTTCAATCTGTTCAATCCATAAGAATCACGTAATCATAAAAATATATTTTTTATATCAATATCGACTTGTAATATTTCTTGGGTAATAAAACAATTTTAAGAAAAAAAACCTACCTCAAATAGTCAGAACTCAAAAGCTAAAAATGCGTCAAAACCCCTCTTTCTCCTATCCTGCAATAGTGGTAGCCGTAACCTCACCTCGACTCCACTTTTGCAGCAACCGTAGCAACTTTAATCGCATATGCAAGAATCAAAACTCAACCCTATGGCAACAACGTCTTAAAAACTTCTGCAACATATAACAGAACAGTGATTAAAAAAGTTTTTCGAGCAAAACAATTTAATACACAAAAAGGAACCAAAAACAGAGCAGTCGTAGCTCCGGTGATGGCTTACGGTGAGCATAACAGCGGTAGAGAGTTTCGGTGTTGGCTCCAGTAATGACGAATTCTGCCAATGACAACCCAGACAGCGGAAAACCCAACGGTGGCAAGGGTGAAGCACGGTAGTGCAGGACAGCTCCTCTCGGCGACGACTCTCCCTCTTTTGAACTTTCTCTCTCTCTCTCTCTCTCTCTCTCTCTCTCTGTACCTTCATGCCTCTAACCATGATGTTGGTGGCACAGGTGTGGCTCGACAACGACATTGGAATGATGGTGACGCCCATGGAAGCTTGGCGACAAAGCTGGCAGCAACGAGAGGCACGACCGGCGGCGACTCCTCCCCTTGGGCCACTAGCTCGCGTTCTCTTCTCCCTCTCTTCTCTCTTCATGTTCTCTCTCTCTCTCTCTCTCTCTCTCTCTCCCCCCTTCAATGGCGATGTGATGGCAGCGATGGTGGCGATGACACCCACCGATGCTATCTTCATCTCTTTCCTCTTCCCCATTTCTTCCTCGGTTCTCCCTCTTCTCTCTTTCCCTTTTTCTTTCTTTCTTTCTTTCTTTCTTTCTTTCTCTTTTTTCTGACCGTGAGGGGGGAGCGTTTGGAAGCTAGGGTTATGGAGTGTGTTTGAGGGAGTGTGTATTGTGTAAATTGGGTTTAGGATAGATAAAAACTGAGTTAAAATCTTTAAGCTCTTTGCTCTTTGAAAGTTGTATATCCATTGTTCTAGCCAAAGCCTCCATCTTCCATTCTCTTTACTTTTTTTGGATTCTACTAACCTCTGAAAGAGAATAAGAGGGGAGGGAGGAAGTTCAGTAACTCAATTTTTAGAACCTTAATTAAAGTGAAAAAGAATAAAGCAAGAAGATATACATATAAAATGGCTTGAAGGAACTTACTTTGTGATTAAATGAGTATTCTTGTATTCTTTCTCTCTTATGAACTTCTTCTTTCTTGATTATGCAAGAAGCATCATCTACGTCTTCCATTAATAAAGTGTTGTCATTCAACTTTCATTCACTATTTGAGGCCATCTATAATAATATGAAAACTATGATCAAAGTTCTAGATTTTACAATGATTATACAAGAACTAATGTTGCATTGTAACAATTCTTGTGCATACCCTTATGAACTTGTGTTTTTAATAATGTGTCCTTCATTTGTAGCGCAATGTCCTAACTTCCTTCAACTTTTTTGAGTCTCCTTGCATAGACCTATGATTGGATACTCATGATGGATTGCAAGCACTTCAAAGTACTCATGGCTTGGTACCTGATGGGGGAAAAATTGTTGGTAAAGATTTTCACAAAAAAATAATCACGTTGTAACCATAGATCTAAACCGACAATTAAACCTCAATCAAATTTAATTTGTTTGTCACTTAAGCAAACCTAATAAAATTAACCGAAGTATTAAACCTCGGGTCGTCTCTCAAGGAATTGCAAGGAAGTGTACTTATAATTGGTTATGAGATTGTATCTTTTTGGGTTTTGAAATATTAAACAAGGAATGTAAATGACAAGAAAATAAACTAATAATTAAGAGAAGTCCTAGCAAGGATTGAGAATTAGAATTCCTATCCCCATTATCATAGTCACTTGTGGTGGTAA
The DNA here is from genome assembly GCF_059453495.1 of Arachis ipaensis. Taxonomy (NCBI): domain Eukaryota; kingdom Viridiplantae; phylum Streptophyta; class Magnoliopsida; order Fabales; family Fabaceae; genus Arachis; species Arachis ipaensis. The sequence continues at coordinate 46,555,822 of NC_142440.1, read as the reverse complement.
TTGCCTTTTGCTCTTACTTAGTTAACCTCTAACAATTGAAGGTAAGTCAAGTGAGCAATTCAACTTGAGTTCACAAGTCCTAATCAAAGATTAGAGTTAGTGAAGCTCAAGCTAACTAGCAAGTTTCAATCATCAACCAACAAGAGACTTTGACAATTCAAGAGTCTCTAACTACTCAATCTAAGCTAAGAACATAAAAAGCTAATTTAAAATCCAACCAATCATTTTATCAAATACTTGGTGGGCACAACATAAAAACATAGAAAATTAATAAGAGATAATAAAATTTAAACAACCAATTGCAAGCATCAATAACATAAATTGAAGAAAGCAATCATAAATATGGAAAACACAAATTGCATTAATATGAAAATTGAATCTAACATCAAGAGTGCATAAACAAAAGTGGAAAATAAATAAATCAACAAGATAAACTAAAGTGCTAGAATGGTAGAATGTAGAATAGAAACTAAAATAAAGCAATATGGAAATCTGAATTGAAGAAGAAATAGAACTAAAACCTAAAACCTAGAGAGAGGAGAGAGCCTCTCTCTCTAGAAAACTACATCTCAAACTTAATGCGTGAATAATGAATTGTGTATCCATGATTCCCCCACTCTGCAGCCTCTATTATGTGTTTTTGGGCTTAGAACTGGCCCAAAAACAACCCAGAAATCGCCCCCAGCGTCTTCTGTGTAATGCAGCACGTGACGCTCTGTCATGCGTACGCGTCGTCCACGCATACGCGTCGCTTGGCAAAAAATCCTTGTCACGCGTACCCGTCATGTCACGCATACGCGTCGCTTGTTTGCTGCGTTGGTCACACGTACGCGTTGCCCACACATAAGCGTCACTGCCAGCTTCTCAAAACATCATTTTCTTGTGTTCCTTCCACTTTTGCATGCTTCCTTTCCGTCCTCTAAGCCATTCTTGCCCTATAAACCCTGAAAACACTCAGCAAACATATCACGGCATCAAATGGTAATAAGAGGGGATTAAAATTAACAAATTTAAGGCCAAAGAAGCATGTTTTCAATCAAAGCACAGAATTAGGAAGGAAAATATAAAACATGCGAATTATATGCATAAGTGTGAGAATAATGGAAAAAAATCTACTAAATTAAGCACAAGATAAACCCTAAAAATGGGGTTTATCAATCTCCCCACACTTAAATATTAGCATGTCCTCATGATAGACTCAAGAAAAGCAAAAGAGTGAAGGCAAAATGGTAGAACTTATGCAATGCAACCTATCTAGATGCAAGCTACCTACATGCATCATGCTATCTATATATATAAGCATATATGTGGTCAAAGTGAGTCAAATTTTTAAGAAATCATATATGCACAATCAAGGACTAAATTAATCATACCAAAACATATTCACAATTGAGTTGAGTTGATAAAAAAGAGTTCACAAACCTATAAGACTGATGACAAGCCATCTTATGCTAGCTTTTTAAGCATTTTTCACTTGTTTCATTAGGTTTTATGCACTTTCTTGCATTAGAAGTAAGTAAATTGGAGTGGATTTGCATGGTTTTGTTAAATCAATCATCCATCCTTTATTTGACACTAAATCATGAGGTTTAAGCTAAAATTAGTTGGTTTTTGAATAATTTATGAACCTTGTGAATTTGGTGATGCTTTGATTTGTTGTTTTGATTACTTGTAGGTGAAGAAATGGTTGAAAAAGGAATTTTTGGCACGCTTTTGAAGATAAAGCACGCTTTGGACCTTAGGCCATGCTTTGGAAAGCGTGACCCAAGGTACAAAAGCGTGGCGCACCAAAGGAGGCATGGGCGCTAAGTTCACTCACTTAACTGAGCGCCAGTGGAAGCATGACCAAGGAAGCAAGGCCATAGCCCAGCATCAAGCAAAGGATCAAAGAAGGCTCATGGCGTTAGGTTAACTTACCTAACTGAGTGCCCAAGAGAATGGAAGAAGCATTAGCGCTCAGTTAGCTTGTTTCACCTTTTTCGTGCCCCTCCAAGAAAGAAATCAAGGCACAAGCAAGCAAAATAGTGGAGCCAGGAATCGAACCAAGCACCTAGGCATAACAAGGGAGCGCTACTTGCATTACTTCATGAAGAAATTAGTCACAAATGGCTTTGCTGGGGTTCAAACCAAGCACCCAAGGAATAAGGGAAGCGCTACTACTTGCAAGAAAACAAGCCAAATTGGGTTCAAAGAGGTTCGAACCTGGAGCTTCCTTGTACAAGCACTCCTTACATTCCACTTGGCCAAAGAAAATTGACACCAAAATGGCCTCACAAGGATTCGAACCGGGAGCCTCAAGCTAAAAAGAAAAGCGCTACACCAAAGCACAAGGCGCTACGTTAGTAGTTTTTAACTGAGCGCTACTTGTGAAATAAAATTGACATCAAATGGGAGGAGCAAGGATTCGAAGGGGGAGTCCCATGCAACAAAGGGGCGCTCAGTTAAAACTTCTTCACTGAGCGCCAATGCTAGGGAGGCCACACCAAAAACACACCTGGGACAAGCACATGTAGCGCTCAGTTACTTTAAAGTAACTGAACGCTACCCTGGAGCAAGGCACGCATCAAATGGGCCAAGGAAACAAGCTTTGAGCGCTCAGTTAACTTAGTTAACTGAACGCTCCCCTGGGAGGTGCACAAGGGTCCAAATTCAATTCAATTGCCACCTTGGATTCAATTCTTCACCAATTGAAAAGTCCACTCCAAATTCTGAAGATCAAAAATAGAAAGTGTATAAATAGGACTTAGTTTGATTTAGAGAGAACTGAACCTTCTTACACTTTTACTTTTGGCTTATTTTTGAACTTTCATTTTGATTTTGAGCTTTGAATTGGGAATTGGGATTGAGAGCTGAGTTCTCTCCTCTTAGTTCTCACTTTTGCATTTCTTGCTTTCTGTTTTTGAATTGTGGATAGAGATTGAAGGAATTCTGTTTCAATCCTTGATCTACAATTCATCTTTGTTCTCTTCTGCATAATTCTAAGGAATTGTGACTTGGATTTAGCTTTCTGATTTTATTTTCATTGCTTCTGCTACATTTGCTATCTTCTCGTGGAATTTGAATTGAGATTGAAGAGCTTCATTGATTCTAAGTTTGAGAATCATCTTTCACCTCTCTTCTCAATTGTTCCAAGGAGTGGATCTGAGTTCCTTTTACTGTTTTACATTTTCTTTTCCTTTGCAAAATTGTTCTCTATTGGATCAAGGAAGGAATTGAGATCTAGACTTATTTTCTAGTCTCATTGAGCCTCTGAGCTCTTGAATTTCTTTCCTAGCTCTTACAATTGAGTTGAATTTACTTTCTGTTTTGTTCTTCAAGCAATTTTCCATTTCAGTTTAGATCTACTGCACTTACTTCATCTTCTTTACTTCTTGTTGTTAAATTCTAAATCCCTGCACCCCATATCCCTTTATTATTCAAGCAATTTACATTTCTTGCACTTTAAGCTTCAGCTATTTACATTTCTTGCAATTTAAGTTTCAGTCATTTACATTACTTGCACTTTAAGATTCAGCTATTTTACTTCTTCTATTCTTTAATTTACTATCAATTCTCCCTCTCCCTTTTATTTTCATGCAATTTAGCTTATGTTGGGTACAAATCACTCAAATCATCAACTGTTTGCTTAACTAAATCAACCACCTAACTAAAATTGCCCAATCCTTCAATCCCTGTGGGATCGACCTCACTCATGTGAGTAATTACTACTTGATGCGACCCGGTACACTTGCCGGTGAGTTTTAGGTGTTGGAATTTCGTTTCCAACCCATCAAAGACAAGCAATGATCAAATATGGACATATGGAAATGAGCAATTGAACCCTCACTGGATTTGTATATGCACTCTAATCACTCAAGTGTTTGGGGTTAAACCACTTAAATCTCCTCTAATCATACTTTCTAAAATTTTGTTCTTCACCTAACCAATCAACAATTATCAAGTGTACAAATGCAAATATCATGAAGGCTTTTCAAGGTTGTAATGGGGCTAAGGTAAGGGTGAGGATATACGTATGGCAAAATGAGCTATCATATGAATCTTTGACTAACCTAAGTCCTCACCTAACACATACACACTCTATACAATTCTAAAGTCAGGCTTAGTTACCCAAAATCTCACTTTTGCATATTTTCACACGCTCATGTATCAAGTCTAATTCCATCAGATATGCATTGATCTTTTTAATAAACTTAACATTGGGGTAATTTTATCCCCAATTCATTTATTTCTTCTCTTTTTTTTCTTTTCTATATATATATATATATATATATATATATATATATATATATATATATATATATATATGAATGAAAACATAATATATTAATGCATATGGTTTTTCTAATTTCACATGAGTAAGCACCCAAATTCCTAATATTTGTCAGTAAAAAACACAACACATTCTCATCAACCCAAGTTTCCACATTTTCCCACACTTAGTTGACACACACTATCTTAAGCTAACCAAATATTCAAATTGGGTAATTGGTGCACGGAAATCGTGATTCACACTTTTCACATCTCGGCACAACTAACCAGCAAGTGCACTGGGTCGTCCAAGTAATAAACCTTACGTGAGTAAGGGTCGATCCCACGGAGATTGTCGGCTTGAAGTAAGCTATGGTCATCTTGTAAATCTCAGTCAGGCATATTCAAATGGTTATGAGGTTTTGATAATTAAAATATAAATAAAACATAAAATAAAATAAAGTTACTTATGTAATTCATTGGTGGGAATTTCAGATAAGCGTATGGAGATGCTTTGTGCTTCTGAATCTCTGCTTTCCTATTGCTTTCTTCCAACCATCTGTTACTTCCTTCCATGGCAAGCTGTAAGATCCTCTTAGTAAAAATGGTCCTCTACGGTTTCTGCACAGCTAATCAACTGTCGGATTTCTCGTCTCGGATGAAAAATACCAGGTACAGCTACCGCATGGCTAATCATCTGTCGGTTCCCACTAGCGTTGGAATAGGATCCATTGATCCTTTTGCACATTGTCACTGCACCCAACATTCACAGGTTTGAAGCTCGTCACATTCATCCCTTTCCGGATCCTACTCGGAATACCACAGACTAGGTTTAGACTTTTCGGATCCCAGGAATAGCTGCCAATTATTCTATCCTATACCACGAAGATACTAATCTCACGGACTCGGTCCGTGTTTTAGATATCCAAGAGAATATACTCCGGCTATCGTCCAATGACTACGTTGAACATCATGTAGACCGCTTTGTGGTTGTCAGGCACGCGGATCTTGGCTAAGCGAGTAATGAAGATTGGGTGATTGTCATGGGTCACCCCTTTATTCTGACTTAACTGAATTAAGTACGAGAGTATATCTTGGAGAAGAAGTAGGCGTGAATTGAATAGAAAAACAATAGTACTTGCATTAATTCATGAAGAACAGTAGAGCTCCACACCTTAATCTATGGGGTGTAGAAACTCCACCGTAGAAAATACATAAGTGAAAAAGGTCTAGGCATGGCCATGAGGCCAGCCCCCAAACGTGAACAATGGTCTAAGGATTAAACGTTCAGAGATATGAATAAAATAGTAAAAAGTGCTATTTATACTAAACTAGTAACTTAGGTTTACAGAAAATAAGTAACTAAGTGCAGATAGTGCAGAAATCCACTTCCAGGGCCCACTTGGTGTGTGCTTGGGCTGAGCATTGAGATTTACACGTGCATAGGCTATTTTTCAAGTTAAACGCCAACTTTGGTGCCAGTTTGGGTGTTTAACTCCAATTCTGGTGCCAGTTTGGGCGTTTTACGCCAAGATGTTTTAGGCTGTCTTTGAACGCCAGTTTGGGCCATCAAATCTCGGGCAAAGTATGAACTATTATATATTTCTGGAAAGCCCAAGAGGTCTACTTTCCAACGCAATTGAGAGCGCACCGATTGGGCTTCTTTAGCTCCAGAAAATCTACTTTGAGTGCAGGGAGGTCAGAATCCAACAGCATCTGCAGTCCTTTTTCAGCCTCTGAATCAGATTTTTGCTTAGGTCCCTCAATTTCAGCCAGAAAATACCTAAAATCGTAGAAAAACACACAAACTCATAGTAAAGTCTAGAAATGTGATTTTTATTTAAAAACTAATAAAAACATAATAAAAACTAACTAAAATATACTAAAAACAATGCCAAAAAGCGTATAAATTATCCGCTCATCACAACACCAAAATTAAATTATTGCTTGTCCCCAAGCAAATAAAAACCAAATAGGATAAAAAGAAGAGAATATACAATGAATTCCAAAAACATCTATGAAGATCAGTCTTAATTAGATGAGCGGGGCTTTTAGCTTTTTGCTTCTGAACAGTTTTGGCATCTCACTTTATCCTTTGAAGTTCAGAATGATTGGCATCTATAGGAACTTAGAATTTAGATAGTGTTATTGATTCTCCTAGTTCAGTATGTTGATTCTTGAACACAGCTACTTTATAAATCTTGGCCGTGACCCTAAGCATTTTGTTTTCCAGTATTAGCACCGGATACATAAATGCCACAGACACATAACTGGGTGAACCTTTTCAGATTGTGACTCAGCTTTGCTAGAGTCCCCAGTTAGAGATACCTAGAGCTCTTAAGCACACTCTTTTTGCTTTGGACCACAACTTTAACCACTCAGTCTCAAGCTTTTCACTTGAGACCTTCACGCCACAAGCACATGGTTCGGGACAGCTTTCATTTAGCTGCTTAGGCCAGGATTTTATTCCTGTGGGCCCTCCTATCCATTAATGCTCAAAGCCTTGGATCCTTTTTACCTTTGCCTTTTAGTTTAATAGGCTATTGGCTTTTTCTGCTTGCTTTTTTTTTTTCTTTCTTTTTTTTTCATATATTTTTTTTCGCAAGCTTTTTCTTATTCACTGCTTTTTCTTGCTTCAAGAATCAATTTTATGATTTTTCAGATTATCAATAACATTTCTCCTTTTTCATTATTCTTTCAAGAGCCAACAATTTTAACATTCATAAACAACAAATTCAAAAATATGCACGGTTCAAGCATTCATTCAGAAAACAAAAAGTATTGCCACCACATCAAAATAATTAAACTAATTTCAAGATAAAATTTGAAATCATGCATTTCTTGTTCTTTTGCAATTAAAAACATTTTTCATTTAAGAAAGGTGAAGGATTCATAGGACATTCATAGCTTTAAGACATAGACACTAGACATTAATGATCATGTAATAAAGACACAAACATAGACAACACATAAAGCATAATTTTTGAAAAACAGAAAAAAATAGGAACAAGGAAATTAAAGAACGGGTCCACCTTAGTGATGGCGGCTAGTTCTTCCTCTTGAAGATCTTATGGAGTGCTTGAGCTCCTCTATGTCTCTTCCTTGCCTTTGTTGCTCCTCCCTCAGGGCTCTTTGGTCCTCTCTAATTTCATTGAGGATAATGGAGTGCTCTCGGTGCTCCATCCTTAGTTGCCCCATGTTGGAACTCAATTCTCCTAAGGAAGTGTTGATTTGCTCCCAATAGTTTTGTGGAGGAAAGTGCATCCCTTGAGCCATCTCAGGGATTTCTTGATGAGGAATTTCCTCATGCTCTTGTTGAGGTCAATGAGTGGGCTCTCTTGTTTGCTCTATCCTCTTCTTAGTGATGGGCTTGTCCCCATCAATGAGGATGTCTTCTGGTGCACGAAATTATGATCATCAATGGCGCCAACAACTTGGTGCGCACAATTGTAATCTCAACTCTTTTTCACAACTCCACACAACTAACCAGCAAGTGTACTGGGTCGTCCAAGTAATAAACCTTACGTGAGTAAGGGTCGATCCCACAAAGATTGTCGGCTTAAAGCAAGCTATGGTCATCTTGTAAATCTCAGTCAGGCGGATTCAGATGGTTATGAAGTTTAAGATAATAAAAAGATGAATAAAATATAAAATAAGATAGAGATACTTATGCAATTCATTGGTGATAATTTCAGATAAGCATATGAAGATGCTTTTTTCCTCCTGAACTTCTACTTTCCTATTGTCTTCATCCAATCATTCATACTCCTTTCCATGGCAAGCTTTATATTGGGCATCACCATTGTCAATGGCTACTTCCCGTCCTCTCAGTGAAAATGGTCCAAATGTGCTGTCACCGCACGGCTAATCATCTGTCGGTTCTTGATCATGTTGGAATAGGATCCATTGATCCTTTTGCGTCTATCACTATGCTCAACACTCGCGAGTTTGAAGCTCGTCACAGTCATCCCTTCCCAGATCCTACTCAGAATACCACAGACAAGGTTTAGACTTTCCGAATCTCAGGAGTGCTGCCAATTGATTCTCGCCTATACCACGAAGACTCTGATCTCATGGAATGGAAGGCTCGGTTGTCAGGCGAGGCAACCATGCATCATGAACCAGGAGGCTAAGAGATACACATTCAAGCTATTGCAGATAGAACGGAAGTGGTTGTCAGGCACGCGTTCAAAGGTGAGAATGATGATGAGTGTCATGGATCATCACATTCATCAAGTTGAAGAACGAGTGTATATCTTGGAATAAGAATAAGCTTGAATTGAATAGAAAAACAATAGTACTTTGCATTAATTCATGAAGAACAGCAGAGCTCCACACCTTAATCTATGGTGTGTAGAAACTCTACAATTGAAAATACAAAAGTGATAATAGTATTCATTGGCTTCGGCCCCAGAGGGAGAACCAGAATGACCAAGATGAAAATACAATAGGAAAAGGTCCTATTTATATAGAACTAGTAGCCTAGTGTTACAGAAATAAGTAATTAATGCAAAAATCTTCTTTCGGGCCCACTTGGTGTATGCTTGGGCTGAGCATTGAAGCTTTCACATATAGAGACTTTTCTTTGAGTTAAACGCCAGCTTTTGTGCCAGTTTGGGTGTTTAACTCCAACTTTTATGCCAGTTCTTGCGTTTTACGCCAGAATTTTTATGCTGACTTGGAACGCCGGTTTGGGCCATCAAATCTCGGGCAAAGAATGGACTAGTATATATTGCTGGAAAACCCAGGATGTTTACTTTCCAACACAATTGAGAGCGTGCCAATTGGGCTTCTGTAGCTCCAGAAAATCCACTTCGAGTGCAGGAAGGTCAGAATCCAACAGCATCTGCAGTCCTTTTTCAGCCTTTGAATCAGATTTTTGCTCAGGTCCCTCAATTTCAGCCAGAAAATACCTGAAATCACAGAAAAACACACAAACTCATAGTAAAGTCCAAAAATGTGATTTTTATTTAAAAACTAATAAAAACATAATAAAAACTAATAAAAATATACTAAAATCATACTAAAAACATTGCCAAAAAGCGTATAAATTATCCGCTCATCACAACACCAAACTTAAATTGTTGCTTGTCCCCAAGCAACTAAAAACCAAATAGGATAAAAAGAAGAGGATATACAATGAATTCCAAAAACATCTATGAAGATCAGTCTTAATTAGATGAACGGGGCTTTTAGCTTTTTGCTTTTGAACAGTTTTGGCATCTCACTTTATCCTTTGAAGTTCAGAACGATCGGCATCTATAGGAACTCAGAATTCAGATAGTGTTTATTGATTCTCCTAGTTCAGTATGTTGATTCTTGAACACAACTACTTTATGAGTCTTGGCCGTGACCCTAAGCATTTTGTTTTCCAGTATTACCACTGGATACATAAATGCCACAGACACATAACTGGGTGAACCTTTTCAAATTGTGACTCAGCTTTGCTAGAGTCCCCAATTAGAGGTGTCCAGAGCTCTTAAGCACACTCTTTTGCTTTGGACCATGACTTTAACTGCTCAGTCTCAAGCTTTCACTTGACACCTTCACGCCACAAGCACATGGTTAGGGACAGCTTGGTTTAGCCGCTTAGGCCAGGATTTTATTCCTGTGGGCCCTCCTATCCACTGATGCTCAAAGCCTTGGATCCTTTTTATTTTACCCTTGCCTTTTGGTTTAAAGAGCTATTGGCTTTTTCTGCTTGCTTTTTCTTTCTCTTCTCTTTTTTTTTCGCCTCTTTTTTTTTCCCAAGCTTTTCACTGCTTTTTCTTGCTTCAAGAATCAATTTTATGATTTTTCAGATCACCAACTAACATTTCTCCTTTTTCATCATTCTTTCAAGAGCCAACAATTTTAACATTCATAAACAACAAATTCAAAAATATGCACTGTTCAAGCATTCATTCAGAAAACAAAAAGTATTGCCACCACATCAAAATAATTAATCTGTTTTAAAATTCGAAATTCATGTACTTCTTTTTCTTTTTCAATTAAAAACATTTTTCATTTAAGAAAGGTGATGGATTCATAGGACATTCATAGCTTTAAGGAATAGACATTAAGACACTAATGATCATGTAGTAAAGACACAAACATAGATAGAACATAAAGCATAGGAAACGAAAAACAGAAAAATAAAGAACAAGGAAATTAAAGAACGGGTCCATCTTAGTGATGGCGGCTTGTTCTTCCTCTTGAAGATCTTATGGGGTGCTTGAGCCCCTCAATATCTCTTCCTTACCTTTGTTTCTCCTCTCTCATGACTCTTTGGTCTTCTCTAATTTCATGGAGGAGGATAGAATGCTCTTGGTGCTCCACCCTTAGTTGTCCCATATTGGAACTTAATTCTCCTAGGGAGGTGTTGATTTGCTCCCAATAGTTTTGTGGAGTAAAATGCATCCCTTGAGGCATCTCAGGGATTTCATGATGAGGATTTTCCTCATGCTCTTGTCCATGAGTGGGCTCTCTTGTTTGCTCCATCCTTTTCTTAGTGATGAGCTTGTCCTCATCAATGAGGATGTCTTCCTCTATGTCAATTCCAGCTGAATTGTAGAGGTGACAAATGAGATGAGGGAAAGCTAACCTTGCCAAAGTAGAGGACTTGTCCACCACCTTGTAGAGTTCTTGGGATATAACCTCATGAACTTCTATTTTCTCTCCAATCATGATGCTATAGATCATGATAGCCCGATCTATAGTAACTTCAGACCGGTTGCTAGTAGGTATGATTGAGCGTTGGATGAACTCCAACCATCCCCTAGCCACGGGCTTGAGGTCATGCCTTCTTAGTTGAACCGGCTTCCCTCTTGAATCTCTCTTCCATTGAGCGCCCTCTTCACAGATGTCTATGAGGACTTGGTCCAACCTTTGATCAAAGTTGAACCTTCTAGTGTAGGGGTGTGCATCTCCTTGCATCATGGGCAAGTTGAATGCTAACCTTACATTTTCCGAATTGAAATCTAAGTATTTCCCCCGAACCATTGTGAGCCAGTTCTTAGGGTCTGGGTTCACACTTTGATCATGGTTCTTGGTGATCCATGCATTGGCATAGAACTCTTGAACCATTAAGATTCCGACTTGTTGAATGGGGTTGGTGAGAATTTCCCAACCTCTTCTTCGAATCTCATGTCGGATCTCTGGATATTCACCCTTTTTGAGCTTGAAAGGGACCTCAGGGATCACCTTCTTCTTGGCCACAACTTCATAGAAGTGGTCTTGATGCACCCTTGAAATGAATCTTTCCATCTCCCATGACTCGGAGGCGGAAGCTTTTGCCTTCCCTTTCCTCTTTCTAGAGGTTTCTTCGGCCTTAGGTGCCATAAATGGTTATGGAAAAACAAAAAGCTTTAGCTTTTACCACACCAAACTTAGAAGGTTTGCTCGTTCTCGAGCAAAAGAAGAAAGAAAAGAGTAGAAGAAGAAAATGAAGGATATGGAAAGGGTTTTGTGGTTCGGCCAAGGGGGAGAAGTAGTGTGTATGATGTGTGAAAATGAATGAGTTAAGATGGGTTTATATAGGAGTGGGGAGAGGGGTAGGGTTCGGCCATGTATGGGTGGGTTTGGGAGGGAAAGTGGTTTGAATTTGAATGGTGAGGATGTGGATTGGTGAAGAGATTATGGAGAAGAGGGTAGGATTTGATAGGTGAGGGGTTTTTGGGGAAGAGGTATTGAGGTGATTGGTGAAGGGTATTTGGGAAAGGGTGTTATGGGAAGGTGTGAAGAAGAGAGAGAGATGAGGTAGGTGGGGATCCTGTAGGGTCCACAGATCCTGAGGTGTCAAGGATTTCTCATTCCTGCACCATGTTGGCGTGTAAACGCCCCTTCCTGTGCCAATCCTGGCGTTAAACGCCAGGTTGCTGCCCATTTCTGGCGTTTAACGCCAGCTTTTCTCCCCTTTCTGGCATTAAACGCCAGTTCTGTGCCCTTTTCTGGCGTTAAACGCCCAAAATGGTACCAGACTGGGCGTTTAACACCCATTCTGCTACCCTTACTGGCGTTTAAACGCCAGTGAGCTTCTCCTCCAGGGTGTGCTGTTTTGATACTATTTTTCATTCTATTTTTTTGCTTTTTCAGTTGTTTTTGTGACTTCTCATGATCATCAACCTACAGAAAACATAAAATAACAATAGAAAATAAATAGATATAATAAAATAAAATTGGGTTGCCTCCCAACAAGCGCTTCTTTAATGTCAATAGCTTGACAGTGGGCTCTCATGAAGCCTCACAGATACTCAGAGCATGGTTGGGGCCTCTCAACACCAAACTTAGAGTTTGGTTGTGACCTCTCAACACTAAACTTAGAGTTTGGTTGTAGCCTCCAACACCAAACTTAGAGTTTGAATGTGGGGGTTTTGTTTGACTCTGTATTGAGAGAAGCTTTCATGCTTCCTCTCCATGGTTACAGAGGGAGATCCTTGAGCTTTAAACACAAGGGAGTCCTCATTCACTTGAAGGACCAATTCTCCTCTGTCAACATCAATCACAGCTTTTGCTGTGGCTAGGAAGGGTCTGCCAAGGATGATGGATTCATCCATACACTTCCCAGTGTCTAGGATTATGAAATCAGTAGGGATGTAGTGGCCTTCAACCTTTACCAAGACATCCTCTACAAGTCCATAAGCCTGTTTCCTTGAATTGTCTGCCATCTCTAGTGAGATTCTTGCAGCTTGTACCTCAAGGATTCCTAGCTTCTCCATTACAGAGAGTGGCATGAGGTTTATACTTGATCCCAAGTCACATAGAGCCTTCTCAAAGGTCATGGTACTTATGGTACAAGGTATTGAGAACTTTCCAGGATCCTGTCTCTTCTGAGGTAATCTCTGCCTAGTCAAGTCATCCAGTTCTTTGGTGAGCAAGGGGGGTTCATCCTCCCAAGTCTCATTACCAAATAACATGGCATTTAGCTTCATGATTGCTCCAAGGTACTTAGCAACTTGCTCTTCAATAACATCTTCATCCTCTTCAGAAGAAGAATACTCATCAGAGCTCATGAATGGCAGAAGTAAATTCAATGGAATCTCTATGGTCTTTGTATGAGCCTCAGATTCCCATGGTTCCTCATTAGGGAACTCCTTGGAGGCTAGTGGACGTCCATTGAGGTCTTCCTAAGTGGGAATCACTGCCTTTTCTTCCTCTCCAGGTTCGGCCATGTTGGTTAAAGTTATGGCCTTGCACTCTCTTTTTGGATTCTCTTCTATATTGCTTGGGAGAGTACTAGGAGGGAGTTCAGTAACCTTCTTACTCAGCTGACCCACCTGTGCCTCCAAATTTCTAATGGAGGACCTTGTTTCAGTCAAGAAACTTAGTGTGGTTTTAGATAGATCAAAGACTATGGCTGCTAAGCTAGAGAGACTCTGCTCAGAATTCTCTGTCTGTTGCTGAGAAGATGATAGAAAAGGTTTGCTATTGCTAAACCTATTTCGTCCACCATTATTATTATTGAAGCCTTGATTAGGCTTCTGTTGATCCTTCCATGAGAGGTTAGGGTGATTTCTCCATGAAGGATTATAGGTGTTTCCATAGGGTTCTCCCATGTAATTCACCTCTTCAATTGCTGGATTCTCAGGATCATAAGCTTCTTCTTCAGATGAATCTTCTTTGGTACTGCCTGTTGCTATTTGCATTCCAGATAGACTCTGAGAAATCATATTGACTTGTTGAGTTAATATTTTATTCTGAGCCAATATGGCATCAAAGTATCAATCTCAAGAACTCCTTTCTTCCGATTTGTCCCATTATTCACAGGGTTCCTTTTAGAAGTGTACATGAATTGGTTATTTGCAATTATTTCAATGAGTTCCTGAGCTTCTGCAGGCGTCTTCTTCAGATGATGAGATCCTCCAGCAGAGCTGTCTAATGACATCTTGGACAGTTCAGACAAACCATCATAGAAGATACCTATGATGCTCCATTCAAAAAGCATGTCAGAAGGACACCTTCTGATCAATTGCTTGTATCTTTCCCAAGCTTCATAGAGGGATTCACCTTCCTTTTGTCTGAAGGTCTGGACTTCCACTCTAAGCTTACTCAATTTTTGAGGTGGAAAGAATTTGGCCAGAAAAGCACTGACCAGCTTTTCCCAAGAGTTCAGGCTTTCCTTAGGTTGTGAATCCATCCATGTTCTAGCTCTGTCTCTTACAGCAAAAGGAAAAAGTATAAGCCTATAGTCCTCGGGATCAACCCCATTGGTCTTGACAGTGTCACAGATTTGCAAGAATTCAGCTAAGAACTGATGAGGATCTTCCAATGGAAGTCCATGAAACTTGCAATTCTGTTGCATTAGAGAAACTAATTGAGGCTTAAGCTCAAAGTTATTTGCTCCAATGGCAGGGATAGAGATGCTTCTCCCATAGAAGTCGGGAGTAGGTGCAATAAAGTCACCAAGCACCTTCCTTGCATTGTTAGCATTGTTGTTGTTTTTGGCTGCCATGACTTCTTCTTGTTTAAAAATTTCTGTTAGGTCCTCTCCAGAGAGTTATGCTTTAGCTTCTCTTAGCTTTCTCTTCAAGGTCCTTTCAGGTTCAGGATCAGCTTCAACAAGAATGCCTTTGTCCTTGCTCCTACTCATATGAAAGAGAGAAGAAGAAAGTATGCAATCCTCTATGTCACAGTATAGAGATTCCTTTATGTGTCAGAGGAAAAGAAGAATGGAAGGAGGAGGCAGAAAGGAGAGAATTTGAACTTATAGAGAGAGGGAGTCCGAATTGCACATTGAGGAAGAGTGCTAGTCCCTTAAATAGAAGAAGGTGAGAAGGGGGAAAAGAATTTTCGAAATTAAATTTTGAAAAATTGATTGATGATTTTCGAAAATTAAAATTGAGAAAGTAGTTAAGTGATTTTGAAAAAGATTTTGAAATTAGAAATAAAAAAGATATGATTGAAAATTAATTTTGAAAAAGATGTGATTGAGAAGATATGATTGAGAAGATATGATTGAAAATCAAATTAAAAAAAGAAATTTTTAAAATTAAAGTTGATTACTTGACTAACAAGAAATTAAAAGATATGATTCTAGAATTTAAAAGTTGATCCTTTCTTAATAGGCAAGTAACAACTTGAAAATTTTGAATTAATTCATTAATTGTAGCAAGGATTTTTGAAACTAGAAAAAAATAGAAAATGGAAAGAAATTGATTTTGAAAAATTATGAAAATTTGAAAAAGATTTGAATTGAAAACAAAATCTTCCCTCCTGTGCCATCCTGGCGTTAAAAGCCCAGAATGGTATCCATTCTGGCGTTTAACGCCCAAAATACTACCTTTTGGGCGTTTAACGCCTAACCAAGTACCCTGGCTGGCATTTAAACGCCAGTTTTCCTTCCTCACTGGGCGTTTTGAACGCCCAGCTTTTTCTGTTTAATTTCTCTGCTGAATATTCTGAATCTTCAATTCTCTGTATTCTTGACTTGAAAAGGCATGGTTTTGAAAACTTTTTTTGAATTTTTGATGATGAGAAATAATCAAAATGCAACTAATCATGAAAACTAAGATCAAACAAACAATGCATGCAAGACACCAAATTTAGAACTTTTCATATTAGAGACACTAACAAATTGAGAATGCATATGAGAAACAACAAAACACACAAAACGAGAGAATTTAAAGATCAGAGCAAGGAAATCATCAAGAATAACTTGAAGATTAATGAAGAACATAATGCATATATTCGAAAAATGCAAGGAAATAAATAAAACATGCAAGACACCAAACTTAAAAATTGACACTAGACTCAAACAAGAAACACAAAATATTTTTGGTTTTATAATTTTATAAATTTTTTGTATTTATTAGTTTTTTTTCAAAAATTAATTGGAAAAAGAGAAAGTAAGGAATTCAAAATTTTTAATGAGAATTCCAGGAATCATGCAATGTTAGTCTAAAACTCCGGTCCAGGAATTAGACATGGCTTACTAGCCAGCCAAGCTTTCAGTGAAAGCTTCGGTCCAAAACACTAGACATGGCCAATGGCCAGCCAAGCTTTAGCAGATCATTACTTTCAATAGCGAAATTGATAGAAATCAACAAGCTCTTGTGATGATAAGTTGAAACCTCGGTCCAAAAGTTTAGACATGGTTTCACAACCAGCCAGACTTCAAAAAATCATCATGAAACTCTAGAATTCATTCTTAAAAACTCTGAAGAATAGAATAGAAATATTTTTATTTTTTTTTTGAAAAATAAAAAAAATAAAAAGCTTAAACATAAAATAAAATTACCTAATCTGAGCAACAAGATGAACTGTCAGTTGTCCAAACTCGAACAATCCCCCGCAACGGCGCCAAAAACTTGGTGCACGAAATTGTGATCATAATGGCGCCAACAACTTGGTGCGCACAATTGTAATGTCAACTCTTTTTCACAACTCCGCACAACTAACCAGCAAGTGTACTGGGTCGTCCAAGTAATAAACCTTACGTGAGTATGGGTCGATCCCACAGAGATTGTCGGCTTGAAACAAGCTATGGTCATCTTGTAAATCTCAGTTAGGCGGATTCAGATGGTTATGAAGTTTAAGATAATAAAAAGATGAATAAAATATAAAATAAGATAGAGATACTTATGTAATTCATTGGTGAGAATTTCAGATAAGCGTATGAAGATGCTTTGTTCCTCCTGAACTGCTGCTTTTCTATTGTCTTCATCCAATCATTTATACTCCTTTCCATGGCAAGCTTTATGTTGGGCATCATCGTTGTCAATGGCTACTTCCCGTCCTCTTAGTGAAAATGGTCCAAATGCGCTATCACCGCACGGCTAATCATCTGTTGGTTCTCGATCATGTTGGAAGAGGATCCATTGATCCTTTTCGCATCTGTCACTATGCCCAACACTCGTGAGTTTGAAGTTCGTCACAATCATCCCTTCCCAGATCCTACTCGAAATACCACAGACAAGGTTTAGACTTTCCGAATCTCAGGAATGCTGCCAATTGATTCTCGCCTATACCACGAAGACTCTGATCTCATGGAATGGAAGGCTCGGTTGTCAGGCGAGGCAACCATGCATCATGAACCAGGAGGCTAAGAGATACACATTCAAGCTATTGAAGATAGAACGGAAGTGGTTGTCAGGTATGCGTTCATAGGTGAGAATGATGATGAGTGTCACGGATCATCACATTCATCAAGTTGAAGAACGAGTGTATATCTTGGAATAAGAATAAGCTTGAATTGAATAGAAAAACAATAGTACTTTGCATTAATTCATGAAGAACAGCAGAGCTCCACACCTTAATCTATGGTGTGTAGAAACTCCACCGTTGAAAATACAAAAGTGATAATAGTGTTCATTGGCTTCGGCCCCAGAGGGGGAACCAGAATGACCAAGATGAAAATACAATAGCAAAAGGTCCTATTTATAGAGAACTAGTAGCCTAGGGTTACAGAAATAAGTAATTAATGTAGAAATCTTCTTTCGGGCCCACTTGGTGTGTGCTTGGGCTGAGCATTGAAGCTTTCACATGTAGAGACTTTTCTTGGAGTTAAACGCCAGCTTTTGTGCCAGTTTGGGCATTTAACTCCAGCTTTTATGCCAGTTCTGGCGTTTTGACGCCAGAATTTTTATGCTGACTTGGAACACCTGTTTGGGCCATCAAATCTCGGGCAAAGAATGGACTATTATATATTTCTGGAAAGCCCAGGATGTCTACTTTCCAACGCAATTAAAAGCGTGCCAATTGGGTTTTTGTAACTCCAGAAAATCTACTTCGAGTGCAGGGAGGTCAGAATCCAATAGCATCTGCAGTCCTTTTTCAGCCTCTGAATCAGATTTTTGCTCAGGTCCCTCAATTTCAGCTAGAAAATATCTGAAATCACAGAAAAACACACAAACTCATAGTAAAGTCCAGAAATGTGATTTTTATTTAAAAACTAATAAAAACATAATAAAAACTAACTAAAATATACTAAAAACAATGCCAAAAAGCGTATAAATTATCCGCTTATCATCTTCCTCTATGACAATTCCAGCTGAATTGCATAGGGTATAGATGAGATGAGGGAAGGCTAACCTTGCCAAAGTAGAGGGCTTATCTGCCACCTTGTAGAGTTCTAGAGGTATGATCTCATGAACTTCTACTTCCTCTCCATTCATGATGCTATGGATCATTATAGCCCGGTCTATTGTAACTTCAGACCGGTTGCTAGTAGGAATGATAGAGCGTTGGATGAACTCCAACCATCCCCTAGCCACGGGTTTGAGGTCAAGCCTTCTTAGTTGAACCGGCTTGCCTCTTGAGTCTCTCTTCCATTGAGCTCCTTCCACACAAATTTCCATGAGGACTTGGTCCAACCTTTGATCAAAGTTGACCTTTCTAGTGAAAGGATGAGGATTTCCTCTCATCATTGGCAAGTTAAATGCCAACCTTACATTTTCCGGACTAAAATCTAAGTAATTCTCCCTAACCATTGTGAGCCAATTCTTTAGGTTCGGGTTCATACTTTGATCATGGTTCTTAGTGATCCATGCATTAGCATAGAACTCTTGAACCATTAAGATTTTGACTTGTTGGATTGGGTTGGTGAGAGCTTTCCAACCTCTTCTTTGAATCTCACGTCGGATCTCTAGATATTCACCCTTTTTGAGCATGAAGGGGACTTCGGGGATCACCTTTTTCTTAGCCACAACTTCATAGAAGTGGTCTTGATGGACCTTTGAGATAAATCTCTCTATCTCCCAGGACTCGGAGGTGGAAGAAATTGCCTTCCCTTTCCTCTTTCTAAAGGTTTCTCCGGTCTTAGGTGCCATTAGTGGTTATGGAAAAATAAAAAGCAGAGTTTTTTCCACACCAAACTTAAAAGGTTTGCTCATCCTCGAGCAAAAGAAGAAAAAAAGGAGTAGAAGAAGAAGAAGTGGAGGAGATGGAGGGTATTGTTGGTTTCGGCCAAGGGGGGAAAGAATTATTTGTGATGTGTGAAAATGAAGGTAGTGAAAAGGGGTATTTATAGGGTAGGAGAGAGAGGGGATTCTGTCATGAAGGGGGTGGGTTTGGGAGGGTAATGGTTTGAATTTGAATGGTGAGGTAGGTGGGATTTATGATAGATGGATGTGAATGGTGAAGAGAATATGGGGAAGAGGGTAGGATTTGATAGGTGAAGGGTATTTAGGGAAGAGTTATTGATGGAATTGGTCAAGGGTATTTGGGGAAGAGTGTTATGGAAAGGTGTGAAGAGGAGAGAAGAAGAGGTGGGGTAGGTAGGGATCCTGTGGGGTCCACAGATCCTGAGGTGTCAAGAAATTTTGCTCCCTGCACCAATCTGGCGTTTAAACGCCCACTGTGTGCCAATCCTGGCGTTTAACGCTTTCTTTTACTTTTCTTGGCGTTTAACGCCAGTCTGCTGCCTTTCCTGGCGTTTAACGCCAGTCTGCTACCCATTTCTGGCATTTAATGCCAGACAGCCTTTTCTGGCGTTAAACGCCCATTCTGCTATCCTTACTGGCGTTTAAACGCCAGTAAGTCTATCCTCCAAGGTGTGCTATTTTTGATTCTATTTTTCATTTTGCTTTAATTTTGCAACTATTTTTATGACTTCACATGATCATCAACCTAAAGAAAACATAAAATAACAATGGAAAATAAATAAATATAATTAAATAACATTGGGTTGCCTCCCAACAAGTGCTTCTTTAATATCAATAGCTTGACAGTGAAGCTCTTAGAGATCTTCATAGAGACTCAGAGCTTGATGATGGCCTCCCAACACCAAACTTAGAAGTTGAGTGTGGGGGCTCTGGTTGACTCTGTATTGAGAGAAGCTTTTCATGCTTCCTCTCCATGGTTACAGAAGAAGATCCTTGAGCCTTGAACACAAGGTAGTCCTCATTCAATTGAAGGACTAACTCTCCTCTGTCCACATCAATCACAGTTCTTGCTGTGGCTAGGAAAGGTCTTCCAAGGATGATGGATTCATCCTCATCCTTTCCAGTGTCTAGAATTATAAAATCAGCAGGGATGTAGAAACCTTCAACCTTCACTAAGACATCCTCTACAAGTCCATAAGCCTGTTTCCTTGAATTGTCTGCCATCTCTAGTGAGATTCTTGCAGCTTGTACCTCAAAGATTTCCAATTTCTCCATTACAGGGAGTGGCATGAGGTTTATACTTGAACCAAGGTCACACAGAGCCTTCTTAAATGTTATAGTGCCTATGATGCAAGGTATTAAGAACTTTTTGGGATCTGGTTTCTTCTGAGGTAATTACTGTTGAACCAAGGTATTTAGTTCATTGATGAGCAATGGAGGTTTATCCTCCCAAGTCTCATTACCAAATAACTTGGCATTCAGCTTCATGATTGCTCCTAGACACTGAGCAACTTGCTCTTCAGTAATATCTTTATCCTTTTCAGAGGAAGAATACTCATTAGAGCTCATGAATGGCAACAGTAAGTTCAGTGGATCTCTATGGTCTCTGTATGAACCTCAGATTCCTTTGGTTCCTCAATAGGGAACTCCTTAGTGGCCAGTGAACATCCATTGAGGTCTTTCTCACTGGCATTCACTGCCTCTTCCTCCTCTGTACATTCGGCCATGTTGGGTATATTGATGGCCTTGCACTCTCTCTTTGGATTCTCTTCTGTATTGCTTGGGAGAGTACTTGGAGGAGTTTCGGTCACTCTTTTACTCAGTTGACCCACTTGTGCCTCCAAATTTCTAATGGAGGACCTTGTTTCAGTCATGAAGTTGAGAGTGGTCTTAGATAGATCAGAGACTATGGTTGCTAAGTCAGAGTGGCTCTGCTTAGAATTCTCTGTCTGTTGCTCAGAAGATGATGGAAAAGGCTTGCTATTGCCAAACTATTTCTCCCACAATTATTATTATTGAAGCCTTGGTTAGGCTTCTGTTGATCCTTCCATGAGAAATTTGGATGATTCCTCCATGAAGGATTATAGGTGTTTCCATAGGATTCTCCCATGTAATTCACCTCTTCAATTGCAGGATTCTCAGGGACATAAGCTTCTTCTTCAGAGGAGGCTTCTTTAGTACTGTCGGATGCAGCTTGCATTCCATTCAAACTCTGAAAAATCATATTGACTTGCTGAGTCAATATTTTATTCTGAGCCAATATGGCATTCAGAGTATCAATCTCAAGAACTCCTTTCTTCTGAGTTGTCCCATTATTCACAGGATTTCTTTTAGAAGTATACATGAACTGGTTATTTGCAACCATTTCAATGAGTTCCTGGGCTTCTGCTGGCATCTTCTTCAGATGAAGAGATCCACCAGCAGAGTGGTCTAATGACATCTTGGACAATTCAGACAGACCATCATAGAATATACATAGGATGCTCCATTCTGAAAGCATGTCAGAAGGACACCTTCTAATCAGTTGCTTGTATCTTTCCCAAGCTTCATAGAGGGATTTACCTTCCTTCTGTCTGAAGGTTTGGACTTCCACTCTAAGCTTGCTTAACTTTTGAGATGGAAAGAATTTGGCCAAGAAAGCATTGACCAACTTTTCCCAAGAGTTCAGGCTTTCTTTAGGTTGTGAGTCCAACCATATCCTAGCTCTGTCTCTTACAGCAAAGGGGAAAAGCATATGTCTGTAGACCTCAGGATTAACCCCATTGGTCTTAACCGTGTCACAGATTTGCAAGAATTCAGCTAAGAACTGATGAGGATCTTCCAATGGAAGTCCATGAAACTTGCAATTTTGCTGCACTAGAGAAACTAATTGAGGCTTAAGCTCAAAATTGTTTGCTCCAATTGCAGGAATTGAGATGTTTTTTCCATAGAAGTCAGAAGTTGGTGCAGTAAAGTCACCAAGCATCTTCCTTGCATCTCCACCATTGTTATTGGGTTCGGCTGCCATGTCTTCTTCTTTTTCAAAAATTTCTGTAAGGTCCTCTCCGAAGTGTTGTGCTTTAGCTTCTCTTAGCTTCCTCTTCAGAGTCCTTTCAGGTTCAGGATCAGCTTCAACAAGAATGTCTTTATCCCTATTCTTGCTCATATGAAAAAGAAGAGAACAGAAAAGAAGAAGAATCCTCTATGTCACAGTATAGAGATTCCTTTATGTGAGTAGAAGAATAGAAGAATGAGGTAGAGAGAGGAGACGAGTAATTCGAGCAGAGAGAAGAGAGAGGGGTTCAAATTATGAGTAGAAGAGAAGTGTTAGTAAATAAAATAAATAAATAGAAAGAGATGAGAAAGAGAGTATTCAAATTTTTGAATAAAAGAAAAGAAAAATATTTTTGTTTTTATTTTAATTATTGGTTAGTATTCGAAAATATTAAAAGAAATAAAATAAAATTAGAATTTAAAACAATTAGTTAATTAAAAAGGATTTTGAAAAAGTGGTTAGTGGTTTTCGAAAGTTAGAGAGAGAGAGAAAAGTGGTTGGGTGATTTCGGAAAAGATAAGAAATAGTAAACTTTTAAAATCAAACAAAAAGTCAAGTAGTTAATTGAAAAAGATTAGAAAATAAATTTTGAAAAGATAAGAAGTTAGAAAAAGATTTTGAAATTAAATTTTGAAAAAGATATGATTGAAATTTATTTTGAAAAAGATTGAAAATGAAATTTAAAAAGATTTGATTTTGAAAATTAAAGTTGATGACTTGACTAACAAGAAACTAAAAGATATGATTCTAGAATTTAAAGATTGAACTAATTGTTTTAATGTTTAGACACTATGAGTTTGAAAATGCATATGAAAAACAACAAAAAACACAAAACAAGAAAATTTAAAGATCAAACAAGAAAAATCATCAAGAACAATTTGAAGATCATGAAGAACATAATGCATATATTTTCGAAAATTAAAGAAAAATTAAAACATGCAATTGACACCAAACTTAAAATTTGACACTAGACTCAAACAAGAAACACAAATTTTTTTTGGTTTTTATGATTTTAAAAATTATTTTGTATTTTTTCCGAAAATTTTGGAAGAAAATAAAGAAATTCAAAATTTTTAATAAGAATTCCAGGATTCATGTAATGTTAGTCTAAAGCTCCGGTCCAAAAGAATTAGACATGGCCAAATGGCGAGCCAAGCTTTAGCAAAGAATTATAAATGAGAGTCCAAAGGCTCATGCAATGTTATTCTAAAGCTTCGGTCCAAAAGAATTAGACATGACCAAATGGCCAGCCAAGCTTTAGCATAACAAATACAGACATGTCCCTTCTCCAATGGAAAGTGGAAACCTCGGTCCAATAGATTAGACATGGCTTAACAGCCAGCCAGGTTTTAACATATCTCATGAAGATCTAGAATTCATTCTTAAAAATTTTATGAATTTTTCAAAAACTAAATATTTTTGTATTTTTTTTCGAAATTAAAAATAAAAATCTTAAACATAAAATAAAATTACCCAATCTAAGCAACAAAATGAACCGTCAGTTGTTCAAACTCAAACAATCCCCGGCAACGGCACCAAAAACTTTGTGCACGAAATTGTGATTCACACTTTTCATAACTCCGCACAACTAATCAGCAAGTGCACTGGGTAGTCCAAGTAATACCTTACGTGAGTAAGGGTCGATCCCACGGAGATTATCAGCTTGAAGCAAGCTATGGTCATCCTGTAAATCTTAGTAAGGAAGATTCAAATGGTTATGAGGTTTTGATCATTAAAAGATAAATAAAACATAAAATATGATAAAGATACTTATGTAATTCGTTGGTGGGAATTTCAGATAAGCGTTTGGAGATGCTTTGTTACTTCTGAACCTCTGCTTTCCTATTGTCTTCTTCCAATCATGCGTGCTCCCTTCTATGGCAAGCTGTATGATCCTCTCGGATGAAAAATACCAGGTACGATCTCTGCACGGCTAATCAACTGTCGGATTTCTCGTTTCGGATGAAAAATACCAGGTACAGCTACCGCACGGCTAATCATCTGTGGGTTCCCACTAGCGTCGGAATAGGATCTCTCTATCCTTTTGCACACTGTCACTGCACCCAACATTCGTAGGTTTAAAGCTCGTCACAGTCATCCCTTCCCAGATCCTACTCGGAATACCACAAACAAGGTTTAGACTTTCCGGATCTCAGGAATGCTGCCAATTGGTTCTAGCCTATACCACGAAGGTTGTAATAACAGATTCGGATGCTCTATTGTCAGGAGAGACAATGTGAATCGTGGCTTAGAGACCCAAAAGAATATACTCCGGCTGTTGTCCAATGACTACGTTGAACATCATGTAGACCGCTTGTGGTTGTCAGGCATGCGGATCTTGGCTAAGCGAGTAACGAAGATAGTGGGTGATTGTCACGGGTCACCCCTTCATTCTGACTTAACTGAATTAAGTATGAGAGTATATCTTGGAGAAGAAGTAAGCGTGAATTGAAAGAGAAATAATAGTACTTGCATTAATTCATGAAGAACAGCAGAGCTCCGCACCTTAATCTATGAGGTGTAGAAACTCCACTGTAGAAAATACATAAGAGAAAAGAGGTCTAGGCATGGCCGTGTGGCCAGCCTTCCAAATGTAACATAAAAGTGAAAAGAGGGTTTCCAACCATGCAAATACAATAGTAAAAAGTGCTATTTATACTAAACTAGTTACTAGGGATTACAGAAATAAGTAACTAAGTGCAAATGGTGCAGAAATCAACTTCCGGGGCCCACTTGGTGTGTGCTTGGGCTGAGCATTGAAGCTTTCATGTGCATAGGTCATTCTTGGAGTTAAACGCCAGCTTTGGTGCCAGTTTGGGCGTTTAACTCCAGTTCTGGTGCCAGTTCTGGCATTTTACGCCAGAAAAGGATCTTTGGTGGGCGTTTGAAAGCCAGTTTGGGCCATCAAATCTCGAGAAAAGTATGGACTATTATATATTTTTGGAAAGCCCAAGATCTCTACTTTCCAACACAATTGAGAGCGCGCCAATTAGGATTCTGTAGCTCTAGAAAATCCACTTCGAGTGCAGGAGGGTCAGAATCCAACAACATCTGTAGTCCTTTCTCAGCCTCTGAATCAAATTTTTGCTCAGGGCCCTCAATTTCAGCCAAAAAATACTTGAAATCACAGAAAAACACACAAACTCATAGTAAAGTCCAGAAATATGATTTTTGCATAAAAACTAATAAAAATATATTAAAAAGTAACTAAAACATACTGAAAATTATGTAAAAACAATGCCAAAAGGGTATAAAGTTAAGCTTGAGCACATAACACTTAGAGTCACAGCTAGGCTCAATGTGCAAAGCACTAAAGAAAAGAAAGAAAAAAAAAAGCTGTGTTCAAGAATCAAATAGAGCCTAAAGTATTAAATCTATAATATCATCCGAGTTCTCGTTATGAAGGATACCAATGCTTCTAAGCTTCAAAGGATAGTAAGATGCCAAACATAGTCAGAATTAAAGTGACATTAGACCCACTCAATGACTAGATATGAGCTTAAATGAACACTTGAGTCTTAGGCATTTTCTCTTCTTGGTCCTATATTGTTTTGGTTGCTTGAGGACAAGCAATAGTTTAAGTTTGGTGTTGTGATGCGTGGGCATCTTGTACCCTTTTTCCCTTCATTTTCTAGTTGTTTTTAGTTAGAAATTTTTAAGTTTTATTATTATTTTAGTGCAAAAACTCTCTTTGGATACTACCTTGAGTTGTTTTGGTGTTTTTATGATTTCAGGTTAAATTCGAGCGAATTTTGCAGAGTTTTGTGCAAAAACAAAGGGAAAAAGTAGATGTTGTCAAACCTAACCTCTTTGCATTCCAATGAGTATAATTTGAGATACAGAGGTCTAATGGATGCAGTTTTAACAGTGCTAGAAAGCCAACTTCTAGAGCTTTCCAACGATATACAGTAGTCTATATTTTTCTTCTGGAATCACTGCCAAATCTGGCGCTAAACGCCGAGCCTGGCATTTAGCGCCGAGGAAGACAGAACTCACACTTAGTTGACACACACTATCTTAAGCTAACCAAAGATTCAAATTGGGTAATTGGTGCACGGAAATCGTGATTCACACTTTTCACATCTCTGAACAACTAACCAGTAAGTGCACTGGGTCGTCCAAGTAATAAACCTTACGTGAGTAAGGGTCGATCCCACGGAGATTGTCGGCTTGAAGCAAGCTATGGTCATCTTGTAAATCTCAGTCAGGCAGATTCAAATGGTTATAAGGTCTTGATAGTTAAAATATAAATAAAACATAAAATAAAATAAAGTTACTTATGTAATTCATTGGTGGGAATTTCAGATAAGCGTCTGGAGATGCTTTGTGCTTCTGAATCTCTGCTTTCCTATTGCTTTCTTCCAACCATGCGTTACTTCCTTCCACGGCAAGCTGTAAGATCCTCTTAGTGAAAATGGTCCTCTACGGTTTCTGCACGGCTAATCAACTGTCGAATTTCTCGTCTCGGATGAAAAATACCAGGTACATCTACCGCATGGCTAATCATCTATCGGTTCCCACTAGCGTCGGAATAGGATCCATTGATCCTTTTGCACACTGTCACTGCGCCCAACATTCGCAGGTTTGAAGCTCGTCACAGTCATCCCTTTCTAGATCTTACTCGGAATACCACAGACAAGGTTTAGACTTTTTGGATCCCAGGAATGGCTGCCAATTATTCCAGCCTATACCACGAAGATACTAATCTCACGGACTCGGTCCGTGTATTAGATATCCAAGAGAATATACTCTAGCTGTCGTCCAATGACTACGTTGAACATCATGTAGACCACTTTGTGGTTGTCAGGCACGCGGATCTTGGCTAAGCGAGTAACGAAGATTGGGTGATTGTCATGGGTCACCCCTTTATTCTGACTTAACTGAATTAAGTACGAGAGTATATCTTGGAGAAGAAGTAGGCGTGAATTGAATAGAAAAATAATAGTACTTGCATTAATTCATGAAGAACAGCAGAGCTCCACACCTTAATCTATGGGGTGTAGAAACTCCACCGTAGAAAATACATAAGTGAAAAAGGTCTAGGCATGGGCGTGAGGCCAGCCCCCAAACGTGAACAACGGTCTAAGGACTAAACGTCCAGAGATATGAATACAATAGTAAAAAGTGCTATTTATACTAAACTAGTAACTTAGGTTTACAGAAAATAAGTAACTAAGTGCAGATAGTGCAAAATCCACTTCCGGGGCCCATTTGGTGTGTGCTTGGGCTGAGCATTGAGCTTTACACATGCATAGACTGTTTTTGGAGTTAAACACCAGCTTTGGTGCCAGTTTGGGTGTTTAACTCCAATTCTGGTGCCAGTTTGGGCGTTTTACGCCAAGATGTTTTAGGCTGTCTTTGAACGCCAGTTTGGGCCATCAAATCTCGGGCAAAGTATGGACTATTATATATTGCTAGAAATCCCAGAATGTCTACTTTCGAACGCAATTCAGATCGCACCAGTTGGGCTTCTGTAGCTCCAGAAAATCTACTTCGAGTTCAGGAGGGTCAGAATCCAACAGCATCCGTAGTCTTTTTTCAACCTCTGAATCAGATTTTTGCTCAGGTCCCTCAATTTTAGCCAAAAAATACCTGAAATCACAGAAAAATACACAAACTCATAGTAAAGTCTAGAAATGTGATTTTTGAATAAAAAATAATAAAAATATAATAAAAACTAACTAA
This sequence comes from Arachis ipaensis, assembly GCF_059453495.1. Taxonomy (NCBI): domain Eukaryota; kingdom Viridiplantae; phylum Streptophyta; class Magnoliopsida; order Fabales; family Fabaceae; genus Arachis; species Arachis ipaensis. The sequence goes on along the minus strand of NC_142440.1, from coordinate 46,528,057 downwards.
AACATACTAAAAACTATGTAAAAACAATGCCAAAAAGGGTATAAATTATCCATTCATCAGAAATTAATTGTTTTTCCGCTTAAGACTAGTGATGCGGTAATATAAAGAACAAATGGGGGTTAAAAAGGCTCAAAGTGGCAAACAAAGGTAAATAAAATGGTAGGCTATTTGGGACAAGTGAGCTATAATCAAATGATGGCCTCAATCACCTAAATGCATAAATATACACTAAATAATGGACATATAGAATGGAACAAACTACAGATTGCATTCATAGAGAAGAAAACACAAAAGAATAAAAATCATGGTTAAATAATGTAACCATGCAATTAAGCTCAAAAACTAACGGGTTGTGTGTTCTTAGCTCAAAAACCATATTCCAAACTATACATATATATCATGCAAGTTTCAAAAAGTTTTAACTCAATTCAATGTGAATCTTAAGTGCCCTTTTTAAGAAAAAGATACATTCCTTGAAAATTTCATCAATTTGACCAACATTTCTTATATTATATATATACTAAACGAAATGCTGTGATTGTGAAAAGTTAAAAATTTTTAGTTCACTCCCCATTTTCAATCAAATCAATTTCTCATATGCAAAAGGGTAAACTAAGTTCAATAATCTATATTTTTTCACATCACAACTAATAAACTAAAAGTGCAATTCAAGCTAAATATATAAGATATATACAAGCCCAAAGTGCAAAATGCACAAAGTAAAAATAAACAAAAGTACAATAAAGTAAAAATGTGCAAGTACTAAAAAGAATAAACAAAAAATAAAAGCAAAATTGTCTAAATGGTTCACCAAAATATAACTCTACCGATGAAGGCGACCTCCCCACACTTAAATCATAGCATCATCCTCGATGCTCTCAATGAAGCCGGGTGAGAAGGATCATCGCCCACTGCATCTTTATCGTCGCCTGTCGAAGGATGTGCCTTTGGCTTTGTCGGCTATGGCTGTGCAGGTGCTTGTGGCTCTGTAGGATGCTCAAGCTGAGTCTCCTCCTGCTGGGCCTCCTCCTGCTTGTTTTCATCCTCCTCAGAGTGCTTCGAGGGTGTGTCAGGCTCAGAGGGGATGTCAGTACGCCCCGAAGTCATAATCAGCTTCAGATGTGCATAGCGTCACTTGTTGTGACGCTCAGACTGCTCATAGCATCGCTGATTGCGGCGCTCCATCTTATCAAGGCGCTCAAAAAGCACTGCACAAGACGGTAGACCGACTATGATGTAGATGAAGGTGCTGATCGAGATGGTGCAGATGGTCCTGCTACGGCTGAAGAAGTAGTCGGCTCAGTAACTGCTGCTATGGCTACTCGGTCTCTGCGCTGGGCTACTGGGCGGTCACTAAACCAGTCACCCCAAAGGATAACCTTCTTCTTACCATGAGCGGCTGGTGCCTCATTGCCCTGCTCTCAGGGTACCTCAGCCCGGTGAGCTAGCTGTGTGACCAAACAAGGGAATGGTAGGTTGCCTCTGATATTGGCCCGGTACATGTATCTCCTGATGAGGCGTGGAAGGTACATCTCCTTTTCCTCTAAGACACACCAAATCAGAACTATCATATCAGTCGGGACCTCAGTAGCATGAGTACTGGGCATGACATAGGTACATAGAATCTGCTGCCATAGCTTGGCCTCCTTTGTCAGATAATCGAACTTAATGCCTCTCGGAGTCTCTTTCTTGGATCTTGCTCCCAAGGGGTATCAGGAAGGGCAACCGTATGATGTACTACGTCCCAATCAAAAGTCATGCATTTAATATCCTTCTCCGCCTGATGGAAAGCATCCTTATCACTGATCTTAGGCTGAAAGTAGAGGATGTCCTCAATAGCCTCCTCTATAATCAGAATCTCCATGTCTCTGAGATGAACAGCATCAAGGGTCACTCGGTAGTAATTGCAATAGAATTCCCGGATCCAAGACTCGTTCACTCGCACTAGCTCTTTGTCCAGAAATATCCAACCCCTCTCTGCAATCCGACGCTCAGTATACTGCTTCAGATCGGAGGGTACAGCTAGTCTCTTTTCCACAATGAGGTTCCGCTTATCAAAGTGCTCAAATCTGAGCTCACAGTATAGGTTGGCAAACTTATATGGGTTGTTAGAAGGCGTAGCTTGGTCAGCCTTATCCTTCTCATTAAGCTTCCGCTCAGATAAGCCTGAGGTCACTGGTTCAGTGGATGGCTGCAACCTTTTCCTCTTACTTGAGGTGACCTTGGCTTTGCCTTTCCCTCTGTCAGACATCCTGAAAATAGAAATTATAGGATATAAAATATTAAATAAAACAGAGGGAAGAAAAGAAGGTAAGCAAGCAGACAGAAAGCCAGAAACAAAAGGGTATTGACCTAACTTGAAACAAAATTAAGAACAGAAAAGAGGTTCAAAATCACTTGGTCAATCAAGGTTCTATTTGACACAGAATTTCGTCATATAGTTCCTTGTTACCATCAAACAAGTAGTTCAGATAAAGGAAAGCAAAGAAGGGGTGGAAATGCTAGCCGACCAATTCATGAATTGAATTTGGTAGTAATCAAGTAGGAATAAAGTCAAAATTTGCCAAATTCAGTTCACAATTGGAAATTAATAGCATAAAGATTTTAGAAAAATTCGACAGCATTCCGGTAATAATTTGAGCGTTCCCAGATTAAAACAGCAGTAAACAACAAGTCATATGAATTTAGAGGAATTCAAACAGATACAGCGAGCAGTAATTCCATATGATTCAGATAACATTAAGCAAAACAAAACAGCTCAAAACAACATAGCAGCATTCCTTCATTGAGAATGAACAAAAATAATGACTTGAAACACAGCACCAAATCAGCAACAATGCACAAAAGCAGTAGATACAGGCAGCATTTCTTTATTGAATTCAGTAGTCAATTACAAGTGATAAAAGTTTAACAATTACACATAGCTCAATCCAAGAATGAAGTTCAATTTGAAATAACGACTCAGCAGCAGGAATTGTTTGTTTTAAAACCAGCCACCAAAAAGAAAAAGCAAGAATTTATAACCGGGCAGCATTCATTTCTTTGAATTTATCAACCAATCATAAGTATTCAACAAGAATTCAGACAATTAGGCATCCTAAATCGAGTGATTAAGTTCAGATTGGAGCAAGAAATAAAATACAGCAGTAGTGATCTTCATTTTGAACAGCAGCACACATAATCCACAATGTACTGAGCATCAATGCATGACAAGCACAAAGAGTTGCAATGAGCAAACAATTTGTTAACACATACATTAAAGCAGCAGCATCAATTAAGCTAGTGTAGCACAGAGCAAATCAATGAAGCAGTAACAGTTCCAAACAGCAGCATGACCCACAATTCTAACAGAAATTAAACTAACCTAACTAAATTACTTAAACATGATAATAAAAATAAGAAAAGAAATATAGAGAATAGAGACAGGGGAACCTGGGAGAAGCAAAAGCAAAAGTGATAGAGGAAGGGAAATGAAGAGTGGAGCAAAGTAATACCGGCCCAGAGGCGGTGACACAGTGGGACTGAGGCACTATGAAGAACGCAGAACTCAGAGGGATGACAGTGCAGAGCAGAGAAGTACCAGATTCTGTCCTGGGTGCAGCGACGAGAAGAAAAATGGCTGAGAGGGAAGGAAATGGTTGGCGGTGGTGAGCTGTTGAGCGCCGGTGGCAATGGGTGGCTGCAGCGGCTGGTATAGTGACAAGGGTGAACGGCTGAGAAGAGTAGGAAAAAGGGAGAGGAGGAAAAATGAGAAGAGAAGAGGGGAAGAGAGAACGATCGGCGGCGGTGTGGTCACCGGAGTGGTGTTCGGTGGTGGCGAGAAGCAGAAGCTCAAGGATGGTGGCTATGGTGGGTTGGGTACTAGAGGGAAAAGAAGAGAAAATGGAACGTTGAGGGACAAGGGCGCGAATGGCTAGGGCTTGCACGTCTGGGGGTGTTAGTGAGTTTGAATCCATACGTACACGTCACCGACGCATGCACGTAGGTGGAGAGAAATCAAACGCATCGGGCGAATTTGTGCGAAACGCACAATTCCACCGCCGTTTTAGCGCAACTCTCTCTAACTTTGCATTGGGGTTAACTTTGATATGACGCGTACGTGTCTGTCACACCCACGCGTGGAAGGCCAGAAATGAATACAACGCATACGCGTCAGCCACGTGCACGCGTGGGTTGAATTGTGCCTCTAGCACACCAGCCACATGATTCTATCACAACTCTCTGTTCGTTAGATGGGAGAGCAAAATTGGTATCGACGCCCACGCGTCGCCCACGCGTACGTATGGGTTGCATCTTTTTTTTATATATATAACAAGATACCAAAATAAATCCAAATATTATTAAACCAGTAAAACCACGACTTAAACTAAATAATTCTAACTAAAAATAAAAATTCAATTTATTATCAACATAAATAAAAGATAAAATTGGAAGAGTTTACCATGGTGGGGTGTCTCCCACCTAGCACTTTTAGTTAAATTCCTTAAGTTGGATATTTGGTGAGTTCCTTGTCTTGGTGGCTTGTGCTTGAACTCATCTTGAAACTTCGGCCAACGCTTGGACTTCCAATAAGCTTCGACATTTTTGAATGAATTCACCAAGCCTTGACGAAGTTCTTCACAAGCTTTGAGCTCCCAAAGTTGATCCTCTTGTATGCCGGGATCCCAAATCTTATTTCTACACCCGTTTGTAAGTTGATCATCATTGTTCTAACCGGGTGGTAAGCAGTCCAAACTCTCAATGCAATACCAAACTCTTCTCTTAGATCCAACCAAATGTTCACTAGTCCCACCCTTGCATCTAGCTCTTGAAATATCAACCTTGATGAGCCTTGATTTGTAACTCCAACCACTATACGTCCTTCTCTTATGCTTAATTCCACAAAGATTCCTAAGTTGGCCATCAGTTTTAAGAATACTATACTCAAGTGGGATATTAAAGCCAATAGAGATAAGTTTTACCCACTCAAGTGAAGGAGTAGATGGCGACCTAGGTAGAGAAGTCTCCAATGCTCTTGACAAAGCATACTCAACTCCCGTCCATCCTTTTCGAAGGACTTCCATTTCCACATCATTCTCAAACTCACTCAGAGAAGGTTCTTCATACCCAAGGAGTTCATTTGCGGATGTAGATTCATCACTAGGAAGACTTGATTCATGATCATCATCACTAAGGGAACTTGCTTCTTGATCTATTCCATCCAATTTTTCATAGGGAATATGCCATGGAGGTTGTGCACTAGCCTCCTTAACATCAATTTCAAGCTTCTTGGAGGAATACTCTACAACTCTAGATTCCTATGGAGGTTTGGCATCTCCTAAGTCTTCAACCACTTCCTCTTCTTCAACTATTACGACTTCCTCCACTTGTTCCAATACAAAGTCACGTTCTTCATTGTCCACCGGAGTTTCTAGTGTCTCCTTCAGGCTACTCTCTTCTATTGATTCTCCACATGTAGCCATGGGAGTACTTTGAGTGTCAAAGCGCAGAGAGGCTAAATTACCTACTACCTCGGTCAAGGTAACTATGAACTCTTGTGTCGTCCTTTGCATTTCTCTTTGCTCTTGAAGAAGAACACTTAGAGTATCATTCATTGGAGATTGGGCTAGATATGAGGGTTCATTGCTTGGGGGGAAAAGTTCACGATAAGAGGGTGGTTCATCATGATAAGGATATGGCGGTTTAACACTCTCCATCTTTTCCACTTGTTGCACAACACACTTCAATCCCTTGTTCTCAAGTTGAGATATGTTAGCCATGAGAGCTTCGTGTGCTTTCCAGCTTTCCACTCACTCCATTTGATGAATGTTTCTTGAAGTTGATCCAGTGTTTTCTTGAGACGATCCCTTGAATCTTCTTCCACTTGGATAACATGATTAGGATCATATGGCTCTTGGGTTGATGGATATGGACAAGGTGTATATGGAGGTGCTGGTTCTTGGGAGTAGTTGGGTTGGAATTGGGGTGGTTCTATGTATGGCTCATATGGCTCATAAGGTGGTTGGTATGGCGGATAAAGATCAGGATCATATGAGGGTGTTTGGTAGTAGGGGGCTTCTGAGTATAGTGGTTCAAAGCTATGTTGAGGAGGGGGTTCATAGGCATATGGTGGGGCTTGTTGGTAACTACAAGGGGGTCTACCACAGCTATTATCTTGGTACGCATCAAAGAGTGGTTCTTGTTCATAGTATGTTGGTGGAGGTTGTTGCCAAGAGGGTTGATCAAATTCTTGAGGCTCCTCCCATCTTTGATTATCCCATCCTTGATGCAAGTTTTCATAGTAATCTCCACTTCCTACAACATAATTGTAACCAAACTCATAGCCAAAAGGGTGAGAATTCATAGTAGCAAATAAAAACAAAAACTAATAAAAATAAGCAACAAAGTCCTAAAACTAACAAACAAGCAAAAAGCAAATATATACAATAACCAGTAATAAGGCACACGTTTGCAATTCCCCGGCAAGGACGCCAAAAATTGATGGAGAAAAAATTGTCGGTAAAGATTTTCACAAAAAATAATCATGTTGTAAGCATAGATCTAAACCGACAATTAAACCTCAATCAAATTTAATTTGTTTGTCACTTAAGCAAACCTAATAAAATTAACCGAAGTATTAAACCTCGGGTCATCTCTTAAGGAATTGCAGGGAAATGTACTTATAATTGGTTATGAGATTGTATCTTTTTGGGTTTTGAAATGTTGAACAAGGAATGTAAATAACAAGAAAATAAACTAATAATTAAGAGAAGTCCTAGCAAGGATTGAGAATTAGAATTCCTATCCCCATTATCATAGTCACTTGTGGTGGTAATTGCCTTTTGCTCTCACTTAGTTAACCTCTAACAATTAAAGGTAAGTCAAGTGAGCAATTCAACTTGAGTTCACAAGTCCTAATCAAAGATTAGAGTTAGTGAAGCTCAAGCTAACTAGCAAGTTTCAATCATCAACCAATAAGAGACTTTGAGAATTCAAGAGTCTCTAATTACTCAATCTAAGCTAAGAACATAAAAAGCTAATTTAAAATCCAACCAAGCATTTTACCAAACAATTGGTAGGCACAACATAAAAACATAGAAAATTATTAAGAGATAATAAAATCTAAACAACCAATTGCAAGCATCAATAACGCAAATTGAAGAAAGCAATCATAAATATGGAAAACACAAATTGCATTAATATGAAAATTGAATCTAACATCAAGGGTGCATAAACAAAAGTGGAAAATAAATAAATCAACAAGATAAACTAAAGTGCTAGAATGGTAGAATGTAGAATAGAAACTAAAATAAACCAATATGGAAATCTAAATTGAAGAAGAAATAGAATTAAAACCTAAAACCTAGAGAGAGGAGAGAGCCTCTCTCTCTAGAAAACTACATCTCAAACCTAATGTGTGAATAATGAATTGTGTATCCATGATTCCCCCACTCTACAGCCTCTATTTTATGTTTTCGAGCTTGGAACTGGGCCAAAAATAGCCCAGAAATTGCCCCCAGCGTCTTCTATGTAATGCAGCACGTGACGCTTTGTCACGCATACGCGTCGTCCACGCGTATACGTCGCTTGGCAAAAAATCCTTGTCATGCATACGCGTCATGTCACGCGTATGCGTCGCTTGTCTGCTGCGCTGGTCACACGTACGCGTTGCCCATGCGTACGCGTCGCTGCCAGCTTCTCAAAACATCATTTTCTTGCGTTCCTTCCACTTTTGCATGCTTCCTTTCCGTCCTCTAAGTCATTCTTGCCCTATAAACCTTGAAAAGACTCAGCAAACATATCACGGCATCGAATGGTAATAAGAGGAGATTAAAATTAACAAATTTAAGGCCAAAGAAGCATGTTTTCAATCAAAGAATAGAATTAGGAAGGAAAATGTAAAACATGCGAATTATATGCATAAGTGTGAGAATAATGGAAAAAAATATACTAAATTAGGCACAAGATAAACTCTAAAACTTGGGTTTATCAGCACCTTACTACTAGATCGTGAATTACACCTTGAAGCTTCAATATTCCCTTTAGTACTCCTAAAGCACTCTCTATAGTTTAGAAAGCATCAAACTTGGATTCTGCGTGAGGCATGTTGTATCTTCAATCATTGACACTAATTTTGAGTTTTGAACTTGCACGGACTCCACCTCTGCATATCTTGTTTCTTTGACACCTTGTTTATGGATTCATAAGCGGCCCTATTTAGGGGCAAACTCCTCTATCCTTTTTAACTATCCATCTTCCTCGACAAGGTCCTATTTGGGATGTTGAGAGAGAAAGATGTTCTCTTATGGTTTGAAGGTGTATGCGAAGAACATGAGTTGTTCTTTGAATGCCTTTGTGGCGTCTTTTTTTCCTTTTCTATTAATCACAATCACAAATTTTAAAGCATTCTAATACTTAGTTTTAGTTTTATTTTATTTTAGGTCTTGTACTACATCAATATATATCATAAAATTCAATATTCTAAAAACCAAATTGGACCGACCAGTTCAACCAAATTAACTAGAAATTAGTTATCTATCCGATTTGATTGACACAGAAAACTGTCTTATAAAAAACTGAATTAAAAATTGGCTGAACTAGTAATTATCTGATGAACTGTCAGAATCGATCAAATTTTTTTTCTGTTTAGTACATATATAAAATGAAAAATCAGAATTACCCAGTTCCTACCCCCGTCTCTTTCTCTCTCTCACTGTGAAAAATTCAAACTAACCCAACCACCATCCCATTGCCGAACTCTTCTCTTCCGGTAGAAGGCAATGTCGTCGCTGGCGTAGACAGACCGTGGGTGTCATTGTTGTAAGACTCGTAAAAATATTAATTAGAAAATTAATTAATTGATTGATTAAGAGTGAGTTAAGGGAATTTTAAAACTTTTTGGACAGGGTTAAAAATTTACAGATAAAAATCAAACTCAGAAAATTAACTAAAGCGCAAAAATAAAATTATTTGTGTAAAAATACGTACCAACGTTATAATTAACTGTACAGACTTAAGTCTGTCCAGTACTGCGTATGAGAAAAATAAAAGTGTAAAAATAACCAGAAAAATATTTACAATTTATAAAATTTTGCCCTTAGGTGGGGCCAATGGGCGAAAGGACAAAAATATCCCTCACCCATTTGGATAAAAACGTGGCTCACACCCTCTTTTCTCCAAAATTTCATTCATTTCACCAAAAAGAGGGAGAGAGCCCGAGACTTGAGAGAAGAGAAGGAAGAGAAACCCTAACACTATTCACATACACACTCAAATCCACTTTTTTCACATACCGGAGCTCCGATCCGATCGACGACCCATTTTCGGTCACGCATTCATCTTATCATCCTCTTCGATTCTATCTAACTTTGTAGTGAGGACTCGCAAGAACTCTGCCCCATATTTGTTTTTTCTACTGAATTCATGTTTTGGTAATGTGAGGTATTGAAAATTGTAATTTGATGCTTTAAGAGAAGCTCAAGCACAATTTCTAGCAAGGTTTTGACCCATGATCATGAAGAGCAAGGTAAGAAAACTCAATCCTTCCATTTTTCTCAATTTTATGTGAAAATCCTAGTGTAAACCATTAAAAATTTGATATAGTTAGGTTGAATAGAGTACTTGAAGCTTGAATTTGGAGTGAAATAGATTGCTTGGATTGATTTTGGAGCGGGTTGATTGCGTGGATTGATTGGTGAGGACTTGGTGGAGGTTTGGGTTGACTGAAAGGGAAGGATCAAGAGGTTGGAAACCACCGTCAATGAAAGTACGATTTTTGGTTTCGAGTAAACACCATATAATGCTATGTGAAAACTTAGGCTAGAAGACCTTAAGATTTGGATGAATTATTGTTGATAGTAATGGCTTAGTGTGAATATTTATGTCGAATGATTGTTAATTATTGAGTGAGTTTATGGATGGAGGCCTTGATTGATTAAATTATGTGCTTTGGTATGTGTTAAATTATTATGGTATATTGATGAGATTGGATTTTTGTTAATAAAATATAAAATTAGGTTGTTGATTTATGTTTGTTTGGGAGTTATATGAAGAAGGGATTAAGGAGGAGGTAAAGTTGAGATATTGATGAGAATTTTGTTGGTTTTGAGTTTTGGATGAGAATGACTGTTGAAATGTGTGAATTTGATTGGTTAATGGCTATTGAATGAAAATTGGACCAGAGGCTGTAATTGGGTAAGTGTTGGTAAGTTTAGTAGTAATGATATGTTGTGATGTGTTGTTAAGGTATGAAATTGGTTTGATTGATTAAATTGTAGGTTATGGTTTTTAGTGAGAAACGATATAGTTTTTATAGTAGAGACTTATATTTGGTGAAGAATGGAGTATTTGATGAATGGATGGAGTGTTAATAATGTATGAGCTTTGATTGATATGAGTGTTAAAAGATAAGGATTTGGAAAATGGTAAAAAACTGAATTATGCAGAATTTTGGGTAAAATAGAAATTTTGGCCAACTTTGACGAGGCATAATTTGGCGTTCGAAGCTTGGAATTGAGAGAAATTGATCTTGAATTAAAATTAGGGATGTGTATTTTAAAACCGTCAAAGAATGGAGAGAAAACAATTTTTGTACCAAAAGTTATGAGTTTTTGAAGTTCGGATGTCGCTGTTGAAAATTCTACAAAATTGCAGAATTTGCACTATGTGCGTGCGCAAAGGGTCATGCCCACACACAAGACAGAGGAAAATTCTAGCTCTATGTGTCTTTGCATGCGCACAGAATTGTGAGTGTGCACACATCCTAATTTCTTGAAATGCTATTTTTTGACTGTTTAGCCTTCCCGACAAGCTTGTAACCACCTCTAACCTCCGTATGACATCCAGTAACCAAATTTTAAGCTTTGAAAAGAGTGTGGGTAAATATAATTAATTGAATTGATTAATTTCCAGACAAAAACTTCGGTAACTGGATAAAAATTTTTAGGGATGGTGGTTCCTTTCGTCCACAGTGAGAACGGTGGTTTAGTTCCGCTTACAAGATAATAACATTGATCAATTGATAGACGAATGAGGCTAAGATTGGTTGAGATTATGATTACGGTTTAGTAAAATTTGATTAGAGGCTTATGTCAAAAAGTGAAGGCTTATATGAGGCATATGATAAAAACTATAAATAAAATATATATATACTAGCGACTATGATTGTGATTGTGACTGACATATGATAACTGAATTAGCAAAAATGTGGGTTTTGTCCCACTTGCATTATTGATGTTGTGGGGATGGTGGTTCGTCCTGTGGACGGTGGCTTTCTCTCACTCATGGATAGACAAGTTGAAGTTGAGGATTCCCTCTCTTGTTGCGGTGGATGGGTACTATATCCCAAGAGTGTGACGGTCACTATATATCTCGATAGTGTGGCGGACACTATATCCCAGATTGCGTTGCTTCTAGTGAGATGGTGGAAGGTTGAAAATTTCCTTCTTTGTGTTCCTCCTGGGGAAGCACGACACAGAGACAATGTCCAGGTTAGCTACCAGATGTAAGACCTCAAATTTTTAAAAATTTAATAATAAATTTATTTATGATTTATTTTATTTAATTAAGATTATATTTTAAGAGATTTTATATATAAATTAAGCAATTTCTTATTTATGATTTAAAACTTTAGTAATTGCACAATAATAAGAATTTTATATGCTTTAAGTTGAATAATTAGATTTTTAACTTTATTTTATGATTATAAAGAAAATTAATTTTTATTATCACTAATTATTAAATTGGAGTATTTATTTGAAAATAAATTTTAAGTTGATAATTAAATAGTATTTTTATAGATAATATAATTGGATTAAATTTGATTTTTAATTAATTCTCTACCCAAACCCTAATTTCTCAAATCAAAACCCTAATTTTAACCCCAAATTCCCAAATTGGAACCCACTAACCCTACCCTAAACCCTAAACTGCCTCACCGCCAATCACCCACTGCCATCCCCTTCTCAATATACACACATACAGCACCCAAAACCCTCAGCACACATACATTAACGTATAACACACCACCACTCACACACGTAGATTTGGAGAAGAGAGAAAGAGAGGGTGCCAGTAGAGGAGAAGAGAGGAGGGAGCTGCCCAGTGCCGCTACCACGCCATCGTTGCATCCCGTCGCCGTTCAAGCCACTGCCGCCACCATCCCGTTAAGCTACCACACTTGAGGAGCCCCGATCCATCCACAAGACGCCGTCACACACCAGAGGGATTGGGCAAAGAGAGACGCGAGGAGTGATGACAAGTCATCCTAGCCTATTTTAGCTAGTCTTTTTCTTTAGTTTTCATTAGAATTATGCACTTTCTTGAGCTACAAGCAAGCTAATTGAGTAGATTTTCATGTTTCCCTTGATTGAACCAACCATATGTGAATTCATGCCATTTCATGAGGTTTTGTGCTATATTTGTTGCATACTATGAAAGAATGAATATCTCATGATTTTGAGCATAGCTTTGATTAGTTTGGTTGATTAATGATAGGTGAAGAAAGCTTGGAGAAAGGTTGAAGCAAAGAGGAATGGCTAGAAGTGAAGAATGGAAGTTGATCTTGGAGGCATGAAGTTAGCCCCAACGTTAGCCCCCTAACTTGGAGGCTAACGTTGGGCATGAAGTACTCCCTGGGCTCCCCACGTTTGAGCCAACGTTAGCCCCCTAACTTGGAGGCTAACGTTGGCACATGACATTGCAAGGAAGAGGCCAACGTTAGCTCCAACGTTAGCCCCCTAACTTGGAGGCTAACGTTGGAACTTGAAATTCATCCCTGGGCAAGCCAACGTTTGCGCCAACGTTAGCCCCCTAACTTGGAGGCTAACGTTGGCACATGAGTTATTAAGTGGGAGAAGGCCAACGTTTGCGCCAACGTTAGCCCCCTAACTTGGAGGCTAACGTTGGCACATGAAGCACAAAGGGAGGGGCACCAACGTTTGCGCCAACGTTAGCCCCCTAACTTGGAGGCTAACGTTGGCGCCACTAGCACTAAGCAAGGCCAACGTTAGGGTCAAAGTTAGACCCCTAACGTTGGCACCAACGTCCAAACCAGGAAATCATGCTTGCTGCTATGAAAAGTTGGGGTCAAAGTTAGACCCCTAACTTTGGCCCTAACGTTGGGACCAACTTTGGCTAACTTCAAAACCGGTTCAATTGGTTCACTTCGGTTCTTCTTCAAACTTCAAGAGCAATCAACCAAGGCCTCTTTCAACCCAATTTCACCAAGAACAAAGGCCCAACTCAAGGCTTGAAGATCATTTTGGAAAGTGTATAAATAGGATAGAATTCAAGTTATTAAGGGAGCTTTCCTTTTGGAATTTTCATAAGAGTTTTTGGAGAGCTTTTGTTACTGAGTGAACTTTAATTTCTTTGCTTTCATTGCTTTCAATTTCATTTTACACTTGTCTTGGATCTTGGATTGGAGAATTGAAGAAATTCTGTTTCAATCTCAATCTTGGATCTCTCTGTTTCTTTACTGTTGATTGAATTTCATTTCCGGTTCATTGTTCTTCATCTCTTTTCTTTGCAATTTACATTTTCTTTGCAATTGTTCTTGTTGGATCTAGGAAGGCATTGAGATCTAGACTTGGTTTCCTAGTCTCTGGGTCCTGAGATCCAAATCTCCAATTTACATTCTGTTTCTTGCGTTCTTATGTTCATTTACTTTTCTGCTTCATATCCGGTTCAATCCCAATTCCCTTTTACTCTTCTGTTTGATGCAATTTAACTTTTCCTTGTTTAATTTTTGCAAATCCACATCCCAATCCCCTTTACATTTCAAGCAATTTACATTCCTTGCACTTTAAGATTCTGCAATTTACATTTCTTGCACTTTAAGTTTCTGCCATTTAATTTCTTGTTCTTTAAGTTTCAGCAATTTATTTCTTGTTCTCTTTACTTCAATGCAATTTAATTCTGCAAGTCACAAAACCACCAACCAAATCTTGATTCGCTTGACTAAATCAACCACTAAACTAAAATTGCTCAATCCTTCAATCCCTGTGGGATCGACCTCACTCCCGTGAGTTTTTATTACTTGATACGACCCGGTGCACTTGCCGGTAAGTTTTGGGTGTTTTGGGAGAAATTTATTTTCCTCCAAAATATCACATCAAGTTTTTGGCGCCGTTGCCGGGGATTGATTAGATTGACAATGATTAAGTGAGGTGGTGGTCTAGATCAAGCACTTTTTCTTTATTTTTCTTTAATTTTTGATTAACCCACTAACTGTTTGAATTTTTGCTTAAGCTAACTAAAACTTCATTCTAGCAGTAGATTGAAGTGTAACTGGTTTGTGTGTTCTTATGTTCTGCTTGTATGTCAGGTACAAGAAGAGCCATACCCAATTTTCATGAACAAGACGAAAGAACTCTCAGGAGGTTAAGAAGAGCTGAAAGAGGGAAAAGTATTGTTGGAGAAGAAGAATCAGATGAAGAATTCCACGAGATGGAAGGAGATACATCTAATCCAGAAGGAGGAGTCAATAATCAACCACAACAGAGGAGAGTATTGGCTTCCTATACCTTTGCAAATGCTAGACATTGTGGAAGTAGCATTCTCACCCCTAATGTCAATGCAAATAACTTTGAACTGAAGCCACAACTCATCACATTGGTCCAGAACAATTGCTCATTTGGGGGAGGACCATTGGAGGATCCAAATCAACATCTATCTACCTTCTTAAGGATCTGTGACACTGTCAAATCCAATGGCGTGAATCCTGAAACTTACAAGCTTCTATTGTTCCCGTTCTCATTAAGGGATAAGGCTGCACAATGGCTTGAAACTTTTCCCCAAGGGAGTATCACTAGTTGGGATGACTTGGTGACTAAATTTCTAGCCAAATTCTATCCACCCCAAAGAGTCATCAGGCTGAAAACCGAGGTGCAGACATTCACACAATTAGATGCCGAATCCTTGTATGAAGCATGGGAGAGGTACAAAGCCTTAATCAGAAAGTGTCCTCCAGAGATGTTCAATGAATGGGACGTGCTGCAAAATTTCTATGAAGGCCTGACATTGAAATCTCAGGAGGCATTAGATCATTCTGCTGGAGGTTCACTACAACTAATGAAAACTGCTGAGGAAGCTCAAAATCTTGTGGATATGGTGGCCAACAACCAATATTTCTTTGCTCATCAAAGAAGCCGCCAACCATCACAAAGAAGAGGAGTAATGGAGCTAGAAGGAGTGGATTCAATCCTAGCTCAAAACAAGATGATGCAGCAGCAAATTCAACAACAATTTGAGCAAATGGCCAAGAGGATTGATAGTCTCCAAGTTGCAGCAGTCAACACTAGCCAACCATCAACCACATGGGGACAGAGTGATGAAACTCACGAAGAACAACAACAAGAGCAAGTTCAGTATATGCACAACCAAGGACCAAATGAAGTATATGGTGATACATACAATCCATCCTGGAAGAATCACCCAAACCTCAGATGGGGAGATAACCATACCCAAAACCAACAACCATGGCAGAGGAACTCAAACCAACACAATCCAAGAAACAACCAAAATCACAACCAGCAGCAGACTAACCAAAACCCCTACAGAAAACCTCAAAACAACTACCCCAACCTCAACCAATACCAATCTAATAACCAACCAACCAACCAAAATGCTTACCATCCACCACCCACATCTCATAACCCACCTCAAGTATCACCTGAAGCCCAAAGAATCACTCACTTGGAAGCCATGATAGACAAAATGTTGAAATACCAAGAAATGGTAGCCAAGAATCAGGAAGCCTCTATAAAGAGCCTAGAGAGACAGATGGGGCAAATCTCCAAGCAAGTATCTGTTGAGAGATCTTCAAACGCACTGCCCAGTGACACAATTCCAAATCCCAAGGAGGAATGCAAGGCAATACAATTAAGGAGTGGAAGAGCGTTGACAAGCAACAATGACACTACAAGGAAGCAAGCAGAGAACATCAAAGAACCAACAGAGGATGAGAATCAAACAAAGGCAGATGAGGATAAGGAGCAAGATGTGATGCCAAACAAAGACACTGAGAAACTCAAAGAGAAGAACAACCAGCCACATAGCTCAAAGGAAGTAGCTCAGGGGCAGCAGCAAATGGGAAAAAGCATCACACCCCCACTGCCTTACCCTCAGAGGTTCAACAAAGAGATTAAAGACAAGCATTTCCACAAATTCCTTGAGATTTTTAAGAAGCTGGAAATCAACATTCCCTTGGCTGAAGCACTTGAACAAATGCCTCTATATTCCAAGTTTCTGAAGGATCTCATCAACAAGAAAAGAAGCTGGGATGAGAAAGAAACCATAAGAATTACTGAGGAATGCAGGGCCTTGATTCAAAAGGGGCTTCCTCCCAAGCTTGAGGACCCAGGGAGCTTCTTGTTGCCTTGCACCATTGGTGAATTAACCATCACTAAAGCAATGTGCGATCTCGGGGCGAGTATTAACTTAATACCATCCTCCTTGGTGAAAAAGCTGAATATAGAGGAGGTCAAACCAGTACAAATGTCTTTGGAGCTGGTAGACAAGTCTATGGTATACCCCAGGGGTGTAATTGAAAATCTTTTAGTCAAGGTGGACAGTTTTATTTACCCTGCTGATTTTGTGGTTCTAGAATCAAATGATGATAATGGTGACTCTGTTATACTGGGAAGGCCATTCTTGGCCACTGCTAGAGCTATCATAGACGTAGAGGAAGGGGAACTAACTCTCAGGATGCATGACCAGAGCATCACTCTGAAAGTATTACCAGAGGCACAATTCAGCAAGGAGGAGAAAGACTATATGAAGAGTGATCAGGAAAGCCACAGCAACATCCCAATGCTAAGGAATGTGCAGACTGATGAAAAAGCCCAAAAAGAGGATAGTAGAGTATTAGCCACTAAAAAGAGAGGCACCCAAGGAAAGCCTATGGCCAGAAAAGAAAGATCAACAAAAGGAAAGATGAAACGCAGAAACAAAGCAAAAAGGGGCTGGAAAAATAGAAAGATTCCAACAGAGGGGCTTTCCAAAGGTGACAAAGTGCAACTGATATATCAACAGTTGGGGGCAAATCAACAAACCGAGGATTACTACACTGTCAGCAACATACTATCATTAGAGCATGCTGAAATTGAACACCAGAGAACAAAGAAGAGGATCACGGTCAGGGGAGACAAGTTGAGGCCCTACAAGCACCAACCACCATAAAAGAAAGCTTCAATGTCAAGCTAGTGACAATAAAAGAGCGCTCCATGGGAGGCAACCCATGCTTTAAGATTCTTGTCATTTTACATTCAATAAATTATGATCACTTGATGCATGAATTCTTTTCTCTTTTCATGAACGTGTCCATTTATGGCATGCACTATTTTGAAACATATGCTAAGTTTGGTGTGTCTTCAAGCACACTTAACCAATATCATAAAGGATTTTGTTTCACATGCTTAAAATATTTTGATAGAGCATATGGCCGAACACTAAGTTTGGTGTCCACACAGCTTCATGAAAATTTGAAATTCATGCATCAATAATCATACTTTTGTTATTTTTCAAAACCTTATAAATAGAATTTTTTTTATGAAGGCATTAATTGTGATAAACCTTTTGACAGGAAACAAGTTTTATGTTCATCAAACCTTGATGCACCAATTCAAGGATACAATTAATCCTTCATGAAAAAAAAAGAGAGAAAAAGAAAGTATGATGAAAACAATTCTTATGAACATTTAAACTTCACTAATTGGAAGAAGAAACTCATTTTCTTTATATATTACCAAACATCAAGTTTGGTGTCTTCCAAAGGAAGTATCACGGTTTAAATGAGACAAGGATTGATGGTTCATAAAGTTTTAATAAAAAGTACACCCTTGCTACGGTTGGATGAGACTAATGTGTGTTGTCTTGTTGTGGTGACTAGGAAGTCAAAGAATCTTCAAAGAAAAGGACAAGACAAAGGAAAGCATAGCATAAGGACAAAATCCTATCACATGCTTCAAATAAGAAATCTGCCACTCCTTGAGAATGATCACGGCAAAGGCAAGGGAAGGAGCAAATTTTGTCTTCATTCATCCATACATGCACACCCTTGATTCCCATAAGGTCTAATTGCATCCTAGCCCTTCATTGCTCATTTAAAAGCATACCACCTTCAAGCCATGCACATAACCGAATCACTCCTCAACATAACAAGCCTTGTGCAATCTTTCTTCTACTTTAAACTCTAACCACTTAGACTTCTCTTCATAATCTCTTGTCATAACAAATTCAGTCCGAATCACTGTTTCCTCCAACCACATATCAAACTCTCCAACATTCTTCACATTCCCTCTCAACCAACCAAGTGATCATGGCATCCTCCTCAAGAACCAAACGACGAAAAGGAAAAGATCCAATAGTAGAGGAAGAAACTTATGAATATGACCAATGGAAGTTCAAGTCTTGGTCTCATCAAATGCAAATTCAATGGATGAACAAGAAAAAAATCTATCTTGAAATTCCATTCATGTTGCCGGATGATGGATGTCAAGAAATAAAGAACAAAATCCGGAAGAGGAGATGGGAGGAACTTACATCGCCAACCACCCGAGTTAATGCGAACATCATAAGAGAGTTCTATGCAAATGTCCCAAGGATTGACATGCGTGAACCCCCAACGTACAAGAGCTATGTGCGTGGGGTGGAAGTAGACTTTAGCCCGGAGGCAATCAAAAAAGTCTTGAAACTAAAGTCAGTCCGCTTTGATGAACCGGGATACCAACAAAGATTGACTGAGGATCAAGATTATGAGGAGATTGCAAGAGACATTTGTTTTGAGAACTCAGAATGGGAAGGGGACAACAAGAACAAATACAAGTTCCTAAAGAGATGTAACCTCATTCCGGAAGCAAAAGGTTGGTATGAGTTGATGAAAAGATCAATTCTGGGGACAGTGAACACCTCAGAAGTTAACAGGGAGAGAGCCTTAATGCTGCATTGTATCATGGTGGGTGGAGAGATAAGAGTTCATGAAATCCTTGCAAGAGACATTCAAAAGATAGCTGAAAAGAATTCGGCCGGATCTTGGTTGTACTATCCGAGCACCATTTGGAAATTGTGTGCAAAGGCTAAAGTCCCATTGGAAGAGGAGAATCCAATGTGGTTAGGCCAAGGCATGCCCATAACCATTGAAAGGATGATGATGCCCCTTGAAGCACATCAAGGCCGAAGGCCACATGGAGGAAGGGAAGTAGAAGAACCAATGGAAGAAGATGAGCCACACATGGAAGAAGAGCCACAAAAGGAGGAGGAGCAGCCACACTTTTTCCCACATGGCAATATGGATATGACTCAAATGCAAGAAGCAATAGGGAGATTGTCTCAACAGTACACTAGAATCCAAGAGAGGCAAGAGGAATACCATTCTCTGTACTTGCAAAACCAACAAGCACAAGAAGAAAGAGAGCTAAGAATAATCAACAAACAAAATGAATTCGAGTCAAGATTTCTTGCGATGCAAGAAGAACATGCCTTTCAATCTCATGAATCTTTTGGGAAGTTGGAACAAATGCAAGCTGAAAGTTTGAAGGCTTTCAAAGAGTTCACAACACTCCAAGAAGCAAGGTATGAAGTGCAAGCCGATTATAATGTCAATAGCCAAATCAAACTAAACTATATTGGAGAACATATGCACAACATGGATCCGGCATTCCCAACTTTTGATGAATTTTTCAAAATGAGAAGTGAGATGGAAGTGAACAGGGCTATGAGACTTGAAGATAGAGTGGAAGAGGCTATGAATAGGGCTGGCTTTTGGCAAGATCAACAAGCACCAAACAAGGATGGTGGGAACACTAGCAGCCAAGTGTATGAAAGGAGGAAGAAGAGGCATGACAAATGAAAGGTGGACTTGCTCCTTGTTCAAAGAAAAAGCATGCATTCTATCTGTTCTAAAGTGTCTTTGCATTTCTAAATAATCCGTTTTAAAATCTTTGCATTGTGTGTATTTCTTTTAAAATAAATAGGCTAGTTTATGTGTGTACTTGTATGTTATTTTCACTTGACAAAAAGCATGTGTTGTCCCCTGCATCTTTAAATTCAATAAAAGAACAGTTTGAATGTGAAGTGAAATGGTCTCTGTTAGTTAGAAGTGGAATAAAAGTAAGTGGTGGTATGTGTGTGATTGTATAATAGCTCACTTTTAGTGAATAAAGAGCTAGGATATCTCCTTTTAAGTAAAGAGTGGCTACTGTCTATGAATCTCACTTAAATTAAAATTACTTGGTTAGAAAGAAAAACAAAAAGAAGGAAAGAACAAAGAAAGCCAAAAAGTGGCAAAACAAAAGAAAAACTAAAAGAAGCAAAGCTGGACACCAATAGCTTGAACCTTAAAATATATGCCTGTGATGTCTTTGTACTAGGATCTGCTTGGATTAGTAAGCTCTTAGGAGTGCCTCAACACTTGGTGACTTGGGTTAACTAACCCGGGATCATCAGCTGAAAGTCCACTATCAAGAGCAACCTAACTACAAGACATTTAGTAGCCCAAAGAGGTGCTGGGCATCAATGTTTTAAGAAGGAATGTAAGCCAAGTGTCTATGGTGAATAATGTGTCAAGTATAAAGAAAAGAAAATGAACTTGCTACACATGACACTCAAATAAAGCTTATGAACAAAGTAATAACCAAGGATAAAGGAATAATGAAAGGTCATAGCAGTATGCCACTTGAAGCTTGAAGGAGACTTTCTAGGCCTAGGAGTCAATAAGAAGTGAGTATTTGCATATCCACATAAAACCCCATGAACTATCAATAATACTCTGCTATTATGAACTTCCTCTTCCATTTCATTCTTTCTTCTTAATAATTCATTTCTTGCTTGGGGACAAGCAAGCTTTAAGTTTGGTGTTGTGATGACAAGTCATCCTAGCCTATTTTAGCTAGTCTTTTTCTTTAGTTTTCATTAGAATTATGCACTTTCTTGAGCTACAAGCAAGCTAATTGAGTAGATTTTTATGTTTCCCTTGATTGAACCAACCATATGTGAATTCATGCCATTTCATGAGGTTTTGTGCTATATTTGTTGCATACTATGAAAGAATGAATATCTCATGATTTTGAGCATAGCTTTGATTAGTTTGGTTGATTAATGATAGGTGAAGAAAGCTTGGAGAAAGGTTGAAGCAAAGAGGAATGGCTAGAAGTGAAGAATGGAAGTTGATCTTGGAGGCATGAAGTTAGCCCCAACGTTAGCCCCCTAACTTGGAGGCTAACGTTGGGCATGAAGTACTCCCTGGGCTCCCCACGTTTGAGCCAACGTTAGCCCCCTAACTTGGAGGCTAACGTTGGCACATGACATTGCAAGGAAGAGGCCAACGTTAGCTCCAACGTTAGCCCCCTAACTTGGAGGCTAACGTTGGAACTTGAAATTCATCCCTGGGCAAGCCAACGTTTGCGCCAACGTTAGCCCCCTAACTTGGAGGCTAACGTTGGCACATGAGTTATTAAGTGGGAGAAGGCCAACGTTTGCGCCAACGTTAGCCCCCTAACTTGGAGGCTAACGTTGGCACATGAAGCACAAAGGGAGGGGCACCAACGTTTGCGCCAACGTCAGCCCCCTAACTTGGAGGCTAACGTTGGCGCCACTAGCACTAAGCAAGGCCAACGTTAGGGTCAAAGTTAGACCCCTAACGTTGGCACCAACGTCCAAACCAGGAAATCATGCTTGCTGCTATGAAAAGTTGGGGTCAAAGTTAGACCCCTAACTTTGGCCCTAACGTTGGGACCAACTTTGGCTAACTTCAAAACCGGTTCAATTGGTTCACTTCGGTTCTTCTTCAAACTTCAAGAGCAATCAACCAAGGCCTCTTTCAACCCAATTTCACCAAGAACAAAGGCCCAACTCAAGGCTTGAAGATCATTTTGGAAAGTGTATAAATAGGATAGAATTCAAGTTATTAAGGGAGCTTTCCTTTTGGAATTTTCATAAGAGTTTTTGGAGAGCTTTTGTTACTGAGTGAACTTTAATTTCTTTGCTTTCATTGCTTTCAATTTCATTTTACACTTGTCTTGGATCTTGGATTGGAGAATTGAAGAAATTCTGTTTCAATCTCAATCTTGGATCTCTCTGTTTCTTTACTGTTGATTGAATTTCATTTCCGGTTCATTGTTCTTCATCTCTTTTCTTTGCAATTTACATTTTCTTTGCAATTGTTCTTGTTGGATCTAGGAAGGCATTGAGATCTAGACTTGGTTTTCTAGTCTCTGGGTCCTGAGATCCAAATCTCCAATTTACATTCTGTTTCTTGCGTTCTTATGTTCATTTACTTTTCTGCTTCATATCCGGTTCAATCCCAATTCCCTTTTACTCTTCTGTTTGATGCAATTTAACTTTTCCTTGTTTAATTTCTGCAAATCCACATCCCAATCCCCTTTACATTTCAAGCAATTTACATTCCTTGCACTTTAAGATTCTGTAATTTACATTTCTTGCACTTTAAGTTTCTGCCATTTAATTTCTTGTTCTTTAAGTTTCAGCAATTTATTTCTTGTTCTCTTTACTTCAATGCAATTTAATTCTGCAAGTCACAAAACCACCAACCAAATCTTGATTCGCTTGACTAAATCAACCACTAAACTAAAATTGCTCAATCCTTCAATCCCTGTGGGATCGACCTCACTCCCGTGAGTTTTTATTACTTGATACGACCCGGTGCACTTGCCGGTAAGTTTTGGGTGTTTTGGGAGAAATTTATTTTCCTCCAAAATATCACATCAAGGAGGGAGAAGGGATTCGCACTGCCAACTGTGCCATTACCGCTATGGAGGGTTGCCGTCGTCATGCTGGGCATCGTCTCGTCAATGCAGTATAGAGGGAGAAGTGGGTCACACGAGAGAGAAGAAAAAAATCACCTGTGACGCTGCCGGAGCTCCTGTCGCCATCAGATCCATATCCGCTTTTGTCACCATGGCCGCTGCCCTTCGAGCTACTGCCGTGGTGGTGGCTGCGCCTCTGGTTGCTGCGAAATGCTATCGAAGTTAGCCATTGGAGCTACGGTTACTCTGTTCTTGGTTTCTTATTGATACAGTAAATCATTCTTGCTCTAAAACTCTTTTAGTCGCTACTCTGTTTTAGATTATTGAGTTTTACGCGACGTTAATGTGATAGGGTTGAGCTATGGTTCTTGCGTGCTGTGTTAGTGTAAGAACCAGAATAACCGCTTTAATAAAATAATAATTTTGATTTTCTGAAATAGGTACGAAAATATAGTAGTGTTTTTCTTAAAAAATAAAGGTGAAATTTGAATTCAATGAATTTTTCTGAGTGAAAAATGTATCTTTTGCAAAAATTTTTTGTAAAAATGCATACTAGTGCTTAAGCCGGCAATACTGGCTCTAGTCTATCCAGTACCATGTATTGAAAAAAATAAGATCTTAAACATTTAATTTGTTGTTTTGGAAAGATAAAATAATTTAGAATTGAAAATCGGGCTCTAATCTTAAAGGTTTTGTCCAAAAGTTAGGCCAAACGAGCCAAAAATACTAACGGATTAGACCGAGCCCAAGTTGGGCTCAAGGTCCAACATATATGCTCCATTTAAGTGGCAAAACAACCACTTTCAACACAAAGAGAGGGAGAGCTCGTGTAGTTGAGAGAGGGAAGAGGGTTTGGCTTAGTTACTATTCACAACTACCTTCCGGTGACCATAACTTGAGCTACGGAGCACCGATTGACGAGCCATTTATGGCTATGTGAAGTTCTCGCTGAGTCCGTCATTTCTAGCTAGGCATTGTTGGTAAGAAATTGAAACTCAAGCTCTAGTTTCTAGGCCAAATATTTCCACAATTTTGGGTTTAATTTTTGAGTAAGTTTTGTGATTTTGATTGTTTAGGTGATCTCTAGTAGTGAGTAATTCTTGGGCTTTACCCCAATCACTGTTGGATAAGGTAAGGAACCTCTATATTCTTATGATTTGGTGTAGTGTGAGATTTAGTTATTAATGTATGGTAATATTGTATGTATAAAGCTTGTTTTTTGAGTTGGTTGTGGCTTTTGGTTTGGCTTTGGTGGTTTGGAGCTTGATGGAAGCTTGTTAGAATCAAGTTTTGGTGTTTGAGCATATTGGAAATCGGCCAAGGTATGGTTTCGATTTTTTTTATATAATATGAAATATTTTTGGACACTTAGGCTAGTGGACTTTAAGATAGGATTGAATGACGTTGGTGTATGATTAATTATTTTTGAATTTATGTTTGATGATGAAGAGGATGATATGAAGTGTTGGAATGTGTGATATATGAATTATGATGATAATATGATGAGCATTGGTGATGTTTATGATTATAATAATTAATGAAGGATATTGATGATTATGATGTGTGGTGATAAATGTTGATGATGATATTGGGTTTTGAATCTTATGGTTGGTAAATGATATTGAATGGTGGTGAATGATGCTTATGAAGAGTTAAATTATGTAAAATTGTTAAGGTTGGGATCCTGATTTATGAAATTGTTGATTTTTGATAAATTATGGTGGAAAGATTAAGTGAAATGGAGGTTGAGTTGATTTAAGTGCAAAGGAATAATAAAGTGTAGTATGTGGTAGTGTTGTGTGATGAATTGAGTAGGTTTTGGGTTGGTTAGGTTTTGAAATTTGGAAACTAGAGAACTTTGATGTTTTTGTGTAAAACTTGATTTTTGGTAAACTTTGGTGGATCATAACTTGAGCCTCAGACATTGAAATTGAATGATTTTAAAGTGATATAAAGATGATTTCAAGAGCTTTAAAATGATATAAAGTTTGAGAAAAATAGAGTTTCGTAGAGGAAGTTATGATCATTTGAAGTTAGGTATAAAAATTTGATTTCTGCAGCTTTAAGATTTTTCTAAGTTTATTGCAGCATGTGTACGCAGCTGAAAACACGTTATGTGAGCATTCCATTCGGGTTGGAACACTCGCGTACATGAACAAGTGCCACGTACACAGACACATTCTTTTTCTACGTGTGTGTACACACGGCAGGGGTGTGCGTACGCACAGACTCTATTTTGCTCAAAAATGATTTTTCTTCATTTTTCAAGGGTTCTCTAGCCTTCCAAACTTCTTTATCTACTGTATGAGATTGCAAATTAGTAATTAGGCCTTAAGATTGATAGAGATAGTCTGGTAAATCAAATTAGTGAAATTTTGTATGAGTTTAGAACCGATGACTTAGGTTTTGGAAGGTTGTGGACGAAATTATTGTATGTTGAATTGTGAAGTATGTCTTTGAGGAGATTTTGAGAAAGGAGAATGATTATGCTGAAATAGAAAGTTGATGATGGTTATGATAAGTTGAGAACTTGGAAAGGAATGATAAGTTTGATGGATATTGAAAGTTAATGCACTAGGCACTATATGCTTGGAACGATAGTATGCCGGGTACTATATCCTTGGAATGTTGAGACTTGAGAGTTGAGAATGGATTGAGAGGAGAAAATGGTGGTGATTGATGATGATTTGAGGTTAATGGACTTGTTGGATGTTGAAAGTGTGGCAGGCACTATATCCTTGGAATGATAGTGTGTTGGGCACTATATCCCTAGAATG
Source organism: Arachis ipaensis (assembly GCF_059453495.1). NCBI lineage: Eukaryota > Viridiplantae > Streptophyta > Magnoliopsida > Fabales > Fabaceae > Arachis > Arachis ipaensis. The sequence continues at coordinate 46,502,538 of NC_142440.1, read as the reverse complement.
ATTTATGATGAAACATATGTTGTTATTGTTTTTTGTCTCTACCGCAAGAGTGTGCCATGCACTATATGCTCGGAATGATAATGTGCTAGACACTATATCCTCAGAACAAAAGCGTGTCAGGTGCTATATCCTCAGACGTGGCAAAAAAGGCGACATCCGAAAGGATGTGTCGGGTTGGCATTTATGGACTGAAAAGTGATATCACAAGCCAATAGGACAGGCATTCATCATGTGCATCTTCTATGTGTTTTTCTTACTCTGCCTAATTGCATTTTGCCTAAATGCATAATATGCTTACTTGCTAATTTTTCTAATTGTTGTACATGTATATTACTTGTGTTTTACTTGCTTGCATTATCTGTGACTATCTGGTGCTGAGGAGGTTAGGTTGGCGGTGGCAATGGGATCGCGTGGAGGGTAGGTTGGCGAAGGCTGTGGGACAGTGGTGTAATTTGGTATTAGTTAAAAATCCCCTAAGTTTAGATAACCCTGTTTATGGTTTATGGTCTAAGTTATTTATTTTGTTAAGCTTAAATATCGGTATTGTTGTGAATTCTAAGATTGCCTTCACATCTCGGAACCTTACATCTTATATATTGGGCACTATTACCATACTGAGAAACTCCGGTTCTCATATCATATATTGTTGTTGTTTTTCAAATGCAAGTCGCAACCCACCACGGTGAGTTTGAGGACATGGTGACAGAGCGGAGAATGATCTTTCTTATGTTCTATTCTACTTTACTTTTGTTGTAGTTATTCTCTCATCCTTTATATTTATATAACTTTGTTGCCTTAGAGGATTTATTTCTAAAAGCTTTGAGAGATAGGTTGTTGTTATTTTTTCAACTTCAAAACTCTGTTGTATGCAGTTTGACTAGTCGGCCTAAACTCCGCAGGCTGTAACTAGTCCTTCTTTTTGTATATCATACTTATATATATCCTGTTTACTTTAATTATTACCATGTGTATCCTAGAGCTATCTACAAGGTTATATATATGTATTATGTCTTGTTCTGTCCGTACCTACGCACTTAGTTATCGTGTGTCGACGATTCGCGTTTTTTCATTTCGCTTTATGCGACTTTGAGCTTTTATTCCTTCATCAGGCTTCTAGTATTACTATTTCCTTCTATATTTATTACTGCATGAGCTTTAGAACTGTTATGATGCTTTTTTATCCTTCGCTTTATAGCTAGAGGTAAGGCTTAGAATAACGAGGTGTTACATTTAGAGGCTGTGAGTGCAGCGGGGATGGTCAGTATTGATGCTGCTGCTGTGAGATAAGAATAGAAACGCAATTTATTACGTAATTGAGTCACAAATGAGGTAGAGATGATTTCTTAAACTCAATTCACTTTCAAAAATTGTTATAAGCCGATATTAATGCAAAAAATGTCTTTTTATGATTTTCGTAAGTTTTATGGATTGAATTGAGTTGCTCTAAATGATTGAAGTTATTTGTATGATTAATTCGTTGACTATTTGTAAAGGTTGAGTATTCTATTTTGTTGGTTCACTTGGTTGATTTAGTTTGTTTGATTTATCAGAAATGATCCTGAAAATTGGATATGATTTGAGATATGAAATTGATTTGACTTTGGAAATGGTTTGATTTTTAATTGGTTTGATATTATAAATGATTTGATATTAGAATTTGTTGAATTTTGGAAAATCATTTGAGATTTGAAAATGGTTTAGATGGGACCTGCGCAGGGTGGCAAAGTCTGAGTTTTACGGGAAGTGCTGTCGAAATTTTTATAAATAATTAAGAATAATGATTTTTGAGTCTTTGATGAAACGTTACGAGTTTGAAAAGAAGTTGAGATTGATTTATTTAATTGAAGCAATTTAATAACCTATTTTGTCTTAAGTTTATTTGAGGAAAGAATTATGATTTATAAGTACGATTGATGCTATGACAACGGTGGTTTTGTTCCCCTCACAGATTTGGTGAGTTGAGGATGAGGGATTCCCTCTCTTGTCATGGTATGGATGTGGGAAAGGTGGAAGGGCACTCTCCTTTGTATTGTTTTCCCCCACATTTTTCTCTGGTTGCAAGGTGGAAAGGCACACTCCTTCGATGTGGAAAGTCACACTCTTTCGTGATACCTCCAGGAGAAGGTGGAAAGGCACTCTCCTTCGTTTGTGTTCCTCCAAGGGATGCGCAACCTAGAGACAATGTCCAGGTTAGCTACCAGATGTGTCGAGTTCTGATAATTTAATCGACACGTGAGCTCACGGCCAGTAGGACAGGTATGCATCATAATTGCATTTGTTTGCTTTGTTTGTGTGTGCTTATGTGTGTTGGTTTGCCTATCTGATGAATTCTATTTAACTGGTAACTGTGAATACTTGCTGTAACTATTCTTTGAATATGTTAATTTGATGGATGTTGATTTGAATTGGGCCAGAGGCCGAGATGATTTGATTTGGACCGGAGGCCGAGTTGATTTGATTTGGACTGGAGGCCTTGATTTGATAAATTTGATTAGGTTGTCCTTGGATATATATTTAAATGATATGGTAAGGTAATTTATTTGGAATTCTTATAAACATGGTGTGAACGTTAAGTTTGGATACATAAATGTTGTTATATTTGAAAAGATTCATAAAACGAATGGAAATCACTATTTTTGAACTATATTATTTCCTTTAGATGTGTTCTCTTATGACACTTCTTAAAAACCCTCTACTGAGAACCAGCGAGGACGATGTTCTCACCCCCAACAGACTTCTCTTTTCAGGACAGACGAGGAAGCTCGTGGGTTTTTGTTAAGTTTTTGGATATGCTGCTTCTGTCTGTATACATATGTTATAGATTTTCCTTGCCTTTATTATTATAATCTTGTAAGAGGGATAGGAGTTGCACATTTGTATGTGTATAATTCTTATAAGATACTTATGTAAGAAGTTATGTAGATATGTATATACTTGTTTGTCTTTGAGATAAAGTATTTTTTTCAGTTTTTCAAAGAAAATAGCGAAACGGTTTCGAGTCAAAGGCTCCTATTTTAATATTAAGTATATGAAGTCGTCGTAATACTATTTTTGCTATCAGAGTGGCGCAGCCAGAAGCATGACATTCTGATAGTGAGGGTGTTACATTATGGTATCAGAGCAGTCTTTCCTGTAGAGCTTGAGGAATAGACTGACTATCCTTCAGTTGCATACTCTGAGTGTCTGTCATATTGTAGGTCTTGTCCAGATAACGAGAGTTAGAGCTTTATGCACATGACTACCTATTGATTAATGTCGTTAGTCTACCATTGCAAACATCAGAGTATTAAGTTTGGATGGCTTAATACTGATGGTTACGTATATAAGAGTACTAACGGGTTATCATAGGCGAAATAGAACTAATAGGTGACGCATATATTGGGGTTTGAGAAATGTAGAAGTTGAAGTTTGGGAAGTTTAAACTCTGAAGCTAATACGAGATTAGTATGCGGATGTTAATCACATCATTTTAACCCCAACCTGTTTTATAACCCTTCACAGCCTTGCTTTGTCATCACATGCTTGAACCATGTCATCTTTTGCGTCAAGCCTGCCTCGTAACTTCTGCTTTGCAATCACACTTCTACCCTTATACCTTTATACCATCTGAAAATCTAAGTGATTGAAACTGTATATATGTATATATGATGAGATCCTTTTTGCTTCTTCCTTAATTGTGTTTAAAAAGTAATGTTAATATAAGCCTCTCTTATTTTGTATCAATTTTCGAGGATGAAAATTTTTATAAATGGGGGAGGATGTAAAATCCCGGATTTTTAAAAATTTAATAATAAATTTATTTATAATTTATTATATTTAATTAAGATTATATTTTAAGAGATTTTATATATAAATTAAGCAATTTCTTATTTATGATCTAAAACTTTAGTAATTAAATAATAATAAGAATTTTATATGCTTTAAGTTGAATAATTAGATTTTAAACTTTATTTTATGATTATAAAGGAAATTGATTTTTATTATCTCTAATTATTGAATTGGAGTATTTATTTGAAAATAAATTTTAAGTTGATAATTAAATAGTATTTTATAGATATTATAGTTGGATTAAATTTGATTTTTAATTAATACTCTACCCAAACCCTAATTTTAACCCTAAATTCCCAAATGGGAACCCACTAACCCTACCCTAAACCCTAAATCGCCTCATCGTCACTCAACCACCGCTATCCCCTTCCTAATATACACACACTAAGCACCCAAAACCCTCAGCACACACACACTAACGCATAACACACCACCACTCACACACGTAGATTTGGAGAAGAGAGAAAGAGAGGGTGCCAGTGGAGGAGAAGCGAGGAGGGAGCTACCCAGTGCCGTCACCGCGCCACCATTGCATCCCGTCACTGTTCAAGCCACTGCCGGCACTATCTCGTGGAGCTACCACTGAGCTGCTACGCTTGAGGGGCCCCGATCCTCCACTAACGCATAACACACCAGAGGGATTGGGATGAGAGAGACACGAGGAGGGAGAAGGGATTCGCGTTGCCAGTTGCACTGTCACCGTGCTGGGCATCGTCGCCGTCGATGCAGTAAAGAAGGAGAAGTGGGTTGCGCGAGAGAGAAGAAGAAAGTCACCTGCGGCACCCCGAAAGCTTCTGTCGCCGTCAGCTCCATCTCTGCTTCTTCCACCATAGCCACTGCCCTTTGAGTTGCTGACGTGGTGGTGGCCGCGCCTCTGGTCATCGGGATATGCTTTCGGAGTTAACTGTTGGAGCTGTGGTTACTCTTTCTTGGTTTCTTGTTGACACATTACTATTCTTGATAAGAAATTATTAGGATAAAGGATGAAGGGAAAAGAAAAAGATGGAAAAAAAGACGCAGCGGAAACATAAAAGATAGATAAAAGGGTTTTCCTACTAGACCTCTAAGAAACCTATTCTTAGCAACCTAGGTCACCGGAAGGGGCTCCCTACTAGACCTTCAAAGAACCTGTCCTTGAAAACCTAGATCAGATGGATGAAAAACTAAAAGAAACCACAACACATATCACCCTAGAGTTGGATCCTGCAATCTTCTTCATGCAACAAGTAAAGCAAATCACTCACCTCACTTAATCACACAATAAAAACATGCTAAAAGCAACGAAAAAATTATTCATTAAAAGTTGTCTAAATTGTCTCAACAATGGTGTTTAAATAGACCCTTAAAAAACTAAAAGATAAGATTAGTTAAGATAACTAATTTAAATCAGATTTGATCTTGTTAGATTAGATCAGATTTGATTTAAATTTAAAATCTCTAAAAATACTACTAAGAAAATCAAAAGTAAATCAAATCTTTCAACAAACTCTAACATAAAAACAAATTAAAATAAATGCATAAAAAATTTGAAAATTAATAATAAATTATGCCTCCCATTGAATTTGAAAAGTATTATTTGGCTTCTTGTTATCCTACCTTAGCCCAATGGGACTTATGAGTTGTCGCCATTTTAGCACCACTGTTTTTGAGATGGACTCTTGGTATTCTTGATGTCCAAGATCGGAATGGTATAATTCTTCTAATATTCAAATCTTTGAATGTGACGGCATTACCCTTCCGCCTCTTAGCTCTAAAATGACGAAAATGCCCTCCTGACCACCCTCAGTCTCTTTTCAAAAAGAGTCGTCCTCGAATCTTGAATGAGAAGCTCTTCTTCCCTCCAAGGAATCCAAACCCAATCTTCGGGTTCAAGTATCATGCTTTCACCATACTTTCATGTGTGCAAGTTCAATCTTTCCAGCCATACTTTCACTATCTTATTCAAAGTGTGCAATTAGTTGTCTTTCTTCCTTTTCATCCATATTAATGCCTCCATAATTGACCAGTGAATCAGCAAAACTTTAGAAAGTTATCAGAAAAACACTAGAAATTCCATGATTAGATATATGAGAAATTAAAAAATCTGTAGAATTCAATGATACTAATACACTCATGTCTAAGCTAGAACTTTCTAGATTTTCCTCACAAGTGTGTTTATTGCTCTCAGTTTCTTTTTCGCTCATGGACTCCTCTCTCTCACTATTCTCCTCTTTTCACTCAAATATTCAATCTCTTTTTCTATTTCTTTTCTCTCTTGATTTTTAAAATTCCTCACATCCCAAGGATCCATTTGAGAAATTCTTCACTTTTAGATCCTCCAAGTACACATGACCTTCTAGAGCATACTCAACAAATTCTTCCATCTCTGGCTTTGAAGAAGAATGAAAGATAGGCATGGAAGAAATCATCTTCTTATGTCGATCTATAATATCCTTCTTGAAATCAAAAACTTTGACTTTTTCTGATCCTCAAACTTTGCCCTTTTAGAATCCCAAATTGCTATAAATTGTTGCATATGCTCCATGTTAATGGCCAATTTGACCAAATCCTCCATGGTCTCGTAACTGTAGCGTTGTACTTTATCTGCAAGGTCTTCGCTTAATCCAAACAAAAATCGTTCCATGAGGACCTTAGGACACAATTTAATATTGTCTTTGTCCATCAAGTATAGAAACTCCTTGTGGTACTCCATCACTGATTGTGAATCTTGTTGTAACCTACAAAATTTTCTAAAAAATTTGTTGTGGTATGATGATGTCACAATTCGATTCCTCATGTAGTATGATGATGGCACAAACTAGCTCCTCATAATTTTCTTCATCTTCTCCTAGCTGCAAATCGGGCTCTTTCCGTACCATCTTCTAGATCTTCCTAATTCAGTCCACCATATACAGGCAGCATTAGAAAAATTGGCTTGTACCAGTCGAACATTCTTTTCCTCTAAAAGGATGCAATTTGCAAAAATCGACTCTACCTTCCTTTCCCATCCGAAATAAGCTTCAGGATCATTCATCCCTTTAAATGTAGGGATTTGTAACCGAGAACTCTTTTTCACATATGAGATTTCTTCATCATCACTATCGTAATAGTCAATCATTTTTTTTGTGACTCTTTTTTTTTTCTCTTCTTTTTTTTCTTTATTTTTGTGGACTCTAAAGTGAATTTTTAAAAATTAAAGAGAGAAAAAAAAGAGACTAAACATGACCCATAGAACATGTAGATAAATAAAAAATTAGCTATGACCAGTAACTGATACCATATGATAAGAAATTATTAGGACGAAGGATGAAGGGATAAGAAAAAGATGGAAAAAATGACGCAGCGAAAACATAAAAGATAGATAAAGGATTTTACTACTAGACCTCTAAGAAACCTATTATAAACAACCTGGGTCACTGGAAGGGCCTCCTTACTAGACCTTCAAAGAACCTGTCTTTGAAAACCTAGATCCGAGGGATGAAAAACTGAAAGCATCCCCCACGCAGATCACCTTATTGTTGGATCCTTCAATCTTCTTCATGCAACAAGCAAAGCAAATCACTCATCATACTTAATCACGCAAAAGAAAAAACATGCTAAAAGCAGTGAAAATTTTATTCATCAAAAGTTGTCTAAATTGTCTCACCAAAGGTGTTTAAATAGACCCCTAAAAAACTAGCTAAAAGATAAGATAAGATAACTAATTTAAATCAGATTTTATCTTATTGGATTAGATCAGATTTGATTTAATTTTTTAAAATCTGAAAGATATGATAACTAATTTAAATCAGATTTGATCTTATTAGATTAGATCAGATTTGATTTAAATTTAAAATCTCTAAAAATACTACTGAGCAATCAAAAGTAAATCATATCTTTCAACAAACTCTAACATCGAAACAAATTAAAATAAATGCCTCAAAAATTTTAAAATTAATAATAAATTATGCCTCCCATTGACTTTGAAAAGTACTATTGGGCTTCTTGTTGTCCTCCCTTAGCCCAATGGGCCTTTTGACTTGTCGCCATTTCAACACCACTATTTTGAGACGGACTCTTGGTCTTTTTGATGTTCAAGACCGGCATGGTACAATTCTTCTATTATTCAAATCTTTGAATGTCATGACATTACCCTTCTGCCTCTTAGCTCTAAAATGACGAAAATACCCTCCTGACCACGTATCATCCTCTCCCTCTTCAAAAAGATTCGTCCTCGAATCTTGAATGAGAAGCTCTTCTTCCCTCCAAGGAATCCAAAACCAATCTCCAGGTTCAAATACTATGGTTTGATGGCTCTTCTCTACCCACTGAATTGTAGCTATGTTCTTCATTTGTGCAAGTTCAATCTTTCTAGCCATACTTTCACCATCTTGTTCAAAGTGTGCAATTAGTTATCTTTCTTTCTTTTCATCCATATTAATGCCTCCATAATTGACCAGTGAATCAGCAAAACCTTGGAAAGTTGTTAGAAAAATACTAGGAATTCCATGATTAGATATATGAGAATTAAAGAATCTGTAGAATTCAATGATGCTAATGCACACTTGTCTAAGCTAGAACTTTCTAGATCTCTCTCACAAGTGTGTTTATTGCCCTCATTTTCTTTTTCACTCATGGACTCCTCTCGCTCACTATTCTCCTCGTTTCTCTCAAAACTCTTGCTTTCAATCAAACATGGATTCTTTTCACTCAAACATTCAATCTCTTTTTCTATTTCTTTTCTATCTTGATTTTTAAATTCCTCACATCCCAAGGACCTAATTGAGAAATTTTGCACTTTTGGATCCTCTAAGTACATATCACCTTCTACAGTATACTCAACAAATTCTTCCCTCTCTGGCTTTGAAGAATAATGAAAGATAGGCATAGAAGAAGTCATCTTCTTATGTCGATCAATAATATCCTTCTTGATATCAGAAACTTTGAATTTTGCCTGATCCTCAAAGTTTGCCCTTTTGGACTCCCAAATTGCTATAAATTATTGCATATGCTCCATGTCAATGGTCAATTTGATCAAATCCTCCATGGTCTCATAACTGTAGCGTAGTACTTTATCTGCAAGGTCTTCACGTAATCCAAATAAAAATCGTTCTATAAGGACCTTAGGACACAGTTTAATATTGGCCTTGTCCATTAAGTATAGAAACTCCTTGTGGTAATCCATCATTGATTGTGAACCTTATGGTAACTTACAAAATTTTCTAAAAAATTCGTTGTGGTATGATGATGGCACAACTCGATTCCTCATGTGGTATGATGATGGCACAAACTGGCTCCTCATGATTTTTTTCATCTTCTCCCAGCTGCAAATTGGACTCTTTCTGTACCGTCTTCTAGATATTCCTAATTTAGTCCACCATATATGGGCACTTCAAAAAAATTGGCTTGTACCAGTCGAACCTTCTTTTCCTCTAAAAGGATGCAATTTTCAAAAATCGACTCTACCATCCTTTCCCATCCGAAATAAGCTTCAGGATCATTCCTCCCTTTAAATGCATGAATTTGTAACCAAGAATCCTTTTTTGCATATGAGATTCCTTCGTCATCACTATCATAATAGTCAATCATTTTTTTGTGACTTTTTTTCTTTTCTTTTTTTTTTGTTTTTGTTTTTGTGGACTCTAAAGTGAATTTGCAAAAATTAAAGAGAGAAAAAAAACAAAGGGACTAAACAAGACCCATGGAACATGTAGATAAATAAAAATTTACCTACGACCTGTAACTGATACCGGATGCTAAGAAATTATTCGGACGAAGGATGAAGAAATAGGAAAAATATGGAAAAAAAAAGACTCGGCGAAAACATAAAAGATTGAAAAAGGGGTTTCCCAGACCTCTAAGAAACCTGTTCTTAGCAGCCTAGGTCACCAGAAGGGGCTCCCTACTAGACTTTCAAAGAACCTGTCCTTGACAACCTAGATCAGAGGGATGAAAAACTGAAAGCAACCACCATGCAGATCACCTTTGTGTTGGATCCTTCAATCTTCTTCATGCAACAAGCAAAGCAAATCACTCACCTCACTTAATTACACAATTAAATCATGCTAAAAGCAACGAAAAATTTATTCATCAAAAGTTGTCCAATTTGTCTCACCAAAGGTGCTTAAATAGATCCCTAAAAAAAACTAGCTAAAAGATAAGATAAGATAAGATAACTAATTTAAATCTGATTTGATCTTATTGGATTAGATCAGATTTGATTTAAATTTTTAAAATCCTAAAGATATGATAACTAATTTAAATCAGATTTAATCTTATTAGATTAATGATATTTGATTTAAATTTATAATACGTAAAAATACTACTAAGCAAATCAAAAGTAAATCAAATCTTTTCAACAAACTCTAACATCAAAACAAATTGAAATAAATCCCTAACAAATTTGAAAATTAATAATATATTATGCCTCCCATTGAATTTGAAAAGTATTATTGGGCTTCTTATTGTCCTGCCTTAGCCCAATGGGCCTTAAGAGTTGTCGCTATTTCAGCACCACTGTTTCTGAGACGGACTTTTGGTCTTCTTTATGTTCAAGACTGGCATGGTACAATTCTTCTAGTATTCAAATCGTTGAATGTGATGAGATTACCCTTTTGCCTCTTAGCTCTAAAATGACGAAAATGCCCTCCTGACCACGTATCATCCTCTCCCTCTTCAAAAAGATTCGTCCTCGAATCTTGAATGAGAAACTCTTCTTCCCTCCAAAGAATCTAAATCCAATCTCTGTGTTCAAATATCATGGTTTGATGGCTCTTCTCTATCCACTAAATTGTGGCTATGTCCTTCAAGTGAGCAATTTCAATCTTTCCAGCCATACTTTCACCATCTTGTCCAAAGTGTGCAATTAGTTGTCTTTCTTCCTTTTCATCCATATTAATGCCTCCATAATTGACCAATAAATAAGCAAAATCTTGGAAAGTTGTCAAAAAATACTAGGAATTCCATGGTTAGATATATAAGAAATTAAAGAATCTGTAAAATTCAATGATACTAATGCACTCTTGTCTAGGCTAGAACTATCTAGATCTTTCTCACAAATGTGTTTATTGCTCTCAGTTTCTTTTTTGCTCATGGACTCCTCTCGCTCACTATTCTCCTTTTTTCCCAAAAAACTCACACTTTCAATCAAACATAGATTCTTTTCACTCAAACATTCAATCTCTTTTTCTATTTCTTTTCTCTCTTGATTTTTAAATTCCTCACATCCTAAGGACCCATTTGAGAAATTTCATACTTTTGGATCCTCCAAGTACATATGACCTTCAACAGCATACTCAACAAATTCTTCTATCTCTAGCTTTGAAGAAGAACGAAATATAGGCATAGAAGAAATCATCTTCTTATGTCGATCTATAATATCCTTCTTGAAATCAGAAACTTTGACATTCGCCTGATCCTCAAATTTTGCCCTTTTGGACTTCTGAATTGCTATAAATTATTGCATATGCTCCATGTCAATGGCCAATTTGACCAAATCCTCCATGGTCATGTAACCGTAGCGTTGTACTTTATCTACAAGATCTTCGTGTAATCCAAACAAAAATCGTTCCATAAGGACCTCAGGACTCAGTTTAATATTGGCCTTGTCCATCAAGTATAAAAACTCCTTGTGGTACTCCATCACTGATTGTGAATCTTTTTGTAACTTACAAAACTTTCTAAAAATTTTGTTGTAGTATGATGATGGCACAACTCGATTCCTCATATAGTATGATGATGGTACAAACTAGCTCCGCATGATTTTCTTCATCTTCTCCCAGCTGCAAATCGGGCTATTTCCGCACCATCTTCTAGATCTTGCTAATTCAGTCCACCTTATACAGGCAGCATAAAAAAATTGGTTTCTACCAGTTGAACCTTCTTTTCCTCTGAAAGGATGCAATTCTCAAAAATTGACTTTGCCTTCCTTTTCCATCCGAAATAAGCTTCAGGATCATTCCTCCCTTTAAATGGATAGATTTGCAACAGAGAATCCTTTTTCGCATATGAGATTCCTTCATTCACTATCGTAATAGTAAATCATTTTTTATCACTCTTTTTTTTTCTTTTCTTTTTTTTTTTGTTTTTGTGGTCTCTAAAGTGAATTTGCAAAAATTAAAAAGAGAAAAAAAAACAAAGAGACTAAACAAGACTCATGGAATGTGTAGATAAATAAAAATTATCTACGACCTGTAACTGATACCAGATGATAAGAAATTATTAGGCCAAAGGATGAAGGGATAAGAAAAAGATGGAAAAAAAGACGCAGTAGAAACATAAATGATAGATAAAGGGATTTTCCTGCTAGACCTCTAAGAAACCTATTCTTAGCAACCTAGGTCACCATAAGGGGCTCCCTACTAGACTTTCAAAGAACCTGTCTTTGACAACCTAGATCAGAGGGATAAAAAACTGAAAGCCACCACCACAGAGATCAGCTTAGTGTTGGATCCTTCAATCTTCTTCATGTAACAAGCAAAATAAATCACTCGTCCCACTTAATAACACAATAAAAACGTACTAAAAGCAACGAAAAATTTATTCATAAAAAGTTGTCTAAATTGTCTCACCAAAGTTGTTTAAATAGACCCCTAAACTAGCTAAAAGATAAGATAAGATAAGATAACTAATTTAAATTAGATTTGATCTTATTGGATTAAATCAGATTTGATTTAAATTTTTAAAATCCTAAAGATATGATAACGAATTTAAATTAGATTTGATCTTATTAGATTAGATCTGATTTAAATTTAAAATCCATAAAAATACTACTAAGCAAATCAAAAGTAAATCAAATCTTTCAACAAACTCTAACATAAAAACAAATTAAAATAAATGCATAAAAATTTTGAAAATTAATAATAAATTATGCCTCCCATTGAATTTGAAAAGTGTTATTGGGCTTCCTGTTGTCCTGCGTTAGCCCAATGGGTCTTATGAGTTGTCGCCATTTTAGCACCAATGTTTTTGAGACGGACTCTTGGTCTTCTTGATATCCAAGACCGGCATGCTACAATTCTTCTATTATGAATCTTTGAATGTGACGACATTACCCTTCTGCCTCTTAGTTCTAAAATGACAAAAATGCCCTCCTAACCACGTATTAGTTCTTGCTCTGAAGCTCTTAGTCGCTGCTCTATTATAGATTATTGAGTTTTACATGGCGTTAATGTATTAGGGTTGAGCTGTGGCTCTTGCATGCTGTATTTAGAGGATGTGACTACTGCAGGAGTTGTCAGTATTGATGCCGCTGCTGCGAGATAAGAATAGAAATGTAGTTTGTTGCGTAATTGATTCACGAATGAGGTTGGGGCGATTTTTTAAACTCAATTTACTATCAAGAAGGCGATATAAATACAAAAAATATACTTTTATGATTTTCGTAAGTTTTATGGATTGAATTGAGCTGCTCTAAATGATTGAAGTAGTTTGTCTGATTGACTTGTTGACTATTTGCGAAAGCTGAGTATTTTGTTTTGTTGGTTCACTTGGTTGATTTGGTTTGTTTGATTTATCGAAAAAGATTTTGAAAATTAGATATGATTTGAGATATGAAATTGATTTGATTTTGAAAGCAGTTTAATTTTTAATTGGTTTGATTTAATAAACGATTTGATATTAGAATTAGTGATATTTTGGAAAAGGATTTGAGATTTGGAAATGGTTTGGATGGGACCTGCACGGGTGGCAAAGTTCGAGTTTTAGGGGAGGTGCTGTCAAAATTTTTATAAATATTTAAGGATAATGATTTTTGAGTCTTTGATGAAAAGTTACAAGTTTGAAAAAAAGCTGAGATTGATTTATTTAACTGAAGCAATTTGTTGTGAGGGGTTGAAGTATTTAGAACTTGATTTGGAAATGAGATGGATTTCGAGACTTTAAAAATGTCTTAACTATAAATGGTTTCGATGTAGTTTGGGGTTTTGGTCGAGTAAAGAACGATGATTTAACTTGATTTTCAAAAGAATGAATTTGGTTTAATTAATTACAAAGAGGATTATGTTTCGAGTATTCGATTGAACGGTAATGAGATTGGTTGCCGCTTCCCTAAAGTTCAGAGACTTTGCCGTGAAATTTAAGTTAAAAAATCTTGAGTTAAGGTATTTGATCTAATTTAATAACCTATTTTGTCTTGAGTTGATTTGAGGAAAGAATTATAATTTATAAGTATGATTGATGTTGTGAGGATGGTGGTTTTGTCCCGCTCACGGATTTGGCAAGTTGAGGATGAGGGATTCCCTCTCTTGTCGTGGGATGGATGTAGAGAAGGTGGAAAGGCACTCTCCTTCATATTATTTTCTCCTATATTCTTCTTTGGTTGCAAGGTGGAAAGGCACACTCCTTCGATGTAAAAAGGTACACTCATTGATGATACCTCCAAGAGAAGGTGGAAAGGCACTCTTTCGTTTGTGTTCCTCCTGGGGATGTGCAGCCTAGAGAACAATGTTTGGATTAGCTACCAGATGTGTCAGGTTCTGGCAATTTATCCGACACGTGACTTATGGCCAATAGGACAGACGTGCATCATAATTGCATTTGTTTGCTTTGTTTGGGTGTACTTATGTGTTTTGGTTTGCCTATCTGATGAATTCTTTTTAACTGGTAACTATGAATACTTGCTGTAACTATTCTTTAAATGTGTTTGCCTTGTATTTTGTTTGTGCTTGTAAGTGATTTTTGTTTTGAGTTTTTATGGTGGTTAATTTGACTAGGGCCGGAGGTCAAGATGATTTGATTTGGGCCAGAGGTCGAGTTGATTTGATTTGGGCTGGAGGCCGTGATTTGATAAGTTTGATTAGGTTGTCCCTGATATATATTTAAATGATATGGTAAGTTAATTTATTTAGAATTCTTATAAAAATGGTGTGAATGTTAAGTTTGGATAAATAAATATTGTGATATTTGAAAACATTCAGAAAACAAATGGAAATCACTGTTTTTGAACTATATTCTTTCCTTTATACGTATCCTCTTATGACACTTCCTAAAAATCCTCTACTGAGAACTAGCGAGGACGATGTTCTCACCCTTACAGACTTCTCTTTTCAGGACAGACGAGGAAGTTTACGAGTTTTTGTTAAGTTTTTGGATATGTTACTTCTGTTTGTATACATATGTTATAGATTTTCCTCACCTTTTTTTATTCTAATCTTATAAGAGGGATAGGAGTTGTATGTTCTGTATGTATATAATTCTTATAAGCTACTTATGTAAGAAGTTATGTATATATGTATATGCTTGTTTGTCTTCAAGATAAAGTATTTTTTTCTTTTTCAAAGAAAATAGCGATATGGTTTCGAGTCAAAGGCTCCTATTTTAATAATTGGTATATGAAGTTGTTGTAATACTTCTTGCTATCAGAGTAACGCAGCCGGATGCATGACATTCTGATAGTGAGGGTGTTACACCAGAAGTGTCAGATCTGGCAGTTTAACCGACATGTGAGCTTAAGGCTAGTTGGACAGGCTTGCATCAAATTGCATTTGTTTATTATTGTTTGAGTGTGCATAATTATTTTGGTTTGCCTAACTGATTATTCTGCTTAACTGTTAACTGTACTACTTGTTCGAATTGTGTTTAATTGTGATTGCTTTGTATTTAATTTCTGTTTGTGATTGATCCTATGAACTGAATACTGTACTAAGCAATTGTAGTATTGAGGAGAAGAGATTAGTGAATTTAACCCTGTGTGGATTAGTGAAAATCCTAGGCTTGAACTTCTGTGAAGTTGGAGATTAGGATTGTCTAGTGGGTTCATGTTTCTTTATATAGTCTTTATTTAGCACTATTACCCTACTGAGAACCTTCGGGTTCTCACCCATCATGGATTTTTCATTTTTTCAGATGCAAGGCATGATGTACCTCGCTGAGAGTGCGGGATTCTATTTGGCAAAGCAAAGAAGACTTTTTGAAGTTTCTTTTAGCTTATTTAGAGCTTTCTCCACTTTTGAAAACTTTATTGTATATTTTCTCTTAAAGGTTTTTATTTGAAGAAACAGGACATCTATTTTGTATGCTTTTCTGGTTTTAATATTCTAGCTGGTCTTTTTTTCGTGGGTCGAGACTAGTAACTACTATGCATATATCTCTTTATGTATCTTATCATGGAACTTACGATAACTCTCGCTTTTGTATCCGATGTTTTTACCTCTTTAATGCGTTCGTGTACAATTTTCGATGTTTAATTTTTATTCATAGACTTCTAGTTATGATATTATTCTTTTATATCTATATGTATATTTTCTCTTCTTAGTGTCGTAATGCCTCGTCGTTATTGATTTACGACTTAAGCATAAAGTTCTATGTGGTAAGGTGTTACAGTCATCGCCCATGGAAGGTCTGCTTGCATCTTCTTGATGCTCTTCTCCTCGACGTTGCACGAAGGCCTTCGGAGCTATTGGCATCGCCGCCGCGAAGGTCTACTTTGTTGTCGTCGTTGACCGATCCATTGGTACCCTTCTCTCTCTTCGAGTTCTCTCTCTCTATCCGAGGCTCCAAGGTTAATGTCCCTCTTCAAACTCTCTCTTTCTGTCTCTCTCTTAATACGACGTCTCTCTTTACTCGCTGTGGAGTAATCACTTCGCCGTCACCTTCCTTCCTCCAGCGGGTTAGCACTTCTGCCTCCATTTAATTTTGGTTATTTTGTTAATTTTCTTTATTCTAATTTCTGAGCTATTCTGTTGCTGGTTGTTGAGTTTTCTAATTTAGTTGTTGATGGTGCTATGGTGTAGTGCTTCACTGCATTATGCTGAAATTTTTTTGATTTTGAATTGTTTATATTATGATTTTGATTCTAAATTTTTTTATGGTGATTTTTATGATTCTGAGTTATTTATGCTGATTTTTCTTTATTCTTAGTTGTTGATTTTCATTGCTGATTTTTCTAATTCTTAGTTGGGGTGGTCATGGCAATGGAAAACCCTCTACATGGCTTACAATATGTACAAACCCCACTATGAACTAAGAAAAATATTCTTAGAAGATGAAGGCGACTTTATGGGAGTGGAAGTAAGCATCCTCTTCCTTTCTTTTTCTTTTTTTTGTCACCTATTTGTTAGTGGATTAGCAAATGCTATGGTTCTGCTTGGAGATGTTCTTTTTGGGCTGATAATGCAACCTTTGTTTCTCCTTTAATATTTTATTTTCAAGGAGTTAGGGTGCATTTATTTGAGGTAAAAATGGGAGAAAAAGAAAGGAAAAGAAAAAAATTTGAAGGAAAATAGCTATTTTTTTGTTTAGCTGAATGAAAAAGTAAAAAAAAAAAAAACATGACTAGTGTAAAAAAGTAAGTCAGACCCATTGGAATTTTTTTCTTCTAACATTAGATGGAAAATGGAAGAAAAATGTATTTGGTATTAATATTCCAATATTATTCTCTATTTTTTAATATATTTTAAAATATGTAAGGATAAAACTATCTTTTCATAATATTATATATTATTTTCTTTCTCTTCATTTTTCTTTCATTCGTTCATATCTAAGAAAAATAAAATTTCACTAATTTTTTTTTCTTTCTCTTCTTTTCTTTCAATTTTATTCCTCTCTATTTCTTTCCTTCCAACCAAATAAAGGCTTGGTTCTCTAGTCATCATGTGATTTGTAACCATATGTGAAGTAACAAAATATAATAAAGCAAAGGATACGAAAATGACACAAAGTAAATAAGGTTGCTGATTTATTTTATTCTTAGTTAGTAGTAGAATATTATATGTCTTTGTAATTTACGTGTATTTTGATTTTTTTTAGTTATAAAGGTTGATGTTTATGAACTTTTAATCATAAATTATAGATAATTTATTATTTAAAATTGTAAAAATTTTTATTTTATTCGTTTAGAATTTATTAAATTTAAATATTTAAAAATATATATTAAATTTTTAATAATTTTATTTTATATTTAATTAAATCGGTTAAACTCTAGTTTAACATCTAAATCATCGAACTAGTCACTTCACTAGTTTACACACCGGTTCGCTTCTCACAACCTTGATAAAACTTGATTTAAAACTCAGAGCAACTCTAATGGGATACTTTTTAGGTAGCACTTTTAATTTTTACAATAACTAAATTGATTTGAAATTAAAATTTACATTAGATATAATCTTTGAAACGATACTGGTAATTCTATCAGTAAGGAGATGCAGCCACTTTAATATCCATTAAACTTATTAAATGAACATTATAATGTTATTAATAAATTGAAATGAGATCAAGCATTGGAGTGACAAAACTCATATTGAGTATCAAATCAATTTTTATGATATATGGTCCCACAAATATTTATGTGGCACTTTGTAGGACTCAAAATAAAATAAAACTAAAACCAAGCATTCGAGATGCTTTTAATGTGAAATCTCTCACTTCAATATTTGGTTTTATTTCAATTTAAACTTTTTTAATTATTTCAAAATTTAGAAAAAAAATTAGAATTTTGTGGACGTGGGGATTGAAAATTTTGTGTATTTGGATTGAAAAAAATTTAAAATTTTATAAATAATTGAGAAAAGAACTTACATTAAATTAATTTAGATATACCTTTTTATCAAATTGATAAAAATATAATAAAGAAATAGAATAATAAAATACAGAAGTACAATTGAGTATATCTAATTTATTTGAGTATATTTTGGTTGAGTGTTTGTTGCAACGTTACAATAACAACATTACAATGACGACATTACAATATTCGTTTGGTGAGTTTAATGGATTATACAAATGATAGCATACTACTCATCTTTCTTTAAAATAATACGATTTTTTTTACTGATGTCAGTATTATTTGAAAGATGATGTCCAATATAAATTTTAATTTTAAATTATTTTAAGTACTGTAGAAGTTAAGAATGATATCCAAAATTAATTCCATTGGAGTTGCTCTTAAGCTTCATTTAGTATTGAAGATCGAAGAGAAGGGGATATTTATGAGAGTAAAGAGGAGAGAGGCTTAGGTGAGAGAGATAAATTAAAATTAAATTTGATTTTCTTAGGGTATTGTTTAGTTTGTGAGAAAATGAAAAGAAAGAAAAAGGATGAAAAAAATGAATGGAAAATTTTTTCCCTCTTGTTTGGATATAAAAAAAAATAACAAGGGTCTCACCAAAAAATTTTTTTCATCACAAGCAAAAAAACAAGAGAAAAAAATGTATCTTTTATGTATTTCTAATACTACTTTTAGTTATATGGTTAATGTTCATGGTTCAGTTTTTTATTAAATTGAACTGGAATTGCACTAAACCATTTTAAAAGGTTTAGAAACTAAACCAAACTGCTTTGTCACATAAGAAATTGGTTTTAAACCTGTTTACAATACAGTGCACCAGTTTAAATTAGTTCATAAAAATAAAACCAGTTTCAATTGAAAAAACCAATTTAAACTAGTTTATAGGCTAAAATTAACTTTAACATATAAAAAATTAATTTTTACATCCTCTCTCTCTCTCCCTCTCTCCCCCTTCCCCTCTTTTTTCCTTCTCTATCTCTCTCTCTCCCTCTCCCCTCCTTCTCTCTCTTTCTCTCTTTTTCTCTTTCTCCCTTTCTCTCTCTGTCTCTCTTTTTTCTCTATATCTTCTTTTTTCTCTTCATCTCTCTTCCGCTTTCTCTTTCCCTCTCTCTCTCCTTCCTCTCTTCTTCCCCCTCTTCTCTCTCTCCCTCCCCTATCTCTTCCTCTCTCCCTCCTCTCTCTGTTTCTCTCTCTATTCCCTTTTCTCTCTCTCCCCCTATCTCTTCATCTCTCTCCTTGTTCTCCTACTCCTCTCTCTCCCTCTCTTCTTCTTTCTCCTTCTCTCTCTTTCCCTCTCTTCTTCTCTCTCTCTCTCTCTCCTCTTCTCTCTCTTTATCTATCTTTTTTCTCTCTCCATCCTCCTCTCTCATTTTCTCCTCCTCTCTCTCTTTATCTCCCTTCTCTTTTCTCTCTTCTTCCTCCTCTCTTTTCTTCTTTTCTCTCTTTCTTCTCCTTCTCTCTCTTCAGAGAGAAGAGGAAGAGAGAGAGAGAAAGAAAGAGAAAGGAGAGAGAGAGAGAGAAAGAAGAGATAAAAAAGGAAGAGAAAAAGAGAGAGAAAAGAGAATAGAGGGAGAGAATGAGAGAAAGAAGAGAGAGAAGAGGGGAGAAAGAGAGAAGCGAGAGAGAGGGGAGGGGAGAAGAGGAAAAGGAGAGAGACAGAGGAAGAGAGAGAGAGGAGTGGAAAAGAGGAGGAGAGAAAGAGAAGGAAGAGAGAAAGCGAAGGAGACTGACAGAAGAAGAGAGAGATGAGGGGGAGAGAGGGGGAGAGAGAGAAAAGGGAGAGAGAAAGAAAAAGAGAGAGGGGGAGGAAAAGGGAGAAGGGAAAGAGGGGGAGAAAAGGAGAGAGAGGATGAAATGAAGGGGAGAGAGAGTGGGGGAAGAAAATGAGGGAGTGAAGGAGAGAAAGAATAGGGAGAGGAGAGAAGAAAGAGGGAGAGAAACAAAGACAGAGAGAGAAAAGGAAGGGAAGAAAGAGGGAAAGGAGAGAGAGAGAGAAGAGGGAGAAGAAAGAAGAGATACAGAGAAGGGAAGGAGGGAGAGAAGAAGGAGAGAGAGAGTGAGAGGAGGGGAAGAAATAGGAGAGAGAGAGAGAGAGAGAGAGAGAGAGAGAGAGAGAGAAAAGGAAAGCAGAGAGAGGAATAAAGGAAGAGAGAGAGGGGAGGAAGAGAGAGGAGGGGGAGAAAGAGGGGGGAAAGAGAGTATGTAAAAAGTAAAAACTAAAAATTAATTTTGGAGTTTGGATAAAACCAGTTTTATTTGGTTTAAAATCAAACTGAACCATGAAAAATTAATTTTCTAAACACTAGATTTTATAAGAACTACAATTTCAGTTCAGTTTTTTATTTGAAAAAATTGATTTATTTAAAACAGTTTTAATTCAATTTAGTTAAACCAATTTTTTTGAATACCCCTAATTGTTATTAATAATTATTAATATAAGTTTATTTTTAATATATTATTATAGTAAATGTAATACCTTACCACACAGAGCTTTACACCTAGGATGTAAATCAGAGGTGGCAAGGCGCTACAACCTCTAAAAATGAAAATATATAGAATAATATTGAAAAATTTATATAGTGTACAAAGAGCCTTGACAAACGGATAAAACAAAATTACAAAATAAAAAGCGCAACGCTCAGGAAACGTGATTACTTGCGCGTGAAGAAACTAAGGTTTAAAGGCATAAATAAACAGAAAATAGGAATAGAGGGTCAATAATATAAAAATAACAAGCTCCTACTCTACCTGCGAAGCTAAGGTTGGCCGGAGAATATTTACATACATTTATACATATCCCAAATCCAAAATACATAGATAAAACCCTAGTTCTCTATAATCCTCTAGGAGGATCAAAATAAACAAGTATATAAGAGGAGATCTATATATATACATATATCAAAAGAATAAAGGATACCCCAAAATGAAAACCACTTCGCTGCAGAAGCTTCAGACGCCTACCGAGGTGCCTCTCGACCTGCATCTGAAAAATAACAACACAGTATAGAATGAGAATCGGAGGTCCTCAGCATGGTGAAGGTGCCACACATATAAGATATAAGGTCCTGGGAATGCCAGAGGCAATCTTAGAATGCCGTCATTCAGTTATAAAGCTTAAGGAACTAAAAACAGAAGCCGTAAATGGGTGGTTCTCTAAGGATTTCTAAACTAAACTAATTCCTTAAATCTAACTAAAACTGAACTAGAATCCTAAATCTCTCCGCCTTTCGTCCGTTCCTCCATCTTCGATGAAATTACAAAGACAAACAAGCAAACAAAGGCAGACAAAGGTAGAATACATATAGTACAAATAGCAAGTATAACAACTAGCATGTTATAAGCAGTTAAGCATTCCCAGTTAATGCGCAATCAAACAATTCAAACAATATGCACATGATGCATGCCTGTCCTATGGCTGATGAGGCTCATCTGTCAGTTATCAAGCCAACCCGACAAGTCCGGCTGCTAAACCCTGGACTGTCCCCCGTCACGCATCCCCATGAGTCTATGCATAGTTTTTTCTCTTTTCATTCATAATTTATACATTCATATATATAACTTTACTCAATGGGGGTTACCATTCTAGGAAATTTATACGTGCCCAGTCACTCTTACAACGTAGAGTCAACAGAGTATCGAGTCTCAACCTAGAACATGTGGTGGCTAGCCACGGTGCTTTACCCAGGGAAACTCGTATCTCAGATAATCATTTCACATACATTTATTAACATCTCATAATCACTCATTATGGCTGTAAAGTCACTTTATACATAATATGTTTGCATTTTTATACATAGTTTATCATAACCCAGAGCAAGTGGGGCGAAACTACAACCCTTGCGTCTACCCAGGAGGTACGTTCTCATATGCCCAGGAGGAACAAAGCAAGGGATCCTAACCTCCCACCATCTCGCTGGGGGCGATTTTACAATACTAGGAGGAACAAGGAAGGGGATCCTCACCTTCCACCATCTCCTGGGTCACACTTTCAAGAAAGAGTTCTCAGATGCAACATTTATTCCTTTCATTAGTTAGTTTCATAATTGAAATAGTACAAATATATACATATACATAAGCACCCTACCTTCTCATACCTGAATCATCACTTCTCAAACTTCCTTCATCCCCAAGTTACCACCTATTCCTAGCTTCATCTCATTACTAGGCTTACTAACAAGATCTAGGACCAAAGGAATGAAAATAGAAGTTTAGAGGTTTAAAATCAAGTTTAAAACACAAAAATCTCATGTGCTGAAAATAGGGTTCATGCGTACACGTGGGCCATGCATACACGTGGGAGTGCATTTCTGAAAGGTCACGCGTACGCGTGGGCATACAATTTTCTATGCTCGCATACGCAAGCACCCTGCTCGCGTACGTGAGATACCCAACCCGAATAGGTTGGTCGCGTCGCGTGCAGTGGTCGCGTACGCAAGTTATGCAGAACAGCAAAAATGCTGAATGCTGCCGAATTTTCAGCTTTGCACTCCAAACTTCCGACGCGCATAACTTTTTTATTTTAAATCATTTTGCATCTGTTCTTCAAACGACGTATACTTCACGGACCCAATTTTCATTTGAAATAGATTTGAAAGAATTTGGTGGTTCAGAAGCCAAGTTATTACTTGCTGAAGTTTGGCTAAAATTCAATTTTTCACAAAAACCTCAAACCACAAGTTTTAAAAACCAAACCCACTCCCAACCTTCTACACACATATATTCAGCACCCGAACACCAATTAAATTCAGCACCCCAGCACCAATTACCACATTACATTTATCATATGTTACCATATACAACCATTCCTCAACTTTAATCAACCATATGCACAAATTTCCTAATAATGTTAACAAAATCATCAAAATACCACCATCCGTTCCTATTTACTCATATCACCATTATCAACTTATCTGCTAACAACCTAGCATCATCAAAAACAATAATCATGCAGCAAATACTCAATTTATATCATATTCATCATCAAGGGCGCTATGCATTAAACATGATCATACGTTCCAACCTATCCTATGGTCATCCAGCCTAAGTTTTCATAGGACATTATATATTAAATACGTGAAACCTAAACCATACATTGGCCAATTTCCACGTATTTTCCAAGGCACCCACTTAAGCGGAGAGCAATCCCTCAACACCAAAATTCAGCAACTAGATCTCACTCCAAGCTTCCAATTAAGCTTCCAACATGTCCAACTGCCTCATATCACATATATACATACACCTAACATATTTATCACAAACATATCCCCAAAATTCAATACAAAAAATACTAAACCAAGGAATTAACTAGGGTTCTATAATTCTTACCTTACACAAGCACCAAGGAAGCAAGATTGAACGTTTCCCTCAAGCTAATTCGAGCCTAAACATCAAAATTGAATAATTTTCAACATCTTGGCTCATAAATTTCAAAATAGGAAATGATAAAATTGAGAAAGAAAACGTGACTTTCTTACCTTACAATGTACTAGGCTTTGTAGAGCTTGACGCTGCGGTCGCGTGGCCATAAACGGTGCGGTGATCGGAGCTCCGGATCAAATGTTATGTGGATTTGATTGAGAATCAAGGGTTTGGTGTTTTGGGGTGTTCTTCCCCTTTTCCATTGTTTCCAGCGTGTAAATGGAAATTTTTAAGGGAAGGGAACTGAACTTTTGGCCTTTTATGTGATGGACTTTGGGCCCGGTTCGGGATCGGTTCACTGGTTCGGCCCAATCTTGGGCCAAATTATTTAAAATTAGTGTTAAAATTCTCGTTTTAATTAGCTCTATCTTATCTTATTATAAAATTCACATTTCGAATTTCCTTTATTAAAATTTAATTCATTGAATAATTATTTGCTAATTTTATGGGGTTTATATCATACCCACCTAATTAAGAAATTTACCCTCAAAATTCAGATTTATTTATTTGAAAAGAGATGTGGGTAGTCCTTCCATATATCTGGTTTGAGTTTCCAAGTGTGTTTGCCAATTCTAGCTCCACTCTCAGCATCTTCTGCTAATGAAACTCCTTCTCTACATAGCTTCTTGGCAATGGTATTGATAAACCACTATTTTATGGTTTATCTTGTGCTCAATTGAGTGGTTTTTATCTACTCTTTACCCACTTATTCATACTATTTGCATGGTTTTACATTTGCCTTCCAAATTATGTGCTTTGGTTGAAAACATGCTTCTTTGGCCTTAAGTTCCCTATATTTAAATCCTCTCTTATTACCATTAGATGCCTTGATATGTGTGTTAAGTGATTTCAGAGATTACAGGGCAGGAATGGCTCAGAGGATGGAAAGAAAGCATGCAAAAGTGGAAGGAATACAAGAAGTTGGAGAAATTGCTAAGCTGTCCAGCATGACCTCTTCACACTCAAACTGCTATAACTTTAGCTACAGAGGTCCAAACAACGCGGTTCCAGTTGCATTGGAAAGCTAACGTCTGGGACTTCGATTTGATATATAATATGCCATAGTTTCCTTGATGCTAGGCGACACGACCGCGTGCTCCATGCGGCCGCATCGCAGTGACGGAAATCAGCGTATTTGTATTCTTCTCCAGCAATTTTCGGGCTGTTTTCGACCCAGTTCGCGGCCCAGAAAACACAAATTAGAGGCTATAAAGTAGGGGATTGCATCCATTTATAGAGAGGCTTTCACATTCACAATTTTAGGAGTAGATGTAGTTTTTAGAGAGAGAGGTTCTCTCCTCTCTCTTAGGATTAGGATTTAGGACTTCTCTTAGTTTTAGGAGTGACTCTCAATCCCAGGTTCAATGTTCTTTTTATTTCTTTTCTCACTTTTGTTTATGACTCTTTATGATTGATTTTCTATTTTAATATATTTTGAGATATTTCAGACTTATGATTGCTCTCTTTAATTTATGTTACTGTTGCTTCCCATCTGAAGGCATTTTTATTCCGGTAAATTTACTTTTTCCCTTTTGGTCTTGGTTAAGAAAGTAGTAACTCAGGAGTTACCTTATCTCAACATAATTGATAACTGTTATCTTTGCTAATTGAACTGAACTTCAAATAATCCCAACCTTTTCTTAGGAAATAAATAGGATTCGAAGATCAAACTAATTAGTCCCTTGACTTTCCTTTGCTTTAGTAAAGGTCAACTAAGTGGAATTAAGATTCAACTTTCATTATTATTGATAAGGATAACTAAGTCTGAACTTCTAATTTCTTATACCTTGCCAAGAGATTTTATTATTATTACTTTATTTTACTTGTCATTTAAATATACCTGTGCCCATTGCCCAAACTCAACATTCCCCAGAAAACTCATAACCAATAATAAATACACCTCCCTGCAATTCCTTGAGAAGACGACCCGAAGTTTAAATACTCGGTTATCAATTTTAAAGGGGTTTGTTACTCGTGACAACCAAAACGTTTGTAAGAAAGGTTGATTGCTTGGTTTAGTAACTATACTTGCAACGAGTATTTACTATAACTTCTAAACCATCAATCTTCCGCTCTTTCAGGTATCTTATTATATATTCTAACCGAGGTTACTGGAAGTGTTAAATCTTCCCTGAGTTACACTGGTTCAAGTTCTAATACGTAATTAGCATCTGAAGTGTACTTCTGAAACTGAGACGTGAAATGTGTCGTACCGGTTAAAAAATGTGGGATTAAAGTTACCTGATACGCCACTGGCCCAATTCTCTTCAGAATCTGAAGTGGTCCGTGCTTGCCATGGATTCAGGTCCTAAAACACTTTGGTTTCAATCCCTTGGTCTTGATTTACTTGTCAATTCTAGTTTGTTGAAATAACCTTCACAAATACAGAAATTCCTTCTTCAAACTTGAAAAGTTTTCTCTTTAG
The DNA here is from genome assembly GCF_059453495.1 of Arachis ipaensis. NCBI lineage: Eukaryota > Viridiplantae > Streptophyta > Magnoliopsida > Fabales > Fabaceae > Arachis > Arachis ipaensis. Next base: position 46,476,409 of record NC_142440.1, on the reverse strand, counting down.
GTCCGCATAACTCTTGTCGACTTTTTTTAGTGAGAATCTTAATTCGAATTTTTTGTTGCCTTGGCTATTAAATTCGGGAACTAAGATGTTTGATACTCCAGTTTTAAATCAATACAGAGGCGTCTAGCGCACCGTGAAACTTCACCTTCTTCCTGATGTATGGTCAAACAGAGTTGTTGATGAATCCATATTTGACGATAAATTTTGGATTGATTTGAGTGGATTTCATCATATAAACCCACATTTATTCATCTAAATAGCATACTTTTTGTCTTTTCTCTCTAAATTGTGCCTAATTGTGAAAATATGCTATTTTATACTTAATTTAATCAATTTTATTTCACCTTCATTTCATTCGATATCTTGATATTTTTTATGAGTGATTTCAGGTGTAATAGGTAGGAATGGCTTGATAAGAGTGGAAGGGAAGCATGCAATTGGGAGAGAACATGAAGAAAACAAAGGAGAATCACACAGCCAAGTGTGCGTATGCACAACTACAGTGCATATGCATAGGATGAAAATAAGCAAGTGTGCGTAGGCACACACCTGTGCGTACGCACAGGTACCAGCGTGTGACCATTAAAAATTCACGTGGCTCGCGATTTTGAGGGCTTTTTGGCCCATTTCTGAAGGTGTTGAAGCATATAAACAAGGGCTAGCAACCATACAACATACCATACATTACACAATACTCTTAGATAGTTTTTAGGGTAGTTTAGGATAGTTTTAGCTTAGGTTTTCTCTCAATTTTTCTTAGGATGTAATTAGGTTTTATCTACAAGTTTGCATTTTCCAATTTGATCTTGGTCTCTAGCTTATTTCCATTGTAAGTATTCCTTAATTTTTTCTTTTACTACACTACTTGTTCTACACTTTCTTATATTTTAAGTCAGTTTGTTAATACATATTTACTTTTGCAATTTTGAGTTTTAGTTAATGAATTTGATGTTTAGTGGTTTTTATATGTTTATTGAATTTCCATTATTGATTTTGCTCTTTTATTGCTCATGGTTTCAAGCATTTTCCCAATTTTACCATGTTTGTGATTATGCCTACCATGTATTTGATGAAATGCCAATTTTGATTATGGAGTAAATTCTCACTCCTTGACTTGGAAAAATGAATTTATGGAATACTAGAGTCATAATGTCCAATATTTAGTGATAATTCCTGGGTTGTTAGTTGTTATTGTTTCCACTAATGCTAGCTTTTTACTAAGGTAATTAGTAAGTGATGTGAGAATTATCATTGGTCTAGAATTTCTCAATAGAAATAGAACTTTGTTGTAAGCATAGTTCTAAACCAACTAATAATTCTCCATCAAAGTTTTAATTTTGTTTGTCACAAGTACAAACCCCAATAAAAACCGAGAGTATTTAAACCTCATGTCGTCTCACAAGGAATTGTAATGAAGTGCTCAATTATTGGCTATGAAGGAACAAGGGGTTTTGATTTGGTGATTGACAAGAAGAGTAAATAACAAGAAAGTAAATGACAATTAACTAATAAAGGAAAGGAAAAGAACTCTTGGCTAAGGCATGGAAATTGAGATTACCATCCTTGTCTACAAACCATATATTGACAATTATGAGGGACCAACCCATCAAGTCTACTTCTATGATTGAAGTAGGTCAAATAAGCTTGATCAACATCAATCCATAAGTTTTCAACCTAGCTACTAATTGACTTAATAGTAGGCTAGTGTTAATGGGTATCAAATTGACCACTAAGGGTTCTCAAATCACCAATTCAATTAGACCCAATGACTCAAAGTCACCCAATTCCCTTAGCCAAGAGTATAGAAAACTACTCTATAACTAGTGAAAATATTTTATCAAACACCTAGAGTGCAATAAAAGTAAACATCACAAAATGCAAGAATTAATAGAAGCTATAACTAACATAAGCAAGAAATCAACAATAGCAACTAAGATAAACATAAAAAGACATGGAAACATAAAATTGCATTAGATAAGATAAAAATTCAACAAGGGTTCATGAAAGTAAAAATGGCAAAATAAGGAAATTAACAAAAAAAACTAAGAGGATTAAGACAATAGAACAATAAAATATAAAGAGAGTTGAACTAAAAACAAGAATTAAGAGTTGGATCTACGAAAATTTGACTTAAACTACCCTAAATTCTAGAGAGAAAGGAGAGCTTCTCTCTCTAGAATTCTAATCTAAAACATGATGAAAACTAAACTATGATTACTCGGTTCATTCCTCCTTCAATCCCTGGTTTAGTAGCATCAAAAACGGGTTGGATTGGGCCCAAAATGCTTCAGAAACCGCTGGTCACGTGTTGCCTTTAAGTGAGTCATGCTAATCCTGTGATGCATACGCGTCACCTAACTGCAAGGTTACTATGACAAATTATATATCATTTTGAAGCCCCGGATGTTAGCTTTCTAACGCAACAAGAATTGCCTCATTTGAACCTCTGTAGCTCAAGTTATGATCGATTTAGTACGATGAGGTCAGGATTGACAACTTAGCAATTCCTTCATTTCTTCATGAGTTCTCCCACTTTACATGCTTTTCTTCCATTTCTTTCAAGTTATTATTGCTTTCAAAACCTTAAATCACTCAAACAAACATATCAATGCATCGAATAGAATTAAAGTGAATTAAATTTAATAATTTTAAGGCCTAAAAAGCATGTTTTCACTCATAAGCACAAATTAGGGAGAGTTTACAAAACCATGCTATTTTAGTGAGTAAATGTGAGATAAGTTGATAAAATTCCCTAAATTCAACACAGGATAAACCACAAAATTGGGTTTATCAAACCTCTCCACACTTAAACCAAGCATATCCTCATGCTAAGAATAAAGAAGGACAAGAAAAGGGGGTATGAACATTTATTTAATGCAATCTATCTACATGAATACAACTAAGTGCAAAATGCTTCTACCTACTTGGTTAAAAATGAATCAATCTCCAAGAACATATATAAGCATGTAGAGCTCACATAGCATGATGATTCATGAATTTCACTAATTCAAATCTCAAAATAAAGTACAAGAAGACTTGCAAGAAGAAAGCTTGTGAAAGCAGGGAACAAGGAATTGAGCATTGAACCCTCACCGGAAGTGTATCCGCTCTAGTCGCTCAAGTGTATAAGGTTGATTCACTCAATTCTCTTTTAATCATGCTTTCCATGATTTTTTTTCATCTAACAATCAACAGTTATTCAATGCATGCATACATTTATCATGAGGACTTATCTTTAGGTTGTAATGGGGCTAGGGTAAAGGTACGGATGCATATGGTCAAGTGAGCTTGAAATTTGAATCTTTGATTAACCTAAGCTCTCACCTAACACACATAACAACCTATATAATTCTAATACAATACCTAGCTACCCATAATTCTCACTTTTTCACACACTCATGCACTCTCTTTTTGATTCACATTCCATATGCATTGATTATTATTGACCTTTCCTTTGGGGCATTTTGTCCCCTTTTTATTACTTTCTTTTCTTCTTCTTTCTTTTTCTTTCTCTATTATTTTTTTCTTTTTATTTTTCTTCTATTTTTCTCTTTTTCTTTTGATGAATTATGTACAAAGGGATCAATGCATAGGGTTTTAACATTCAATACATGAGTGTGTACCCAATTTCCAATATTTTCAATAAAAATATAAAAATACACTTTTATCTCATCCAATGTTCCCGAATTTCCCTAAACTAGAATAATAAACACTCTCACTAGCCTAAGCTAATCAAAGATCCATATAAGGGACATATATTATTTTTCACTTAGGGGTAGTGATGTGCTAGATTAAAGAATAAAAGGGAATTTAACAAAGGCTCAAAATTAGCTAACAATGGTAGATAAAAGGTAAGGATATTTGGGTAAGTGAGATATTGAAGTGACGTTCTCAATCATATAAATGCGTTCATACATAAAATAATGGACATATAGAATCAAGCAAATCAAAGATTGCAATCATAGAAAAAGAACAATACACACAGGAATGAAAATAGTGGTTATAAGATGTAACCACACAATTAGTCTCAAAACTCACATGCTTGTGTGTTCTTAGCTCAAAAACATGTTCCAAAATTAATTCCTTCAAGCAAGTTAAACACAAAATTTTTTTTATTCAAATTGGTAGGGTGCCCTC